>NC_069504.1:578606051-578948551 GCF_027579735.1 Bombina bombina
GCTTTGAATGCCAATGCAAGATACAATGTACTCTTGAAATATAGGTCTTATTTGAAACGAGCATATTTTAATTTTTAATTTTGTTTTAGATAAATTCTGTATATATAGACTTTAGTTATAAGTCTATAAATTGTATGTTTTTTATTGTTCAAGTGGTTTTAATTATAAGTAAAAGCATCTTTTAAAATTGATATTTTTTTGATATATGTACTCCTTTATTCATAATAAAAGCTTGAGAGTGTTTACAAATTTTTGACACCATTGCAACACAAAAATAGAAGCTTCAAAATAGAAGCTCGTGAGTGTTTAAATATTTATGACACTATTGCAACACAAAAATTGAGGAGCATTGAAAATTTGTTACATTTTGAACCTATATATATTGATTCTTATGTCCTAAAATAGAAGAGCATACAATAGTAACAAAAAAACTATACTAAGTATAAATTAAACACATAGAGTTTTTATTAGTACATAAATATAAGAAGAGTGATTATATCCCTATCTTTAACGCTTTGAGCTTGCATAGCGCCCCCCCAAAAAAAAATCCCTGATCTAATCTCACTTTTTTTCTGTCCAGGAGGAGGACAGTATTTTAGGGAGGCAAAAGCATTTTAAGTCCAGCGCTATATATACTATATACCTTTTAAGTAGTACTATTCTTATCAGTTTAATCCCTGTTACGTCCCCTATCAGGGGACGTGTATATGGCATGGATTTTTGGTTTGGTTTTTGAAGCCACAGTGCAGCACCAGAGTCCAGAAACATTTGGCATGTACACATGCCTGAAAAATTAGGTATTGTTAGCTGCTGCTGTAGCAGCGGCCAGAAAAATTGATGTTGTTTCCCAGGCAGAAAGTGCCCTAAAACATTGCGGCATTAAACCCTAGTTGGTGGCGTATAAGTCACGCAAGTCATCCGGCATTCGAAGATAAAATACAGCAGCGTGTGCACCATTTTTAGCCCAAGGCAGCTCATCTCATCAGGCCTTTTTTACTCAAATGTATCGCCCAATGTCAGTCTCTTCGGGATCCATCCCTCATTCATCTTAATAAAGGTGAGGTAATATAGACTTTTTTGACCTAGGTGACTTCTCTTCTCAGTGACAATACCTCCCGCTGCACTGAAGGTCCTTTCTGACAGGACACTTGAAGCGGGGCAGGCCAGAAATTCTATCGCAAATTGGGATAGCTCAGGCCACAGGTCAAGCCTGCACACCCAGCAGTCAAGGGGTTCATCGCTCCTCAGAGTGTTGAGATCTGCAGTTAAGGCGAGGTAGTCTGCTACCTGTCGGTCGAGTCATTCTCTGAGGGTGGCCCCCGAAGGGCTGTGGCGAAGCATAGGACTTAAAAAGCTCTGCATGTCCTCCATCAACAACACGTCTGTAAAGCGTCCTGTCCTTGCCGGCATGGTCGTGGGAGGAGGAGGATTACTTTCACCTCTTCCCCTGTTAGATTCCCGTTGTGCTGTGACATCACCCTTATACGCTGTGTAAGGCATACTTTTTAATTTATTTTGGAACTGCTGCATCCTTTCCGACTTGTGGTAATTCGGTAACATTTCAGGCACTTTATGCTTATACCGGGGGTCTAGTAGCGTGGACACCCAGTACAGGTCGTTCTCCTTCAGCTTTTTTATACGAGGGTCCCTCAACAGGCACAACAGTATGAAAGACCCCATTTGCACAAAGTTGGATGTCGAGCTACTCATGTCCCGTTCCTCGTCCTTAGTGATCTCACTGAAGGTATCTTCTTTCCCCCAGCCACGTACAACACCACAGGTACCAGATAGGTGACAACGAGCACCCTGGGATGCCTGTTGTGGTTAGTCTTCCTCCTCTTCAAAGCCACACTCCTCCTCTGACTCCTCTTCCTCACAATCCTCTTACAGGGTTGCCGCTGGTCCAGCAAGCGATGCTGATAAGGCTGTTTCTGGTGGTGATGGTGACCACAACTCTTCCTCTTCACACTCATCTACGGCCTGATCCAGCACTCTTCGCAGGGCACGCTCCAGGAAGAAAACAAATAGTATGATGTCGCTGATGGTGCCTTCGGTGCGACTGACTTTGTCACCTCCTCAAAAGGAGGCATGAGCCTACAGGCATTGCGCATGAGCGTCCAGTAACGTGGCAAAAAAAATCCCAGCTCCGCAGAGGCTGTCCTAGCACCCCGGTCATGCAAATACTCGTTAGCGGATTTTTCTTGTTGGAGCATGCGGTCGAACATTAGGAGTGTTGAATTCCATCGTGTTGGGCTGTCGCAATTCAAGCGCCTCACTGGCATGTTGTTTCACACCGCTGGATATCTGAAAAGTGCGCCATGGCCGTTTAGGAACGCCTCAAATGGCCACACACCTTCCTGGCCTGCTTCAGGATGTCCTGTAAGCCTGGGTACTTATGCACAAAGCGTTGTACGATCAGATTACACACATGTGCCATGCACGGCACATGTGTCAACTTGCCCAATTTCAATGCCGCCACCAAATTACTTCCGTTGTCAGAAACCACTTTGCCGATCTCCAGTTGGTGCGGAGTCAGCCACTGATCCACCTGTGCGTTCAGGGTGGACAGGAGTGCTGGTCCGGTGTGACTCTCTGCTTTCAGGCAAGTCAACCCCAAGACGGCGTGATACTGCCATATCCGGGATGTGGAATAGTACCTGGGGAGCTAGGGGGGTGCCGTTGATGTGGAGCAAGATGCAGCAGCAGAAGAGGACTCAGCCGAGGAGGTTATGAAAGAGGATGGAGTAGGAGGAGTAGAGGAGGTGGCAGCAGGCCTGCCTGCAAGTCGTGGCAGTGTCACCAACTCCTCTGCAGAGCCACACATTCCATGCTTGGCAGCCGTCAGCAGGTTTACCCAATGCGCAGTGTAGGTGATATACCTGCCCTGACCATGGTTTGCAGACCAGCTATCAGTGGTCAGATGGACCCTTGCCCCAACACTGTGTGCCAGACATGCCATTACTTCCTTTCGCACAATCGAGTACAGGTTGGGGATTGCAAAGATATTTCGGCCGGGTACCTTCCACTGCGGTGTCCCAATAGCTACAAATTTTTTGAATGCCTCAGACTCCACCAGCTTGTATGGTAAAAGCTGGCGGGCTAAGAGTTCAGACAAGCCAGCTGTCAGATGCCGGGCAAGGGGGTGACTTTGTGACATTGGCTACTTACGCTGAAACATGTCCTTGACAGACACCTGACTGTGGGCAGATGAGCAGGAACTGCTCCAGAAGAGAGACTGAGTGGCCAATGGTTGAGAGGGGGCAAGGAGGACAGCAGTGGTTGACGTGGCTGAATATGCTGGACCAGGAGGAGGATGGTGGCTTTGAGTTTGTGTGCTGCTTGTACTCATGTGTTGATCCCATAGGCATTTGTGATGTGCAATCATGTGCCTTCGCAAAGCAGTTGTACCTAGGTGGGTGTTGGACTTCCCACGACTCAGTTTCTTTTGGCACAGGTTGCATCCACGGACGCATCGTCATCATCAACCATTTCACTTGTATCTGACAAATCAACAAAGGAAGCAGCAGCGGGTACAACATCATCATCATCACACCGTACATCCATGTCTGTAATGCTGCCTGACTGAGACATATCACTGTTATCTACATCCTCTGTCAATGATGGTTGCGCATCACTCATTTCTTCCAACTGATCTGTAAATAACTCCTCTGACAGATCAAGTGAAGCGGCTGTGGTGCTAGTGTTGGTGGTGGCGGCAGGCGGGTGAGTGGTAACTTGAGAGGTGCCCGAAGATAAGCTGGAGGAGGTTGGTGCGTCAAGGTTCGGAGTGGAAACTATAGAAGATTGGGTGTCCTGTGATAAAAAGTCAACTATGTCCTCAGGACTTTTCAAGTTCATAGTACGTGGCCTCTGGACAGTGGGCATTATTTTAGGGCCAAAGGGAATCACAGCACCACGACCATGACGGCACCTGCGGGGTGGCCTGCCTCTGCCTGTCATTTTTTTTAAATGTACACTTACACTACTATTAAACAAGATATGAGTGGTGGCACTGGGCAAGTGGGCACAGTATATGCTGTGAGCCTGACACAAAAAAGCAGACTGATGTTTCACAGTCCAAAAAGTTTTTTTTTTTTAAATGTATACTTACACTACTATTAAACAAGATATTAGTGGTGGCACTGGGCAAGTGGGCACAGTATACACTGTAAATAAAGAAATTAGGAAATAAGGGGGATAAAAATAACCCCCTAAGATCCTCTAAGAGGCGCTACAGATGACAAATAGTGATGGTATATTACATATTCAAAAAACAATGTGATAAGTGGTGTATTAATAGCACAATGACTAGAAAAAATATATAAATTATTATTATAATTATTCAGTAATGTAATATTATATTACCACAGGTGAATAGTGGAAAAATAAAAAGTCCAATATAATGTCAGCTAAGATCCTGAATGCTGAACAAACCTATTTGGTTGTAGAAGTAATTCGGTGGGCAGCTCTCTAACAGCATACGATGATGGACGATCTGTAGTGAAGAAAGAATAGATAGAGGCGCCAATGGTGCAGATCAGTGAGGAATCTCAAGGGTTATCAGTAAGAGATATGTACAGGGTACTCACTTGTAGGAGAGGCAATCAGTTATGCCTATAGGAGCAGGCTGGATTTTTACAGCAGTCCAGCTAGCTGATCAGGGCCCCAACAAGCAACACCAGGGTGCAGGAAATCAACAGGTTCAGGTTGAAGATCCGAATAGATGTACAGGCAGGATGGTAGCAAGAGGGCAATTCACCCTATTATTAGCGCAGCACCAAGATATGATAGACACTTAAAAGTTGGTAAAATAAAAACAAATTTATTTAAAAATTGTAAAATACACAACTTCTTGTGGTGCCAAATAAAATCTTGGATAAAAGGAGAAACAATGCAACGCGTTTCTCAGTAATAACTGTTTCATCAGGCATGTTTCACATCAATACATTTAGTCCTTATATAGGGCTACGCTACTAAACAAAACCCTAAACACACCCTTCTCAAAAGCTATAGTACATCCAATCACAATCCTTCATTTGCAAACACCCCCTTGTTGCAGTGTTATTTATACCTTAAATATATTAAAGACAGGTGTATATAATGTTTTTTCAAGCAGAGGGAAAAACCCTATACTTAGATTCTCTAAAAATAATGTTAATAGTGTTTATACTTGTAGTGTAAAAGTTAAAAAATCATTAATTTATAATGATTCCTTTCCTTCGTGATTGGAGCCTGCTAATAGAAGAATTTAACTGTCAATCACAAGTAGTGGTGATAGACGGCTCTATTAGCCAATCCTATGTTACACAGTGAGTGTGATTCGCCATCCAATTACCATCAGGCAGGCTAACAACACCCAAAGCTTCCACCAATTGCTAGCAGGCTAGGGAGTATGTATGCTCAATGCTTTCACTATTGGTGCTGACCTGAGTTACGTGGCATAGATACCAAACAACCCCCACACTGTTGTTAGCAACTGCTATGTGATTGTCTGCCGCAGCAAACTCAGCAGATCATGACTTTAACCAGTGTGCTACATGATAGCCCATATCGTGACAATATTTACAAACACTAAGATGATCTATTGTGTACATGACTAGAAAGGTCACTTGTATAATGCCCAATAGTGATATCTTACTAAAAGTGGGCGTGTTAACCAACCTGTTACCCGCTATGTACCGAACAGGGTATATATCAAATGAATAAGCTGTGCGGTCTCCGCAATGCTGCAAGTAAGGCATTCTCAGCAATCATCATGGCGATCTGACTAGACAGCCACTAGAACAATACCAAAACAACTCGCTGTATACATACACATGAAATGGTATGTTGCGGGACCAAGGCATTGCTATAAATACGTAGCCATTGCTATGAATACGTATATAAAATCCTATATATATGGAAATAATGCTGATGAGTGTACCGTGTATATGTCATAAATAACTAAAGTGTAAAATTAATACTTGAATATAATAATAAAGTGCACAAAGTGAAACTTAATAAGAGATATTATCTATTAGTATGACATTTAATCTACAAATGATATGAACGTATGCAAACAAGATGTGAGTGGGTGTGTGAGTGTATATAAGCTAAGAAACCATTGACTACCAATGAATGTGCCGTTGTGTAATTGAAATAATGCTAGTCTTTAGGTCCCAAAGTAATAGGGTGTGTAGGTCCCAAAGTAATGGGGTGTGTATAAAACTATAACCAATAAATGAAAGGGACCAATTTATATGATGTATATTTCGTGACTGTCTCAAAGAGGAATAAAATGACAGATACATTTGTATGACAAAACGAAGTGATGTGAAAAAATGTGAATTTTTTTTTTGTAAATGTACACTTTTACTACTATTAAACAAGATATGAGTGGTGACACTGGGCAAGTGGGCACAGTATACGCTGTGAGTCTGACACAAAAAAACAGACTGATGTTTCACAGTCCAAAAAGTTTTCTTTTTTAAATGTACACTTACACTACTATTAAACAAGATATGAGTGGTGCCACTGGGCAAGTGGGTACAGTATACGCTGTGAGCCTGGCAGAAAAAAGCAGACTGATGTTTCACAGTCCAAAAAGTTTTTTTTTTTTAAATGTACACTTACACTACTATTAAACAATATATGAGTGGTGGCACTGGGCAAGTGGGCACAGTATACGCTGTGAGCCTGACAAGAAAAAGCAGACTGATGTTTCACAGTCCAAAAAGTTTTTTTTTTTTAAATGTACACTTACACTACTATTAAACAAGATATGAGTGGTGCCACTGGGCAAGAGGGCACTGTATACGCTGTGAGCCTGATACAAAAAAGCAGACTGATGTTTCACAGTCCAAAATTATTATTTTTTTTAATGTACACTTACACTACTATTAAACAAGATATGAGTGGTGGCACTGGGCAAGTGGGCACAGTGTACGCTGTGAGCCTGACACAAAAAAGCAGACTGATGTTTCACAGTCCAAAAAGTTTTTTTTTTTTTAAATGTACACTTACACTACTATTAAACAAGATATGAGTGGTGGCACTGGGCAAGTGGGCACAGTATACGCTGTGAGCCTGAGACAAAAAAGCAGACTGATGTTTCACAGTCCAAAAAGTTTTTTTTTTTTTTAAATGTACACTTACACTACTATTAAACAAGATATGAGTGGTGGCACTGGGCAAGTGGGCACAGTATACGCTGTGAGCCTGGTACACACGCTGTCAGGCAGGCAACTGCAATTAGATTACACAAGCAGACTGATGTTTCACAGTCAAAAAAGTTTTTTTGTTTTTTAATTTACACTACTGTTACACCAGATATGAGTGGTGGCACTGGGCAAGTGGGCACAGTATACGCTGTGAGCCTGACACAAAAAAGCAGACTGATGTTTCACAGTCCAAAAAGTTTTTTTTTTTTTTAAATGTACACTTACACTACTATTAAACAAGATAGGAGTGGTGGCACTGGGCAAGTGGGCACAGTATACGCTGTGAGCCTGAGACAAAAAAGCAGACTGATGTTTCACAGTCAAAAAAGTTTTTTTTTTTTTAAATGTACACTTACACTACTATTAAACAAGATATGAATGGTGGCACTGGGCAAGTGGGCACAGTATACGCTGTGAGCCTGGCACACATGCTGGCAGGCAGGCAACTGCAATTAGATTACACAAGCAGACTGATGTTTCACAGTCAAAAACGTTTTGTTTTTTTAAGTTTACACTACTGTTACACCAGATATGAGTGGTGGCACTGGGAAAGTGGGCACAGTATACACTGTGAGCCTGGAACACACGCTGGCAGGCAGGCAACTGCAATTAGATTACACGAGCAGACTGATGTTTCACAGTCAAAAAAGTTTTTTTTAAAAAAAGTTACACTACTGTTACACCACATATGAGTGGTGGCACTGGGCAAGTGGGCTTGGCACACACGCTGGCAGGCAGGCAACTGCAATTAGATTACACAAGCAGGCTGATGTTTCACAGTCAAAAATTTTTTTTTTAAATTTACACTACTGTTACACCAGATATGAGTGGTGGCACTGGGCAAGTGGGCCTGGCACACACGCTGGCAGGCAGGCAACTGCAATTAGATTACACTAGCAGACTGATGTTTCACAGTCAAAAAAGTTTGTTTTTTTTAAATTTACACTACTGTTACACCAGATATGAGTGGTGGCACTGGGCAAGTGGGCCTGGCACACACACGCTGGGAGGCAGGCAACTGCAATTAGATTGCACAAGCAGACTGATGTTTCACAGTCAAAAAAGTTTTTTTTTTTTAATTTACACTACTGTTACACCAGATATGAGTGGTGGCACTGGGCAAGTGGGCCTGGCACACACGCTGGCAGGCAGGCAACTGCAATTAGATTATACTAGCAGACTGATGTTTCACAGTCAATAAAGTTTTTTTTTTTAAATTTACACTACTGTTACACCAGATATGAGTGGTGGCACTGGGCAAGTGGCTTGGCAGGCAGGCAACTGCAATTAGATTACACAGGGGAAAAAAACAGACTGATGTTCTAGCCCTAAAAAGGGCTTTTTGGGATGCTGTCCTTACAGCAGAGATCAGATGAGTCCTTCAGGACTGTAGTGGACACTGAATACACTAGCCTAGCTATCAATTTCCCTATTAAATCAGCAGCAGCTACACTGTCCCTCCTCTCACTAAGAATGCAGCTTCCGAATGAATCTAAAATTGCTGCTGTATAGGAGCTGGGAGGGTCTGGGAGGGAGGGTCTGCTGCTGATTGGCTGGAATGTGTCTGCAGACTGTGAGATACAGGGTCAAAATTTACTCAATGATGCCGAATAGGGGGCGGATCGAACATCGCATATGTTCACCCGCCGTTGCGAACGCGAACAAGCTATGTTCGCCGGGAACTATTCGCCAGTGAACAATTTGCGACATCACTACCTATTTATCAAGCTCCGTATGGAGCTTGAAGCCCTGTGTTCTAAAGACCACTGCTCCATAACCTGTCCGCCTGCTCTGAGGTGGTGGACAGAATACGCAAGAAATCAAACCGATTCAATACGATCGGGTTGATTGACACCCCCTGCCAGCAGCCGATTGGCCGTGAATCTGCAGGGGGCGGCATTGCACCAGCAGTTCACAAGAACTGCTGGTGCAATTATACGCTGTCGCCATTTATCGATGTGTGGCAGACATTATCCGCAATATCGGATCATGTCCGTCCACACTTTGTTAAATAGACCCCATAGATGGGGTGGTAGGAATTAGCCTTAATATCCCTAAAATAGAGGTGGATATAAGTGGTGGAATGTGTAAAATAGAAATAATAATATGTTTAAGTAATAGAATAAGAAACATTGTGAATAGGGCAATGGGGTGTATGATATAACAATAGATATCCTATTAGTTCTATTAGAAAGCAGCACAATCTATTTCTTCATTCAGACCAGAGGGAAACAGTGACTGGAACTTGTAAATCCAGTTTGTTTCCCTCTGTCTGATCCTTCTGAATCTATCTCTACCTCAAGGTATTTGTTCCAAGGGTGTAATTCTAACTTGACAGGTCTCCCCCTTGTGGTGAGAGCAGAAATGTTGAGATAGCCCATGTTTTAAGAAACCATTTTTGATATTCCTGAGTTGTTCGCACCATCTCCTTTTGATTTTTCTTGTTGTGCGCCACACATATTGAAGGCCACAATTGCAGGTGATTATATAAATTACGTGGTGCTAGTGTTGGTGGTGGCTGCAGGCGGGTGAGTGGTAACTTGAGAGGTGCCCGAAGATAAGCTGGAGGAGGTTGGTGCGTCAAGGTTCGGCGTGGAAACTATAGAAGATTGGGTGTCCTGTGATAAAAAGTCAACTATGTCCTCAGGACTTTTCAAGTTCATAGTACGTGGCCTCTGGACAGTGGGCATTATTTTAGGGCCAAAGGGAATCACAGCACCACGACCATGACGGCACCTGCGGGGTGGCCTGCCTCTGCCTGTCATTTTTTTTTAAATGTACACTTACACTACTATTAAACAAGATATGAGTGGTGGCACTGGGCAAGTGGGCACAGTATATGCTGTGAGCCTGACACAAAAAAGCAGACTGATGTTTCACAGTCCAAAAAGTTTTTTTTTTTTTTAAATGTATACTTACACTACTATTAAACAAGATATGAGTGGTGGCACTGGGCAAGTGGGCACAGAATACACTGTAAATAAAGAAATTAGGAAATAAGGGGGATAAAAATAACCCCCTAAGATCCTCTAAGAGGCGCTACAGGAAAATAGAACAAAGAAAATGATTGGACACCCAGTACACGTCGTTCTCCTTCAGCCTTTTTATAAGAGGCTCCAGGACCCTCAACAGAAACAGCAGCAGGAAAGAGGACATATGGCATCCTTTAGAACAATAGAGTACAGGTACGGCATTGATTTTAGAAACCCGGAGATAATTTAGAGGAACCGGGAAATTGAACCAAAAAAATTATTGGACACCCAGTACACTTCTTTCTCCTTCAGCCTTTTTATAAGAGGTTCCAGGACCCTCATATGAAACAACAGCACGAAAGAGGACATATGCCATCCTTTTGAACAATAGAATACAGGTACGGCATTGATTTTAGAAACCCGGAGATAATTTTTAGGAACCGGGAAATTGAACGAAAAAAATTATTGGGCACCCAGTACACTTCTTTCTCCTTCAGCCTTTTTATAAGAGGGTAAAGGACCCTCAACAGAAGCAACAGCAGGAAAGAGGACATCCTTTTGAACAATAGAGTACAGGTACAGCATTGATTTTAGAAACCCGGAGATAATTTTTAGGAACCGGGAAATTGAACAAAAAAATTATTGGACACCCAGTACACGTCGTTCTCCTTCAGCCTTTTTATAAAAGGCTCCAGGACCCTCAACAGAAACAACAGCAGGAAAGAGGATATATGGCATCCTTTTGAACAATAGAGTACAGGTACGGCATTGATTTTAGAAACCCAGAGATCATTTTTAGGAACCGGGAAATAGAACAAAGAAAATGATTGGACACCCAGTACACGTCGTTCTCCTTCAGCCTTTTTATAAGAGGCTCCAGGACCCTCAACAGAAACAGCAGCAGGAAAGAGGACATATGGCATCCTTTAGAACAATAGAGTACAGGTACCGCATTGATTTTAGAAACCCGGAGATAATTTAGAGGAACCGGGAAATTGAACCAAAAAAATTATTGGACACCCAGCACACCTCTTTCTCTTTCAGCCTTTTTATAAGAGGCTCCAGGACCCTCATATGAAACAACAGCACGAAAGAGGACATATGCCATCCTTTTGAACAATAGAGTACAGGTACGGCATTGATTTTAGAAACCCCGAGATAATTTTTAGGAACCGGGAAATAGAACAAAGAAAATGATTGGACACCCAGTACACGTCGTTCTCCTTCAGCCTTTTTATAAGAGGCTCCAGGACCCTCAACAGAAACAGCAGCAGGAAAGAGGACATATGGCATCCTTTAGAACAATAGAGTACAGGTACGGCATTGATTTTAGAAACCCGGAGATAATTTAGAGGAACCGGGAAATTGAACCAAAAAAATGATTGGACACCCAGTATACTTCTTTCTCCTTCAGCCTTTTTATAAGAGGCTCCAGGACCCTCATATGAAACAACAGCACGAAAGAGGACATATGCCATCCTTTTGAACAATAGAGTACAGGTACGGCATTGATTTTAGAAACCCGGAGATAATTTTTAGGAACCGGGAAATTGAACGAAAAAAATTATTGGGCACCCAGTACACTTCTTTCTCCTTCAGCCTTTTAATAAGAGGGTCCAGGACCCTCAACAGAAACAACAGCAGGAAAGATGACATCCTTTTGAACAATAGAGTACAGGTACGGCATTGATTTTAGAAACCCGGAGATAATTTTTAGGAACCGGGAAATTGAACAAAAAAATGATTGGACACCCAGTACACGTCGTTCTCCTTCAGCCTTTTTATAAGAGGCTCCAGGACCCTCAACAGAAACAACAGCAGGAAAGAGGACATATGGCATCCTTTTGAACAATAGAGTACAGGTACGGCATTGGTTTTAGAAACCCAGAGATCATTTTTAGGAACCGGGAAATAGAACAAAGAAAGGAGAACGTCGTTCTCCTTCAGCCTTTTTATAAGAGGCTCCAGGACCCTCAACAGAAACAGCAGCAGGAAAGAGGACATATGGCATCCTTTAGAACAATAGAGTACAGGTACGGCATTGATTTTAGAAACCCGGAGATAATTTTTAGGAACCGGGAAATTGAACCAAAAAAATTATTGGACACCCTGTACACTTCTTTCTCCTTCAGCCTTTTTATAAGAGGCTCCAGGACCCTCATATGAAACAACAGCACGAAAGAGGACATATGCCATCCTTTTGAACAATAGAGTACAGGTACGGCATTGATTTTAGAAACCCGGAGATAATTTTTAGGAACCGGGAAATAGAACAAAGAAAATGATTGGACACCCAGTACACGTCGTTCTCCTTCAGCCTTTTTATAAGAGGCTCCAGGACCCTCAACAGAAACAGCAGCAGGAAAGAGGACATATGGCATCCTTTAGAACAATAGAGTACAGGTACGGCATTGATTTTAAAAACCCGGAGATAATTTAGAGGAACCGGGAAATTGAACCAAAAAAATTATTGGACACCCAGTACACTTCTTTCTCCTTCAGCCTTTTTATAAGAGGCTCCAGGACCCTCATATGAAACAACAGCACGAAAGAGGACATATGCCATCCTTTTGAACAATAGAGTACAGGTACGGCATTGATTTTAGAAACCCGGAGATAATTTTTAGGAACCGGGAAATTGAACGAAAAAAATTATTGGGCACCCAGTACACTTCTTTCTCCTTCAGCCTTTTTATAAGAGGGTCCAGGACCCTCAACAGAAACAACGGCAGGAAAGATGACATCCTTTTGAACAATAGAGTACAGGTACGGCATTGATTTTAGAAACCCGGAGATAATTTTTAGGAACCTGGAAATAGAACAAAGAAAATGATTGGACACCCAGTACACGTCGTTCTCCTTCAGCCTTTTTATAAGAGGCTCCAGGACCCTCAACAGAAACAGCAGCAGGAAAGAGGACATATGGCATCCTTTAGAACAATAGAGTACAGGTACGGCATTGATTTTAGAAACCCGGAGATAATTTAGAGGAACCGGGAAATTGAACAAAAAAAATGATTGGACACCCAGTACACTTCTTTCTCCTTCAGCCTTTTTATAAGAGGTTCCAGGACCCTCATATGAAACAACAGCACGAAAGAGGACATATGCCATCCTTTTGAACAATAGAATACAGGTACGGCATTGATTTTAGAAACCCGGAGATAATTTTTAGGAACCGGGAAATTGAACGAAAAAAATTATTGGGCACCCAGTACACTTCTTTCTCCTTCAGCCTTTTTATAAGAGGGTAAAGGACCCTCAACAGAAGCAACAGCAGGAAAGAGGACATCCTTTTGAACAATAGAGTACAGGTACAGCATTGATTTTAGAAACCCGGAGATAATTTTTAGGAACCGGGAAATAGAACAAAGAAAATGATTGGACACCCAGTACACGTCGTTCTCCTTCAGCCTTTTTATAAGAGGCTCCAGGACCCTCAACAGAAACAACAGCAGGAAAGAGGATATATGGCATCCTTTTGAACAATAGAGTACATGTACGGCATTGATTTTAGAAACCCAGAGATCATTTTTAGGAACCGGGAAATAGAACAAAGAAAATGATTGGACACCCAGTACACGTCGTTCTCCTTCAGCCTTTTTATAAGAGGCTCCAGGACCCTCAACAGAAACAGCAGCAGGAAAGAGGACATATGGCATCCTTTAGAACAATAGAGTACAGGTACCGCATTGATTTTAGAAACCCGGAGATAATTTAGAGGAACCGGGAAATTGAACCAAAAAAATTATTGGACACCCAGCATACCTCTTTCTCTTTCAGCCTTTTTATAAGAGGCTCCAGGACCCTCATATGAAACAACAGCACGAAAGAGGACATATGCCATCCTTTTGAACAATAGAGTACAGGTACGGCATTGATTTTAGAAACCCCGAGATAATTTTTAGGAACCGGGAAATAGAACAAAGAAAATGATTGGACACCCAGTACACGTCGTTCTCCTTCAGCCTTTTTATAAGAGGCTCCAGGACCCTCAACAGAAACAGCAGCAGGAAAGAGGACATATGGCATCCTTTAGAACAATAGAGTACAGGTACGGCATTGATTTTAGAAACCCGGAGATAATTTAGAGGAACCGGGAAATTGAACCAAAAAAATGATTGGACACCCAGTATACTTCTTTCTCCTTCAGCCTTTTTATAAGAGGCTCCAGGACCCTCATATGAAACAACAGCATGAAAGAGGACATATGCCATCCTTTTGAACAATAGAGTACAGGTACGGCATTGATTTTAGAAACCCGGAGATAATTTTTAGGAACCGGGAAATTGAACGAAAAAAATTATTGGGCACCCAGTACACTTCTTTCTCCTTCAGCCTTTTAATAAGAGGGTCCAGGACCCTCAACAGAAACAACAGCAGGAAAGATGACATCCTTTTGAACAATAGAGTACAGGTACGGCATTGATTTTAGAAACCCGGAGATAATTTTTAGGAACCGGGAAATTGAACAAAAAAATGATTGGACACCCAGTACACGTCGTTCTCCTTCAGCCTTTTTATAAGAGGCTCCAGGACCCTCAACAGAAACAACAGCAGGAAAGAGGACATATGGCATCCTTTTGAACAATAGAGTACAGGTACGGCATTGGTTTTAGAAACCCAGAGATCATTTTTAGGAACCGGGAAATAGAACAAAGAAAGGAGAACGTCGTTCTCCTTCAGCCTTTTTATAAGAGGCTCCAGGACCCTCAACAGAAACAGCAGCAGGAAAGAGGACATATGGCATCCTTTAGAACAATAGAGTACAGGTACGGCATTGATTTTAGAAACCCGGAGATAATTTTTAGGAACCGGGAAATTGAACCAAAAAAATTATTGGACACCCAGTACACTTCTTTCTCCTTCAGCCTTTTTATAAGAGGCTCCAGGACCCTCATATGAAACAACAGCACGAAAGAGGACATATGCCATCCTTTTGAACAATAGAGTACAGGTACGGCATTGATTTTAGAAACCCGGAGATAATTTTTAGGAACCGGGAAATAGAACAAAGAAAATGATTGGACACCCAGTACACGTCGTTCTCCTTCAGCCTTTTTATAAGAGGCTCCAGGACCCTCAACAGAAACAGCAGCAGGAAAGAGGACATATGGCATCCTTTAGAACAATAGAGTACAGGTACGGCATTGATTTTAGAAACCCGGAGATAATTTAGAGGAACCGGGAAATTGAACCAAAAAAATTATTGGACACCCAGTACACTTCTTTCTCCTTCAGCCTTTTTATAAGAGGCTCCAGGACCCTCATATGAAACAACAGCACGAAAGAGGACATATGCCATCCTTTTGAACAATAGAGTACAGGTACGGCATTGATTTTAGAAACCCGGAGATAATTTTTAGGAACCGGGAAATTGAACCAAAAAAATTATTGGGCACCCAGTACACTTCTTTCTCCTTCAGCCTTTTTATAAGAGGGTCCAGGACCCTCAACAGAAACAACGGCAGGAAAGAGGACATATGGCATCCTTTTGAACAATAGAGTACAGGTACGGCATTGATTTTAGAAACCCAGAGATAATTTTTAGGAACCGGGAAATAGAACAAAGAAAATGATTGGACACCCAGTACACGTCGTTCTCCTTCAGCCTTTTTATAAGAGGCTCCAGGACCCTCAACAGAAACAGCAGCAGGAAAGAGGACATATGGCATCCTTTAGAACAATAGAGTACAGGTACGGCATTGATTTTAGAAACCCGGATATAATTTAGAGGAACCGGGAAATTGAACCAAAAAAATTATTGGACACCCAGTACACTTCTTTCTCCTTCAGCCTTTTTATAAGAGGCTCCAGGACCCTCATATGAAACAACAGCACGAAAGAGGACATATGCCATCCTTTTGAACAATAGAGTACAGGTACGGCATTGATTTTAGAAACCCGGAGATAATTTTTAGGAACCGGGAAATAGAACAAAGAAAATGATTGGACACCCAGTACACGTCGTTCTCCTTCAGCCTTTTTATAAGAGGCTCCAGGACCCTCAACAGAAACAGCAGCAGGAAAGAGGACATATGGCATCCTTTAGAACAATAGAGTACAGGTACGGCATTGATTTTAGAAACCCGGAGATAATTTAGAGGAACCGGGAAATTGAACCAAAAAAATTATTGGACACCCAGTACACTTCTTTCTCCTTCAGCCTTTTTATAAGAGGTTCCAGGACCCTCATATGAAACAACAGCACGAAAGAGGACATATGCCATCCTTTTGAACAATAGAATACAGGTACGGCATTGATTTTAGAAACCCGGAGATAATTTTTAGGAACCGGGAAATTGAACGAAAAAAATTATTGGGCACCCAGTACACTTCTTTCTCCTTCAGCCTTTTTATAAGAGGGTAAAGGACCCTCAACAGAAGCAACAGCAGGAAAGAGGACATCCTTTTGAACAATAGAGTACAGGTACAGCATTGATTTTAGAAACCCGGAGATAATTTTTAGGAACCGGGAAATTGAACAAAAAAATGATTGGACACCCAGTACACGTCGTTCTCCTTCAGCCTTTTTATAAGAGGCTCCAGGACCCTCAACAGAAACAACAGCAGGAAAGAGGATATATGGCATCCTTTTGAACAATAGAGTACAGGTACGGCATTGATTTTAGAAACCCAGAGATCATTTTTAGGAACCGGGAAATAGAACAAAGAAAATGATTGGACACCCAGTACACGTCGTTCTCCTTCAGCCTTTTTATAAGAGGCTCCAGGACCCTCAACAGAAACAGCAGCAGGAAAGAGGACATATGGCATCCTTTAGAACAATAGAGTACAGGTACCGCATTGATTTTAGAAACCCGGAGATAATTTAGAGGAACCGGGAAATTGAACCAAAAAAATTATTGGACACCCAGCACACCTCTTTCTCTTTCAGCCTTTTTATAAGAGGCTCCAGGACCCTCATATGAAACAACAGCACGAAAGAGGACATATGCCATCCTTTTGAACAATAGAGTACAGGTACGGCATTGATTTTAGAAACCCCGAGATAATTTTTAGGAACCGGGAAATAGAACAAAGAAAATGATTGGACACCCAGTACACGTCGTTCTCCTTCAGCCTTTTTATAAGAGGCTCCAGGACCCTCAACAGAAACAGCAGCAGGAAAGAGGACATATGGCATCCTTTAGAACAATAGAGTACAGGTACGGCATTGATTTTAGAAACCCGGAGATAATTTAGAGGAACCGGGAAATTGAACCAAAAAAATGATTGGACACCCAGTACACTTCTTTCTCCTTCAGCCTTTTTATAAGAGGCTCCAGGACCCTCATATGAAACAACAGCACGAAAGAGGACATATGCCATCCTTTTGAACAATAGAGTACAGGTACGGCATTGATTTTAGAAACCCGGAGATAATTTTTAGGAACCGGGAAATTGAACGAAAAAAAATTATTGGGCACCCAGTACACTTCTTTCTCCTTCAGCCTTTTAATAAGAGGGTCCAGGACCCTCAACAGAAACAACAGCAGGAAAGATGACATCCTTTTGAACAATAGAGTACAGGTACGGCATTGATTTTAGAAACCCGGAGATAATTTTTAGGAACCGGGAAATTGAACAAAAAAATGATTGGACACCCAGTACACGTCGTTCTCCTTCAGCCTTTTTATAAGAGGCTCCAGGACCCTCAACAGAAACAACAGCAGGAAAGAGGACATATGGCATCCTTTTGAACAATAGAGTACAGGTACGGCATTGGTTTTAGAAACCCAGAGATCATTTTTAGGAACCGGGAAATAGAACAAAGAAAGGAGAACGTCGTTCTCCTTCAGCCTTTTTATAAGAGGCTCCAGGACCCTCAACAGAAACAGCAGCAGGAAAGAGGACATATGGCATCCTTTAGAACAATAGAGTACAGGTACAGCATTGATTTTAGAAACCCGGAGATAATTTTTAGGAACCGGGAAATTGAACCAAAAAAATTATTGGACACCCAGTACACTTCTTTCTCCTTCAGCCTTTTTATAAGAGGCTCCAGGACCCTCATATGAAACAACAGCACGAAAGAGGACATATGCCATCCTTTTGAACAATAGAGTACAGGTACGGCATTGATTTTAGAAACCCGGAGATAATTTTTAGGAACCGGGAAATAGAACAAAGAAAATGATTGGACACCCAGTACACGTCGTTCTCCTTCAGCCTTTTTATAAGAGGCTCCAGGACCCTCAACAGAAACAGCAGCAGGAAAGAGGACATATGGCATCCTTTAGAACAATAGAGTACAGGTACGGCATTGATTTTAGAAACCCGGAGATAATTTAGAGGAACCGGGAAATTGAACCAAAAAAATTATTGGACACCCAGTACACTTCTTTCTCCTTCAGCCTTTTTATAAGAGGCTCCAGGACCCTCATATGAAACAACAGCACGAAAGAGGACATATGCCATCCTTTTGAACAATAGAGTACAGGTACGGCATTGATTTTAGAAACCCGGAGATAATTTTTAGGAACCGGGAAATTGAACGAAAAAAATTATTGGGCACCCAGTACACTTCTTTCTCCTTCAGCCTTTTTATAAGAGGGTCCAGGACCCTCAACAGAAACAACGGCAGGAAAGAGGACATATGGCATCCTTTTGAACAATAGAGTACAGGTATGGCATTGATTTTAGAAACCCGGAGATAATTTTTAGGAACCGGGAAATTGAAAAAAAAAATGATTGGACACCCAGTACACATCGTTCTCCTTCAGACTTTTTATAAGAGGCTCCAGGACCCTCAACAGAAACAACAGCAGGAAAGAGGACATATGGCATACCTTTGAACAATAGAGTACAGGTACGGCATTGATTTTAGAAACCCGGAGATAATTTTTAGGAACCTGGAAATTGAACCAAAAAAATGATTGGACACCCAGTACACTTCTTTCTCCTTCAGCCTTTTTATAAGAGGGTCCAGGACCCTCAACAGAAACAACAGCAGGAAAGAGGACATATGGCATCCTTTTGAACAATAGAGTACAGGTACGGCATTTATTTTAGAAACCCGGATATAATTTTTAGGAACCGGGAAATTGAACAAAAAAAAGGTTGGACACCCAGTACACTTCATTCTCCTTCAGCCTTTTTATAAGAGGCTCCAGGACCCTCAACAGAAACAGCAGCAGGAAAGAGGACATATGGCATCCTTTAGAACAATAGAGTAAAGGTACGGCATTGATTTTAGAAACCCGGAGATAATTTTTAGGAACCGGGAAATTGAACCAAAAAAATTATTGGACACCCAGTACACTTCTTTCTCCTTCAGCCTTTTTATAAGAGGCTCCAGGACCCTCATATGAAACAACAGCACGAAAGAGGACATATGCCATCCTTTTGAACAATAGAGTACAGGTACGGCATTGATTTTAGAAACCCGGAGATAATTTTTAGGAACCGGGAAATAGAACAAAGAAAATGATTGGACACCCAGTACACGTCGTTCTCCTTCAGCCTTTTTATAAGAGGCTCCAGGACCCTCAACAGAAACAGCAGCAGGAAAGAGGACATATGGCATCCTTTAGAACAATAGAGTACAGGTACGGCATTGATTTTAGAAACCCGGAGATAATTTAGAGGAACCGGGAAATTGAACCAAAAAAATTATTGGACACCCAGTACACTTCTTTCTCCTTCAGCCTTTTTATAAGAGGCTCCAGGACCCTCATATGAAACAACAGCACGAAAGAGGACATATGCCATCCTTTTGAACAATAGAGTACAGGTACGGCATTGATTTTAGAAACCCGGAGATAATTTTTAGGAACCGGGAAATTGAACGAAAAAAATTATTGGGCACCCAGTACACTTCTTTCTCCTTCAGCCTTTTTATAAGAGGGTCCAGGACCCTCAACAGAAACAACGGCAGGAAAGAGGACATATGGCATCCTTTTGAACAATAGAGTACAGGTATGGCATTGATTTTAGAAACCCGGAGATAATTTTTAGGAACCGGGAAATTGAACAAAAAAATGATTGGACACCCAGTACACGTTGTTCTCCTTCAGACTTTTTATTAGAGGCTCCAGGACCCTCAACAGAAACAACAGCAGGAAAGAGGACATATGGCATACCTTTGAACAATAGAGTACAGGTACGGCATTGATTTTAGAAACCCGGAGATAATTTTTAGGAACCTGGAAATTGAACCAAAAAAATGATTGGACACCCAGTACACTTCTTTCTCCTTCAGCCTTTTTATAAGAGGGTCCAGGACCCTCAACAGAAACAACAGCAGGAAAGAGGACATATGGCATCCTTTTGAACAATAGAGTACAGGTACGGCATTTATTTTAGAAACCCGGATATAACTTTTAGGAACCGGGAAATTGAACAAAAAAAAGGTTGGACACCCAGTACACTTCATTCTCCTTCAGCCTTTTTATAAGAGGCTCCAGGACCCTGAACAGAAACAACAGCAGGAAAGAGGACATATGGCATCCTTTTGAACAATAGAGTACAGGTACAGCATTGATTTTAGAAACCCGGAGATAATTTTTAGGAACCGGGAAATTGGCCAAAAAACCATGCTTGGACACCCAGTACAGTACAGGTCGTTCTCCTTCAGCCTTTTTATAAGAGGGTCCAGGACCCTCAACATAAACAACAGCAGGAAACACCACATATGCCATCCTTTTGCACAATAGAGTACAGGTATGGCATCCATTTTAGAAACCCGGAGATCATTTTTAGGAACCGGGAGATGGAAAAAGAAGCTTGGACAACCAGTACATTTTGTTCTCCTTCAGTCTTTTTAGATGAGGGTTCCGGACCCTCAACAGGCATAACAGCATGAAACACCACATATGCCATCCTTTTGCACAATAGAGTACAGGTATGGCATCCATTTTAGAAACCCGGAGATAATTTTTAGGAACCGGGAGATGGAAAAAGATGATTGGACAACCAGTACACTTTGTTCTCCTTCAGCCTTTTTAGACGAGGGTACTGGACCCTCAACAGAAACAACAGCATGAAACACCACATATGCCACCCTTTAGCACAATCGAGTACAGGTATGACATTGATTTGAGGACATGCTTTAATTGCCAAAGTACCTATGTGGTTTACCTAATTCTCTGCACGGTATGCAGGGTGCAATACATAGGATTGACATATAGGGATGTCAACTCCAAAATTAGGGAACACTTTTCTACCATCTCCAAGGGGAAATCCACTACTCCATTGGTCCAACATTTTGTCACTAAACATAACAGTAGCCTAGACTCTTTCAGATGGGCAGCAATAGAAAAAGCCAAAATTCCCAATAGAGGTGGTAACTTAGATGACATTTTAGCCAAAAGGGAGGTTTATTGGATTTTCACTCTAACAACTAGATTGCCCCTGGGGTTAAACTCTAAATACGATCTTATAAACTTCTGGGAATAAAATCATTTTCCTTCTCTTTTTCTCTTTTCAGGATTAATTATTATTTTTCCCTCAACAGTAATCAATTGATGTATTTTCTCTTTACTTTTTATCATCTTGATTCTCACATAATGTTTTTTCTTTGTATTATAGGGAAGCATTTTATTTATTTATTGCTATTCACTATGTATCAGGATTATCAATTATAGTTAATGGTTTCATATTTGCTGAAAAAAATTCTGATGAACATTATTAATATTTCTTGTTTACTTTAATCAACTAATTATTTTCTTTGAATTGTTATGTTCTTTATCATATTTATTTTGCCCCCTTTCTTTTCCCTCTCTATATTATGCAAATCTCAGCTCTACATGGCATATAGGGTTAACTTTCTGTGTTGCTTTTTGCTCTGTAATATAGGCGTGTTCCTGTTTTTATGTTTTAAACCAATCAGCATGCACTGTACTGTTTTTAAATCATTCACAACTGTGACACCTTAGGCTATGATTACGGCTAAGCGCCGAAACATGTAAGCCATTTGGTGTCTCGCCTGTCTTACTTTTTGTATCTATCACTGTTGCCCCTGAATGCAACTTTTAAACAGTTTTGTTTAAATAAAGAATAATTTTATTTATCTTCATTGGGATCCGTTGCTTCTTCTATTTTTTTGTGATTGATTTGAGGAAACCGGAGATAATTTAGAGGAACCGGGATTATTGTACAAAAAACGTGCTTGGACACCCAGTACAGGTCGTTCTCCTTCAGCCTTTTTATACAATGGCCCAAGACTCAAAACAGGCACAACAGCATGAAACACCACATATGCCATCCTTTTACACAATTGAGTACAGGTATGGCATTGATTTGAGGAACCCGGAGATAATTTAGAGGAACCGGGAATATTGAACAAAAAACGTGCTTGGACACCCAGTACAGGTCGTTCTCCTTCAGCCTTTTTATAAGATGGCCCACGAACCTCAACAGGCACAACAGCATGAAACACCACATATGCCATCCTTTTGCACAATCGAGTACAGGTATGGCATTGATTTGAGGAACCCGGAGATAATTTGGAGGAACCGGGAATATTGAACAAAAAATGTGCTTGGACACCCAGTACAGGTCGTTCTCCTTCAGCCTTTTTATACGATGGGCCACGACCCTCAACAGGCATAACAGCATGAAACACCACATATGCCATCCTTTTGCACAATTGAGTACAGCTATGGCATTGATTTTTAGGAACCCGGAGATAAATTAGAGGAACCGGGAATATTGATCAAAAAACGTGCTTTGATCACCCAGTACAGGTCGTTCTCCTTCAGCCTTTTTATAAGATGGCCCACGAACCCCAACAGACACAACAGCATGAAACACCACATATGCCATCCTTTTGCACAATCGAGTACAGGTATGGCATTGATTTGAGGAACCCAGAGATAATTTAGAGGAACCGGGAATATCTAACAAAAAATGTGCTTGGACACCCAGTACAGGTCGTTCTCCTTCAGCCTTTTTATACGATAGGCCACGACCCTCAACAGGCACAACAGCATGAAACACCACATATGCCATTCTTTTGCACAATAGACTACAGGTATGGCATAGATGGAACCCGGAGATCATTTTTAGGAACCGGGAGATGGAAAAAGAAGCTTGGACAACCAGTACATTTTGTTCTCCTTCAGTCTTTTTAGATGAGGGTTCCGGACCCTCAACAGGCATAACAGCATGAAACACCACATATGCCATCCTTTTGCACAATAGAGTACAGGTATGGCATCCATTTTAGAAACCCGGAGATAATTTTTAGGAACCGGGAGATGGAAAAAGATGATTGGACAACCAGTACACTTTGTTCTCCTTCAGCCTTTTTAGACGAGGGTACTGGACCCTCAACAGAAACAACAGCATGAAACACCACATATGCCACCCTTTAGCACAATCGAGTACAGGTATGACATTGATTTGAGGACATGCTTTAATTGCCAAAGTACCTATGTGGTTTACCTAATTCTCTGCACGGTATGCAGGGTGCAATACATAGGATTGACATATAGGGATGTCAACTCCAAAATTAGGGAACACTTTTCTACCATCTCCAAGGGGAAATCCACTACTCCATTGGTCCAACATTTTGTCACTAAACATAACAGTAGCCTAGACTCTTTCAGATGGGCAGCAATAGAAAAAGCCAAAATTCCCAATAGAGGTGGTAACTTAGATGACATTTTAGCCAAAAGGGAGGTTTATTGGATTTTCACTCTAACAACTAGATTGCCCCTGGGGTTAAACTCTAAATACGATCTTATAAACTTCTGGGAATAAAATCATTTTCCTTCTCTTTTTCTCTTTTCAGGATTAATTATTATTTTTCCCTCAACAGTAATCAATTGATGTATTTTCTCTTTACTTTTTATCATCTTGATTCTCACATAATGTTTTTTCTTTGTATTATAGGGAAGCATTTTATTTATTTATTGCTATTCACTATGTATCAGGATTATCAATTATAGTTAATGGTTTCATATTTGCTGAAAAAAATTCTGATGAACATTATTAATATTTCTTGTTTACTTTAATCAACTAATTATTTTCTTTGAATTGTTATGTTCTTTATCATATTTATTTTGCCCCCTTTCTTTTCCCTCTCTATATTATGCAAATCTCAGCTCTACATGGCATATAGGGTTAACTTTCTGTGTTGCTTTTTGCTCTGTAATATAGGCGTGTTCCTGTTTTTATGTTTTAAACCAATCAGCATGCACTGTACTGTTTTTAAATCATTCACAACTGTGACACCTTAGGCTATGATTACGGCTAAGCGCCGAAACATGTAAGCCATTTGGTGTCTCGCCTGTCTTACTTTTTGTATCTATCACTGTTGCCCCTGAATGCAACTTTTAAACAGTTTTGTTTAAATAAAGAATAATTTTATTTATCTTCATTGGGATCCGTTGCTTCTTCTATTTTTTTGTGATTGATTTGAGGAAACCGGAGATAATTTAGAGGAACCGGGATTATTGTACAAAAAACGTGCTTGGACACCCAGTACAGGTCGTTCTCCTTCAGCCTTTTTATACAATGGCCCAAGACTCAAAACAGGCACAACAGCATGAAACACCACATATGCCATCCTTTTACACAATTGAGTACAGGTATGGCATTGATTTGAGGAACCCGGAGATAATTTAGAGGAACCGGGAATATTGAACAAAAAACGTGCTTGGACACCCAGTACAGGTCGTTCTCCTTCAGCCTTTTTATAAGATGGCCCACGAACCCCAACAGACACAACAGCATGAAACACCACATATGCCATCCTTTTGCACAATCGAGTACAGGTATGGCATTGATTTGAGGAACCCGGAGATAATTTGGAGGA
The DNA here is from genome assembly GCF_027579735.1 of Bombina bombina. Lineage (NCBI taxonomy): Eukaryota > Metazoa > Chordata > Amphibia > Anura > Bombinatoridae > Bombina > Bombina bombina. The sequence continues at coordinate 578,630,987 of NC_069504.1, forward strand.
ACCGGGAATATTGAACAAAAAATGTGCTTGGACACCCAGTACAGGTCGTTCTCCTTCAGCCTTTTTATACGATGGGCCACGACCCTCAACAGGCATAACAGCATGAAACACCACATATGCCATCCTTTTGCACAATTGAGTACAGCTATGGCATTGATTTTTAGGAACCCGGAGATAAATTAGAGGAACCGGGAATATTGATCAAAAAACGTGCTTTGATCACCCAGTACAGGTCGTTCTCCTTCAGCCTTTTTATAAGATGGCCCACGAACCCCAACAGACACAACAGCATGAAACACCACATATGCCATCCTTTTGCACAATCGAGTACAGGTATGGCATTGATTTGAGGAACCCAGAGATAATTTAGAGGAACCGGGAATATCTAACAAAAAATGTGCTTGGACACCCAGTACAGGTCGTTCTCCTTCAGCCTTTTTATACGATAGGCCACGACCCTCAACAGGCACAACAGCATGAAACACCACATATGCCATTCTTTTGCACAATAGACTACAGGTATGGCATAGATGGAACCCGGAGATAATTTAGAGGAACCAAGAGACGGATAACGATGCTTGGTCGGTCCTCCTCCTTCAAATTTGGGGCACTGCGCATGCAGTCTACTGTGCCATCAGATATGAGTGGTGTGTTAAGTAGTACTATTCTTAACAGTTTAATCACTGTTATGTGCATTTTTTTTGCTTTGAGTTTTGTAGCCACAGTGCAGCAGCAGAGTCCAGAAAAATTAGGCATTTACAAATGCCTGAAAAATTTGGTATTGTTGCAGCCACTGCTGTAGCAGCGGCCAGAAAAAATTATGTTTTTAAAACATTTAGAAAATGCCCTAAAACCTTGCGGCTTGAACACTAGTTGTTGGCGGATAAGTCACGCAAGTCATCCTGCATTATAAGAAAAAAAAAGCCAGCGTGTGTACCATTTGTAGCCCAAGGCAGCTCATCTCATCATCAGGCCTTTTTTACTCAAATGTATCGCCCAATGTCAGTCCCTTCGGGATCTATCCCTCATTCATTTTAATAAAGGTGAGATAGTCAAGACTTTTTTGACCTAGGCGACTTCTCTTCTCAGTGACAAAACTTCCTGCTGCACTGAAGGTCCTTTCAGACAGGACACTTGAAACTGGGCAGGCCAGAAATTCAATTGCAAATTGGGAAAGCTCTGGCCACAGGTCAAGCCTGCACACCCAGTAGTCAAGGGGTCCATCGCTCCTCAGAGTGTTGAGATCCGCAGTTAATGCTAGGTAGTCTGCTACCTGTCGGTTGAGTCTTTCTCTGAGGCTGGATCCCGAAAGGCTCTGGCGATGCATAGGAGTTAAAAAGGTCCACATGTCCTCCATCAACATAACGTCAGGAAAGCGTCCTGTCCTTGCCGCCGTGGTCATGGGAGGAGGAGGATTACTTTCATCTCTTCCCCTATTACATTCCCGTTGTGCTGTGACATCACCCTTATACGCTGTGTAAAGCATATTTTTTAATTTATTTTTAAAATGCTCCATCCTTTCCGACTTGTGTGAATTTGGTAAAATTGGTATGCTTATACCGGGGGTCTAGTAGCGTGGACACCCAGTACAGGTTGTTCTCCTTCAACTTTTTTATACAAGGGTCCCTCAACAGGCACGACAGCATGAAAGAACCCATTTGCACAAGGTTGGATGCCGAGCTAATCATGTCCCATTCCTCGTCCTCACTGATCTCACTGAGGGTATCTTCTTCCCCCCAGCCACGTACAACACCACGGGTACCAGAGAGGTGACAACAACGAGCACCCTGGGATGCCTGTTGTGCTTGGTCTTCCTCCTCCTCCTCCTCAAAGCCAAATTCCTCCTCTGACTCCTCTTCCTCACAATCCTCTTCCAGCAAGCGATGCTGATAAGGCTGTTTGTGGTGGTGATGGACACCACAACTCTTCCTCTTCACGCTCATCTACGGCCTGATCCAGCACTCTTCGCAGGGCACGCTCCAGGAAGAAAACAGATGGTATGATGTCGCTGATGGTTCCTTCGGTGCGACTCACAAGGTTTCTCACCTCCTCAAAAGGACGCATGAGCCTACAGGCATTGCGCATGAGCGTCCAGTAATTTGGCAAAAAAATCCTCAGCTCCCCAGAGGCTGTCCTAGCACCCCGGTCATACAAATACTCATTAACAGCTTTTTCTTGTTGGAGCAGGCGGTCAAACATTAGGAATGTTGAATTCCACCGTGTCGGGCTGTCGCAAATCAAGTGCCTCACTGGCAGGTTGTTTCAACGCTGGATATCGGACAAGTGCGCCATGGCCGTGTAGGAACGCCTGAAATGGCCACACACCTTCCTGGCCTGCTTCAGGACGTCCTGTAAGCCTGGGTACTTATGCACAAATCGTTGTACAATCAGATTACACACATGTGCCATGCACGGCACATGTGTCAACTTGCCCAATTTCAATGCCGCCACCAAATTACTTCCATTGTCAGAAACAACCTTGCCAATCTCAAGTTGGTGCGGAGTCAGCCACTGATCCACCTGTGCATTCAGGGAGGTCAGGAGTGCTGGTGCGGTGTGACTCTCCGCTTTCAGGCAAGTCAACCCCAAGACGGTGTGACACTGCTGTATCCGGGATGTGGAATAGTACCTGGGGAGCTGGAGGGTGCCATTGATGTGGAGCAAGACGCAGAAGCAGAAGAGGACTCAGCCGAGGAAGAGGTTATGGAAGAGGTTATGGAAGAGGATGGAGTAGGAGGAGTATAGGAGGTAGCAGCAGGCCTGCCTGCAAGTCGTGGCGGTGTCACCAACTCTTCTGCAGAGCCACGCATTCCATGCTTGTCAGACGTCAGCAGGTTTACCCAATGCGCAGTGTAGGTGATATACCTGCCCTGACCATGCTTTGCAGACCAGCTATCCGTGGTCATATGGACCCTTGCCCCAACGCTGTGTGCCAGACATGCCATTACTTCCTTTCGCACAACAGAGTATAGGTTTGGGATTGCCTTTTGTGAAAATAAATTTCTGCCAGGTACCTTCCACTGCAGTGTTCCAATAGATACAAATTTTTTGAAAGCATCAGATTCCACCAGCTTGTATGGTAAAAGCTGGCTGGCTAAGAGTTCAGACAAGCCAGCTGTCAGACGCCGGGCAAGGGGGTGACTCTGAGAAATTGGCTTCTTATGCTCAAACATGTCCTTGACAGACATCTGACTGTGGGCAGATGACCAGGAACTGCTACGTAAGAGAGACTCAGTGGAGGATGGTTGAGAGGGGGAAAGGAGGACAGCAGTGGTTGACATGGCTGAAGATGCTGGAGCAGGAGGAGGAGGGCAGCTTTGAGTTTGTGTGCTGCTTCTACTCATGTGTTCTTCCCATCGGCATTTGTAATGTGAGACCATGTGCCTTCGCAAAGCAGTTGTACCTAGGTGGGTGTTGGACTTCCCATTACTCAGTTTCTTTTGGCACAGGTTGCAAATGGCATCGCTGTTGTCAGAGGCAGACACACACAAAAAATGCCACACTGCTGAGCTCTGTGATGACGGCATTCTGGTGGTGGCAACAGCATGCGTTGATGGGCGTCGGCGTGCTGTCTGGCTGACCCTGGGTGCCGATGCATGCTGTCTGACTGTGCCACTATCTCCTTGCGACGACCTCCCCCTGCTTCCAACTCGTCTCCTCCTCCTCCTCTCTGTCTCCCCATCTGAACTTTCCCCCTCTTCTTCTTCTCTTCTAGCAGGCACCCACGTGACATCCACCGACACATCATCATCAACCGCTTCACTTGTATCTGACACATCAAGAAAGGAAGCAGCAGCAGGTACAACATCATCATCATCACACCGTACCTCCATGTCTGTAATGCTGCCTGACTGAGACAGATCACTGTTATCTACATCCTCTGTCAATGATGGTTGCACATCACTCATTTCTTCCAACTGATGTGTCAATAACTCCTGTGACAGATCAAGTGAAGCGGCTGTGGTGCTAGTGTTGGTGGTGGCGACAGGCGAGCGAGTGGCACTGGTCACTTGAGACGTGCCCAAAGCACAGCTGGACGTAGATGGTGCGTCAAGGTTAGGAGGACTAGGAGCGGAAGCTGTAGAAGATTGGGTGTCCTGTGTTAGCCATTCAACTAGGTCCTCCTCAGAACTTTTCGTGTCCCCCCTGGCACCCGGCGTCTGAACAATATGCATATTTGTAGGGTCTAAAGGAATCACAGCACCACGACCACGACGGAACCTGCGGGGTGGCCTGCCTCTGCCTGTCATTTTTCTTAAAATGTACACTTACAATACTATTAAACAAATTATGAGTGGTGGCACTGGGCAAGTGGGCACAGAATACGCTGTGAGCCTGACAACAAAAAAAGACCGATGTTTCAAAGGCACTAGCAAACTGATGATTCACAGTCTAAGAATTTTTTATTTTAAATATTTACAATACTGTTACAACAAATATGATTGGTGTAACTAGTTGGCAACTGGGCCTGGCACACACGCTGGCAGGCAGGCAACTGCAATTCAGTGGCACTAGGAGACTGATGATTCACAGTCAAAAAAGTTATGATTTAAAATATTTTCAATACTGTTACAACAAATATGATTGGTGGCAGTAGTTCGCTAGTGGGCCTGGCACACACGCTGGCAGGCAGGAGGAAACTGCAATTCAATGGCACTAGCAGACTGATGATTCACAGTCTAAGAATTTTTTATTTTAAATGTTTACAATACTGTTACAACTAATATGATTGGTGTAACTAGTTGGCAAGTGGGCATGGCACACACGCTGGCAGGAAGGCAACTGCAATTCAATGGCACTAGGAGACTGAAGATTCACAGTCAAAAAAGTTTTGATTTAAAATATTTTCAATACTGTTACAACAAATATGATTGGTGGCAGTAGTTGGCTAGTGGTCCTGGCACACACGCTGGCAGGCAGGAGGAAACTGCAATTCAATGGCACTAGCAGACTGATGATTCACAGTCTAAGAATTTTTTATTTTAAATATTTACAATACTGTTACAACTAATATGATTGGTGTAACTAGTTGGCAAGTGGGCCTGGCACACACGCTGGCAGGCAGGAAAACTGCAATTCAATGGCACTAGGAGACTGAAGATTCACAGTCAAAAAAGTTATCATTTAAAATATTTTCAAAACTGTTACAACAAATATGATTGGTGGCAGTAGTTGGCTAGTGAGCCTGGCACACACGCTGGCAGGCAGGAAACTGCAATTCAATGGCACTAGCAGACTGATGATTCACAATCTAAGAATTTTTTATTTTAAATATTTATAATACTGTTAGAACAAATATGATTGGTGTAACTAGTTGGCAAGTGGCCTGGCACACACGCTGGCAGGCAGGCAAATGCAATTCAAAGGCACTAGCAGACTGATGATTCACAGGCAAAAAATTATTTATTTTAAATATTTACTATACTGTAATAACAAATATGATTGGTGGGAATAGTTGGCAGCAAGTGGGCCTGGCACACACGCTGGCAGGCAGGCAACTGCAATTAGATTACACTAGCAGACTGATCTTTCAGAGTCAAAAAATTATTATTTTTAATATTTAAACTACTGTTATAACAAATATGATTGGTGGCACCAGTTGGCAAGTGGGCATGGCACACACGCTGGCAGGCAGGCAACTGCAATTCAATTGCACTAGCAGGCTGATGATTCACAGTCAAGAAAGATTTTATTTTAAATATTTACACTACTGTTATAACAAATATCATTCGTGGCACTAGTTGGAAAGTGGGCCTGGCACACACGCTGGCAGACAGGCAACTGCAATTAAATATCAATAGCAGACTGATTTAACAGTTTGTTTTTAAAAAAGTTACAAAAATGTTACAACAGATAGGAGTAATGGCACTCAGGATAGAACTAGGCACAGTATGTGCTGGCAGCCTGACACACAGGCTGGCACTAGTGGTGGCAGGCTGGCCTGTAAACTAAAATTAAATAACATTAGAAGAGTGATACATAGATTAGATAGATAGATCAATAGATGCAATAGATACATTTGATAGATACGATAGATAGATTTGATAGATAAATAGATAGATTTGATAGATAGATAATTTGCCAGACAGACGTGCGGTCTGGGACCCATGGTAAAGTTCCCAGAGGCAGTTGCGGTGCCAGGGGACATGTATATGGCATGGATTTTAGGAACCGGGAGATGGAAAAAGATGCTTGGTCGGTCCTCCTACTTCAAATTTGGGGCACTGCGCATGCAATCTACTGTGCCACCAGATATGAGTGGTGTGTTAAGTAGTTCTATTCTTATCAGTTTAATTCCTGTTACGTCCCCTATCAGGGGACGTGTATATGGCATGGATTTTAGGAACCGATAGATGGAAAAAGATGCGTGGTCGGTCCTCCTACTTCTAATTTGGGGCACTGTGCGTGCAATCGTGATTACAACTTTTTAGGAGAGACTGTTTTGTTCCTTATAACTAACACCATCACAGTTAACCAAAGGTGGTATCGTTACATCATTCTAACAAAATATTTTGTTCTGTTGAAAATATGAAGTCATCTTCTTAAGGAGAATTTGTATTACAAATAGAACATACACTTGCATTTAGGTATATGCTTAATATCTGCTTTGAATGCCAATGCAAGATACAATGTACTCTTGAAATATAGGTCTTATTTGAAACGAGCATATTTTAATTTTTAATTTTGTTTTAGATAAATTTCTGTTATATATAGACTTTAGTTATAAGTCTATAAATTGTATGTTTTTTATTGTTCAAGTGGTTTTAATTATAAGTAAAAGCATCTTTTAAAATTGATATTTTTTTGATATATGTACTCCTTTATTCATAATAAAAGCTTGAGAGTGTTTACAAATTTTTGACACCATTGCAACACAAAAATAGAAGCTTCAAAATAGAAGCTCGTGAGTGTTTAAATATTTATGACACTATTGCAACACAAAAATTGAGGAGCATTGAAAATTTGTTACATTTTGAACCTATATATATTGATTCTTATGTCCTAAAATAGAAGAGCATACAATAGTAACAAAAAAACTATACTAAGTATAAATTAAACACATAGAGGTTTTTATTAGTACATAAATATAAGAAGAGTGATTATATCCCTATCTTTAACGCTTTGAGCTTGCATAGCGCCCCCCCAAAAAAAAATCCCTGATCTAATCTCACTTTTTTTCTGTCCAGGAGGAGGACAGTATTTTAGGGAGGCAAAAGCATTTTAAGTCCAGCGCTATATATACTATATACCTTTTAAGTAGTACTATTCTTATCAGTTTAATCCCTGTTACGTCCCCTATCAGGGGACGTGTATATGGCATGGATTTTTGGTTTGGTTTTTGAAGCCACAGTGCAGCACCAGAGTCCAGAAACATTTGGCATGTACACATGCCTGAAAAATTAGGTATTGTTAGCTGCTGCTGTAGCAGCGGCCAGAAAAATTGATGTTGTTTCCCAGGCAGAAAGTGCCCTAAAACATTGCGGCATTAAACCCTAGTTGGTGGCGTATAAGTCACGCAAGTCATCCGGCATTCGAAGATAAAATACAGCAGCGTGTGCACCATTTTTAGCCCAAGGCAGCTCATCTCATCAGGCCTTTTTTACTCAAATGTATCGCCCAATGTCAGTCTCTTCGGGATCCATCCCTCATTCATCTTAATAAAGGTGAGGTAATATAGACTTTTTTGACCTAGGTGACTTCTCTTCTCAGTGACAATACCTCCCGCTGCACTGAAGGTCCTTTCTGACAGGACACTTGAAGCGGGGCAGGCCAGAAATTCTATCGCAAATTGGGATAGCTCAGGCCACAGGTCAAGCCTGCACACCCAGCAGTCAAGGGGTTCATCGCTCCTCAGAGTGTTGAGATCTGCAGTTAAGGCGAGGTAGTCTGCTACCTGTCGGTCGAGTCATTCTCTGAGGGTGGCCCCCGAAGGGCTGTGGCGAAGCATAGGACTTAAAAAGCTCTGCATGTCCTCCATCAACAACACGTCTGTAAAGCGTCCTGTCCTTGCCGGCATGGTCGTGGGAGGAGGAGGATTACTTTCACCTCTTCCCCTGTTAGATTCCCGTTGTGCTGTGACATCACCCTTATACGCTGTGTAAGGCATACTTTTTAATTTATTTTGGAACTGCTGCATCCTTTCCGACTTGTGGTAATTCGGTAACATTTCAGGCACTTTATGCTTATACCGGGGGTCTAGTAGCGTGGACACCCAGTACAGGTCGTTCTCCTTCAGCTTTTTTATACGAGGGTCCCTCAACAGGCACAACAGTATGAAAGACCCCATTTGCACAAAGTTGGATGTCGAGCTACTCATGTCCCGTTCCTCGTCCTTAGTGATCTCACTGAAGGTATCTTCTTTCCCCCAGCCACGTACAACACCACAGGTACCAGATAGGTGACAACGAGCACCCTGGGATGCCTGTTGTGGTTAGTCTTCCTCCTCTTCAAAGCCACACTCCTCCTCTGACTCCTCTTCCTCACAATCCTCTTACAGGGTTGCCGCTGGTCCAGCAAGCGATGCTGATAAGGCTGTTTCTGGTGGTGATGGTGACCACAACTCTTCCTCTTCACACTCATCTACGGCCTGATCCAGCACTCTTCGCAGGGCACGCTCCAGGAAGAAAACAAATAGTATGATGTCGCTGATGGTGCCTTCGGTGCGACTGACTTTGTCACCTCCTCAAAAGGAGGCATGAGCCTACAGGCATTGCGCATGAGCGTCCAGTAACGTGGCAAAAAAAATCCCAGCTCCGCAGAGGCTGTCCTAGCACCCCGGTCATGCAAATACTCGTTAGCGGATTTTTCTTGTTGGAGCATGCGGTCGAACATTAGGAGTGTTGAATTCCATCGTGTTGGGCTGTCGCAATTCAAGCGCCTCACTGGCATGTTGTTTCACCGCTGGATATCTGAAAAGTGCGCCATGGCCGTTTAGGAACGCCTCAAATGGCCACACACCTTCCTGGCCTGCTTCAGGATGTCCTGTAAGCCTGGGTACTTATGCACAAAGCGTTGTACGATCAGATTACACACATGTGCCATGCACGGCACATGTGTCAACTTGCCCAATTTCAATGCCGCCACCAAATTACTTCCGTTGTCAGAAACCACTTTGCCGATCTCCAGTTGGTGCGGAGTCAGCCACTGATCCACCTGTGCGTTCAGGGTGGACAGGAGTGCTGGTCCGGTGTGACTCTCTGCTTTCAGGCAAGTCAACCCCAAGACGGCGTGATACTGCCATATCCGGGATGTGGAATAGTACCTGGGGAGCTAGGGGGGTGCCGTTGATGTGGAGCAAGATGCAGCAGCAGAAGAGGACTCAGCCGAGGAGGTTATGAAAGAGGATGGAGTAGGAGGAGTAGAGGAGGTGGCAGCAGGCCTGCCTGCAAGTCGTGGCAGTGTCACCAACTCCTCTGCAGAGCCACACATTCCATGCTTGGCAGCCGTCAGCAGGTTTACCCAATGCGCAGTGTAGGTGATATACCTGCCCTGACCATGGTTTGCAGACCAGCTATCAGTGGTCAGATGGACCCTTGCCCCAACACTGTGTGCCAGACATGCCATTACTTCCTTTCGCACAATCGAGTACAGGTTGGGGATTGCAAAGATATTTCGGCCGGGTACCTTCCACTGCGGTGTCCCAATAGCTACAAATTTTTTGAATGCCTCAGACTCCACCAGCTTGTATGGTAAAAGCTGGCGGGCTAAGAGTTCAGACAAGCCAGCTGTCAGATGCCGGGCAAGGGGGTGACTTTGTGACATTGGCTACTTACGCTGAAACATGTCCTTGACAGACACCTGACTGTGGGCAGATGAGCAGGAACTGCTCCAGAAGAGAGACTGAGTGGCCAATGGTTGAGAGGGGGCAAGGAGGACAGCAGTGGTTGACGTGGCTGAATATGCTGGACCAGGAGGAGGATGGTGGCTTTGAGTTTGTGTGCTGCTTGTACTCATGTGTTGATCCCATAGGCATTTGTGATGTGCAATCATGTGCCTTCGCAAAGCAGTTGTACCTAGGTGGGTGTTGGACTTCCCACGACTCAGTTTCTTTTGGCACAGGTTGCATCCACGGACGCATCGTCATCATCAACCATTTCACTTGTATCTGACAAATCAACAAAGGAAGCAGCAGCGGGTACAACATCATCATCATCACACCGTACATCCATGTCTGTAATGCTGCCTGACTGAGACATATCACTGTTATCTACATCCTCTGTCAATGATGGTTGCGCATCACTCATTTCTTCCAACTGATCTGTAAATAACTCCTCTGACAGATCAAGTGAAGCGGCTGTGGTGCTAGTGTTGGTGGTGGCGGCAGGCGGGTGAGTGGTAACTTGAGAGGTGCCCGAAGATAAGCTGGAGGAGGTTGGTGCGTCAAGGTTCGGAGTGGAAACTATAGAAGATTGGGTGTCCTGTGATAAAAAGTCAACTATGTCCTCAGGACTTTTCAAGTTCATAGTACGTGGCCTCTGGACAGTGGGCATTATTTTAGGGCCAAAGGGAATCACAGCACCACGACCATGACGGCACCTGCGGGGTGGCCTGCCTCTGCCTGTCATTTTTTTTTTAAATGTACACTTACACTACTATTAAACAAGATATGAGTGGTGGCACTGGGCAAGTGGGCACAGTATATGCTGTGAGCCTGACACAAAAAAGCAGACTGATGTTTCACAGTCCAAAAAGTTTTTTTTTTTTAAATGTATACTTACACTACTATTAAACAAGATATTAGTGGTGGCACTGGGCAAGTGGGCACAGTATACACTGTAAATAAAGAAATTAGGAAATAAGGGGGATAAAAATAACCCCCTAAGATCCTCTAAGAGGCGCTACAGATGACAAATAGTGATGGTATATTACATATTCAAAAAACAATGTGATAAGTGGTGTATTAATAGCACAATGACTAGAAAAAATATATAAATTATTATTATAATTATTCAGTAATGTAATATTATATTACCACAGGTGAATAGTGGAAAAATAAAAAGTCCAATATAATGTCAGCTAAGATCCTGAATGCTGAACAAACCTATTTGGTTGTAGAAGTAATTCGGTGGGCAGCTCTCTAACAGCATACGATGATGGACGATCTGTAGTGAAGAAAGAATAGATAGAGGCGCCAATGGTGCAGATCAGTGAGGAATCTCAAGGGTTATCAGTAAGAGATATGTACAGGGTACTCACTTGTAGGAGAGGCAATCAGTTATGCCTATAGGAGCAGGCTGGATTTTTACAGCAGTCCAGCTAGCTGATCAGGGCCCCAACAAGCAACACCAGGGTGCAGGAAATCAACAGGTTCAGGTTGAAGATCCGAATAGATGTACAGGCAGGATGGTAGCAAGAGGGCAATTCACCCTATTATTAGCGCAGCACCAAGATATGATAGACACTTAAAAGTTGGTAAAATAAAAACAAATTTATTTAAAAATTGTAAAATACACAACTTCTTGTGGTGCCAAATAAAATCTTGGATAAAAGGAGAAACAATGCAACGCGTTTCTCAGTAATAACTGTTTCATCAGGCATGTTTCACATCAATACATTTAGTCCTTATATAGGGCTACGCTACTAAACAAAACCCTAAACACACCCTTCTCAAAAGCTATAGTACATCCAATCACAATCCTTCATTTGCAAACACCCCCTTGTTGCAGTGTTATTTATACCTTAAATATATTAAAGACAGGTGTATATAATGTTTTTTCAAGCAGAGGGAAAAACCCTATACTTAGATTCTCTAAAAATAATGTTAATAGTGTTTATACTTGTAGTGTAAAAGTTAAAAAATCATTAATTTATAATGATTCCTTTCCTTCGTGATTGGAGCCTGCTAATAGAAGAATTTAACTGTCAATCACAAGTAGTGGTGATAGACGGCTCTATTAGCCAATCCTATGTTACACAGTGAGTGTGATTCGCCATCCAATTACCATCAGGCAGGCTAACAACACCCAAAGCTTCCACCAATTGCTAGCAGGCTAGGGAGTATGTATGCTCAATGCTTTCACTATTGGTGCTGACCTGAGTTACGTGGCATAGATACCAAACAACCCCCACACTGTTGTTAGCAACTGCTATGTGATTGTCTGCCGCAGCAAACTCAGCAGATCATGACTTTAACCAGTGTGCTACATGATAGCCCATATCGTGACAATATTTACAAACACTAAGATGATCTATTGTGTACATGACTAGAAAGGTCACTTGTATAATGCCCAATAGTGATATCTTACTAAAAGTGGGCGTGTTAACCAACCTGTTACCCGCTATGTACCGAACAGGGTATATATCAAATGAATAAGCTGTGCGGTCTCCGCAATGCTGCAAGTAAGGCATTCTCAGCAATCATCATGGCGATCTGACTAGACAGCCACTAGAACAATACCAAAACAACTCGCTGTATACATACACATGAAATGGTATGTTGCGGGACCAAGGCATTGCTATAAATACGTAGCCATTGCTATGAATACGTATATAAAATCCTATATATATGGAAATAATGCTGATGAGTGTACCGTGTATATGTCATAAATAACTAAAGTGTAAAATTAATACTTGAATATAATAATAAAGTGCACAAAGTGAAACTTAATAAGAGATATTATCTATTAGTATGACATTTAATCTACAAATGATATGAACGTATGCAAACAAGATGTGAGTGGGTGTGTGAGTGTATATAAGCTAAGAAACCATTGACTACCAATGAATGTGCCGTTGTGTAATTGAAATAATGCTAGTCTTTAGGTCCCAAAGTAATAGGGTGTGTAGGTCCCAAAGTAATGGGGTGTGTATAAAACTATAACCAATAAATGAAAGGGACCAATTTATATGATGTATATTTCGTGACTGTCTCAAAGAGGAATAAAATGACAGATACATTTGTATGACAAAACGAAGTGATGTGAAAAAATGTGAATTTTTTTTTTGTAAATGTACACTTTTACTACTATTAAACAAGATATGAGTGGTGACACTGGGCAAGTGGGCACAGTATACGCTGTGAGTCTGACACAAAAAAACAGACTGATGTTTCACAGTCCAAAAAGTTTTCTTTTTTAAATGTACACTTACACTACTATTAAACAAGATATGAGTGGTGCCACTGGGCAAGTGGGTACAGTATACGCTGTGAGCCTGGCAGAAAAAAGCAGACTGATGTTTCACAGTCCAAAAAGTTTTTTTTTTTTAAATGTACACTTACACTACTATTAAACAATATATGAGTGGTGGCACTGGGCAAGTGGGCACAGTATACGCTGTGAGCCTGACAAGAAAAAGCAGACTGATGTTTCACAGTCCAAAAAGTTTTTTTTTTTTTAAATGTACACTTACACTACTATTAAACAAGATATGAGTGGTGCCACTGGGCAAGAGGGCACTGTATACGCTGTGAGCCTGATACAAAAAAGCAGACTGATGTTTCACAGTCCAAAATTATTATTTTTTTTAATGTACACTTACACTACTATTAAACAAGATATGAGTGGTGGCACTGGGCAAGTGGGCACAGTGTACGCTGTGAGCCTGACACAAAAAAGCAGACTGATGTTTCACAGTCCAAAAAGTTTTTTTTTTTTTAAATGTACACTTACACTACTATTAAACAAGATATGAGTGGTGGCACTGGGCAAGTGGGCACAGTATACGCTGTGAGCCTGAGACAAAAAAGCAGACTGATGTTTCACAGTCCAAAAAGTTTTTTTTTTTTTTTAAATGTACACTTACACTACTATTAAACAAGATATGAGTGGTGGCACTGGGCAAGTGGGCACAGTATACGCTGTGAGCCTGGTACACACGCTGTCAGGCAGGCAACTGCAATTAGATTACACAAGCAGACTGATGTTTCACAGTCAAAAAAGTTTTTTTGTTTTTTAATTTACACTACTGTTACACCAGATATGAGTGGTGGCACTGGGCAAGTGGGCACAGTATACGCTGTGAGCCTGACACAAAAAAGCAGACTGATGTTTCACAGTCCAAAAAGTTTTTTTTTTTTTAAATGTACACTTACACTACTATTAAACAAGATAGGAGTGGTGGCACTGGGCAAGTGGGCACAGTATACGCTGTGAGCCTGAGACAAAAAAGCAGACTGATGTTTCACAGTCCAAAAAGTTTTTTTTTTTTTAAATGTACACTTACACTACTATTAAACAAGATATGAATGGTGGCACTGGGCAAGTGGGCACAGTATACGCTGTGAGCCTGGCACACATGCTGGCAGGCAGGCAACTGCAATTAGATTACACAAGCAGACTGATGTTTCACAGTCAAAAACGTTTTGTTTTTTTAAGTTTACACTACTGTTACACCAGATATGAGTGGTGGCACTGGGAAAGTGGGCACAGTATACACTGTGAGCCTGGAACACACGCTGGCAGGCAGGCAACTGCAATTAGATTACACGAGCAGACTGATGTTTCACAGTCAAAAAAGTTTTTTTTTAAAAAAGTTACACTACTGTTACACCACATATGAGTGGTGGCACTGGGCAAGTGGGCTTGGCACACACGCTGGCAGGCAGGCAACTGCAATTAGATTACACAAGCAGGCTGATGTTTCACAGTCAAAAAATTTTTTTTTAAATTTACACTACTGTTACACCAGATATGAGTGGTGGCACTGGGCAAGTGGGCCTGGCACACACGCTGGCAGGCAGGCAACTGCAATTAGATTACACTAGCAGACTGATGTTTCACAGTCAAAAAAGTTAGTTTTTTTTAAATTTACACTACTGTTACACCAGATATGAGTGGTGGCACTGGGCAAGTGGGCCTGGCACACACACGCTGGGAGGCAGGCAACTGCAATTAGATTGCACAAGCAGACTGATGTTTCACAGTCAAAAAAGTTTTTTTTTTTTTAATTTACACTACTGTTACACCAGATATGAGTGGTGGCACTGGGCAAGTGGGCCTGGCACACACGCTGGCAGGCAGGCAACTGCAATTAGATTATACTAGCAGACTGATGTTTCACAGTCAATAAAGTTTTTTTTTTTAAATTTACACTACTGTTACACCAGATATGAGTGGTGGCACTGGGCAAGTGGCTTGGCAGGCAGGCAACTGCAATTAGATTACACAGGGGAAAAAAACAGACTGATGTTCTAGCCCTAAAAAGGGCTTTTTGGGATGCTGTCCTTACAGCAGAGATCAGATGAGTCCTTCAGGACTGTAGTGGACACTGAATACACTAGCCTAGCTATCAATTTCCCTATTAAATCAGCAGCAGCTACACTGTCCCTCCTCTCACTAAGAATGCAGCTTCCGAATGAATCTAAAATTGCTGCTGTATAGGAGCTGGGAGGGTCTGGGAGGGAGGGTCTGCTGCTGATTGGCTGGAATGTGTCTGCAGACTGTGAGATACAGGGTCAAAATTTACTCAATGATGCCGAATAGGGGGCGGATCGAACATCGCATATGTTCACCCGCCGTTGCGAACGCGAACAAGCTATGTTCGCCGGGAACTATTCGCCAGTGAACAATTTGCGACATCACTACCTATTTATCAAGCTCCGTATGGAGCTTGAAGCCCTGTGTTCTAAAGACCACTGCTCCATAACCTGTCCGCCTGCTCTGAGGTGGTGGACAGAATACGCAAGAAATCAAACCGATTCAATACGATCGGGTTGATTGACACCCCCTGCCAGCAGCCGATTGGCCGTGAATCTGCAGGGGGCGGCATTGCACCAGCAGTTCACAAGAACTGCTGGTGCAATTATACGCTGTCGCCATTTATCGATGTGTGGCAGACATTATCCGCAATATCGGATCATGTCCGTCCACACTTTGTTAAATAGACCCCATAGATGGGGTGGTAGGAATTAGCCTTAATATCCCTAAAATAGAGGTGGATATAAGTGGTGGAATGTGTAAAATAGAAATAATAATATGTTTAAGTAATAGAATAAGAAACATTGTGAATAGGGCAATGGGGTGTATGATATAACAATAGATATCCTATTAGTTCTATTAGAAAGCAGCACAATCTATTTCTTCATTCAGACCAGAGGGAAACAGTGACTGGAACTTGTAAATCCAGTTTGTTTCCCTCTGTCTGATCCTTCTGAATCTATCTCTACCTCAAGGTATTTGTTCCAAGGGTGTAATTCTAACTTGACAGGTCTCCCCCTTGTGGTGAGAGCAGAAATGTTGAGATAGCCCATGTTTTAAGAAACCATTTTTGATATTCCTGAGTTGTTCGCACCATCTCCTTTTGATTTTTCTTGTTGTGCGCCACACATATTGAAGGCCACAATTGCAGGTGATTATATAAATTACGTGGTGCTAGTGTTGGTGGTGGCTGCAGGCGGGTGAGTGGTAACTTGAGAGGTGCCCGAAGATAAGCTGGAGGAGGTTGGTGCGTCAAGGTTCGGCGTGGAAACTATAGAAGATTGGGTGTCCTGTGATAAAAAGTCAACTATGTCCTCAGGACTTTTCAAGTTCATAGTACGTGGCCTCTGGACAGTGGGCATTATTTTAGGGCCAAAGGGAATCACAGCACCACGACCATGACGGCACCTGCGGGGTGGCCTGCCTCTGCCTGTCATTTTTTTTTAAATGTACACTTACACTACTATTAAACAAGATATGAGTGGTGGCACTGGGCAAGTGGGCACAGTATATGCTGTGAGCCTGACACAAAAAAGCAGACTGATGTTTCACAGTCCAAAAAGTTTTTTTTTTTTTTAAATGTATACTTACACTACTATTAAACAAGATATGAGTGGTGGCACTGGGCAAGTGGGCACAGAATACACTGTAAATAAAGAAATTAGGAAATAAGGGGGATAAAAATAACCCCCTAAGATCCTCTAAGAGGCGCTACAGATGACAAATAGTGATGGTATATGACATATTAAAAAAACAATGTGATAAGTGGTGTATTAATAGCACAATGACTAGAAAAAATATATAAATTATTATTATAATTATTCAGTAATGTAATATTATATTACCACAGGTGAATAGTGGAAAAATAAAAAGTCCAATATAATGTCAGCTAAGATCCTGAATGCTGAACAAACCTATTTGGTTGTAGAAGTAATTCGGTGGGCAGCTCTCTAACAGCATACGATGATGGACGATCTGTAGTGAAGAAAGAATAGATAGAGGCGCCAATGGTGCAGATCAGTGAGGAATCTCAAGGGTTATCAGTAAGAGATATGTACAGGGTACTCACTTGTAGGAGAGGCAATCAGTTATGCCTATAGGAGCAGGCTGGATTTTTACAGCGGTCCAGCTAGCTGATCAGGGCCCCAACAAGCAACACCAGGGTGCAGGAAATCAACAGGTCCAGGCTGAAGATCCGAATAGATGTACAGGCAGGATGGTAGCAAGAGGGCAATTCACCCTATTAGTAGCGCAGCACCAAGATATGATAGACACTTAAAAGTTGGTAAAATAAAAACAAATTTATTTAAAAATTGTAAAATACACAACTTCTTGTGGTGCCAAATAAAATCTTGGATAAAAGGAGAAACAATGCAACGCGTTTCTCAGTAATAACTGTTTCATCAGGCATGTTTCACATCAATACATTTAGTCATTATATAGGGCTACGCTACTAAACAAAACCCTAAACACACCCTTCTCAAAAGCTATAGTACATCCAATCACAATCCTTCATTTGCAAACACCCCCTTGTTGCAGTGTTATTTATACCTTAAATATATTAAAGACAGGTGTATATAATGTTTTTTCAAGCAGAGGGAAAAACCCTATACTTAGATTCTCTAAAAATAATGTTAATAGTGTTTATACTTGTAGTGTAAAAGTTAAAAAATCATTAATTTATAATGATTCCTTTCCTTCGTGATTGGAGCCTGCTAATAGAAGAATTTAACTGTCAATCACAAGTAGTGGTGATAGACGGCTCTATTAGCCAATCCTATGTTACACAGTGAGTGTGATTAGCCATCCAATTACCATCAGGCAGGCGAACAACACCCAAAGCTTCCACCAATTGCTAGCAGGCTAGGGAGTATGTATGCTCAATGCTTTCACTATTGGTGCTGACCCGAGTTACGTGGCATAGATACCAAACAACCCCCACACTGTTGTTAGCAACTGCTATGTGATTGTCTGCCGCAGCAAACTCAGCAGATCATGACTTTAACCAGTGTGCTACATGATAGCCCATATCGTGACAATATTTACAAACACTAAGATGATCTATTGTGTACATGACTAGAAAGGTCACTTGTATAATGCCCAATAGTGATATCTTACTAAAAGTGGGCGTGTTAACCAACCTGTTACCCGCTATGTACCGAACAGGGTATATATCAAATGAATAAGCTGTGCGGTCTCCGCAATGCTGCAAGTAAGGCATTCTCAGCAATCATCATGGCGATCTGACTAGACAGCCACTAGAACAATACCAAAACAACTCGCTGTATACATACACATGAAATGGTATGTTGCGGGACCAAGGCATTGCTATAAATACGTAGCCATTGCTATGAATACGTATATAAAATCCTATATATATGGAAATAATGCTGATGAGTGTACCGTGTATATGTCATAAATAACTAAAGTGTAAAATTAATACTTGAATATAATAATAAAGTGCACAAAGTGAAACTTAATAAGAGATATTATCTATTAGTATGACATTTAATCTACAAATGATATGAACGTATGCAAACAAGATTTGAGTGGATGTGTGAGTGTATATAAGCTAAGAAACCATTGACTACCAATGAATGTGCCGTTGTGTAATTGAAATAATGCTAGTCTTTAGGTCCCAAAGTAATAGGGTGTGTAGGTCCCAAAGTAATGGGGTGTGTATAAAACTATAACCAATAAATGAAAGGGACCAATTTATATGATGTATATTTCGTGACTGTCTCAAAGAGGAATAAAATGACAGATACATTTGTATGACAAAACGAAGTGATGTGAAAAAATGTGAATTTTTTTTTGTTGTAAATGTACACTTACACTACTATTAAACAAGATATGAGTGGTGACACTGGGCAAGTGGGCACAGTATACGCTGTGAGTCTGACACAAAAAAGCAGACTGATGTTTCACAGTCCAAAAAGTTTTCTTTTTTAAATGTACACTTACACTACTATTAAACAAGATATGAGTGGTGCCACTGGGCAAGTGGGTACAGTATACGCTGTGAGCCTGGCAGAAAAAAGCAGACTGATGTTTCACAGTCCAAAAAGTTTTTTTTTTTTTAAATGTACACTTACACTACTATTAAACAATATATGAGTGGTGGCACTGGGCAAGTGGGCACAGTATACGCTGTGAGCCTGACAAGAAAAAGCAGACTGATGTTTCACAGTCCAAAAAGTTTTGTTTTTTTTAAATGTACACTTACACTACTATTAAACAAGATATGAGTGGTGCCACTGGGCAAGAGGGCACTGTATACGCTGTGAGCCTGATACAAAAAAGCAGACTGATGTTTCACAGTCCAAAATTATTTTTTTTTGTAATGTACACTTACACTACTATTAAACAAGATATGAGTGGTGGCACTGGGCAAGTGGGCACAGTGTATGCTGTGAGCCTGACACAAAAAAGCAGACTGATGTTTCACAGTCCAAAAAGTTTTTTTTTTTTAAATGTACACTTACACTACTATTAAACAAGATATGAGTGGTGGCACTGGGCAAGTGGGCACAGTATACGCTGTGAGCCTGAGACAAAAAAGCAGACTGATGTTTCACAGTCCAAAAAGTTTTTTTTTTTTTTAAATGTACACTTACACTACTATTAAACAAGATATGAGTGGTGGCACTGGGCAAGTGGGCACAGTATACGCTGTGAGCCTGGTACACACGCTGTCAGGCAGGCAACTGCAATTAGATTACACAAGCAGACTGATGTTTCACAGTCAAAAAAGTTTTTTTGTTTTTTAATTTACACTACTGTTACACCAGATATGAGTGGTGGCACTGGGCAAGTGGGCACAGTATACGCTGTGAGCCTGACACAAAAAAGCAGACTGATGTTTCACAGTCCAAAAAGTTTTTTTTTTTTTTAAATGTACACTTACACTACTATTAAACAAGATAGGAGTGGTGGCACTGGGCAAGTGGGCACAGTATACGCTGTGAGCCTGAGACAAAAAAGCAGACTGATGTTTCACAGTCCAAAAAGTTATTTTTTTTTTAAATGTACACTTACACTACTATTAAACAAGATATGAATGGTGGCGCTGGGCAAGTGGGCACAGTATACGCTGTGAGCCTGAGACAAAAAAGCAGACTGATGTTTCACAGTCCAAAAAGTTTTTTTTTTTTTAAATGTACACTTACACTACTATTAAACAAGATATGAATGGTGGCACTGGGCAAGTGGGCACAGTATACGCTGTGAGCCTGGCACACATGCTGGCAGGCAGGCAACTGCAATTAGATTACACAAGCAGACTGATGTTTCACAGTCAAAAACGTTTTGTTTTTTTAAGTTTACACTACTGTTACACCAGATATGAGTGGTGGCACTGGGCAAGTGGGCACAGTATACACTGTGAGCCTGGAACACACGCTGGCAGGCAGGCAACTGCAATTAGATTACACGAGCAGACTGATGTTTCACAGTCAAAAAAGTTTTTTTTTAAAAAAGTTACACTACTGTTACACCAGATATGAGTGGTGGCACTGGGCAAGTGGGCTTGGCACACACGCTGGCAGGCAGGCAACTGCAATTAGATTACACAAGCAGGCTGATGTTTCACAGTCAAAAAATTTTTTTTTTAAATTTACACTACTGTTACACCAGATATGAGTGGTGGCACTGGGCAAGTGGGCTTGGCACACACGCTGGCAGGCAGGCAACTGCAATTAGATTACACTAGCAGACTGATGTTTCACAGTCAAAAAAGTTTTTTTTTTTTAAATTTACACTACTGTTACACCAGATATGAGTGGTGGCACTGGGCAAGTGGGCCTGGCACACACACGCTGGGAGGCAGGCAACTGCAATTAGATTGCACAAGCAGACTGATGTTTCACAGTCAAAAAAGTTTTTTTTTTTTTAATTTACACTACTGTTACACCAGATATGAGTGGTGGCACTGGGCAAGTGGGCCTGGCACACACGCTGGCAGGCAGGCAACTGCAATTAGATTATACTAGCAGACTGATGTTTCACAGTCAATAAAGTTTTTTTTTTTAAATTTACACTACTGTTACACCAGATATGAGTGGTGGCACTGGGCAAGTGGCTTGGCAGGCAGGCAACTGCAATTAGATTACACAGGGGAAAAAAACAGACTGATGTTCTAGCCCTAAAAATTGCTTTTTGGGATGCTGTCCTTACAGCAGAGATCAGATGAGTCCTTCAGGACTGTAGTGGACACTGAATACACTAGCCTAGCTATCAATTTCCCTATTAAATCAGCAGCAGCTACACTGTCCCTCCTCTCACTAAGAATGCAGCTTCCGAATGAATCTAAAATTGCTGCTGTATAGGAGCTGGGAGGGTCTGGGAGGGAGGGTCTGCTGCTGATTGGCTGGAATGTGTCTGCAGACTGTGAGATACAGGGTCAAAATTTACTCAATGATGCCGAATAGGGGGCGGATCGAACATCGCATATGTTCACCCGCCGTTGCGAACGCGAACAAGCTATGTTCGCCGGGAACTATTCGCCAGTGAACAATTTGCGACATCACTACCTATTTATCAAGCTCCGTATGGAGCTTGAAGCCCTGTGTTCTAAAGACCACTGCTCCATAACCTGTCCGCCTGCTCTGAGGTGGTGGACAGAACACGCAAGAAATCAAACCGATTCAATACGATCGGGTTGATTGACACCCCCTGCCAGCAGCCGATTGGCCGTGAATCTGCAGGGGGCGGCATTGCACCAGCAGTTCACAAGAACTGCTGGTGCAATTATACGCTGTCGCCATTTATCGATGTGTGGCAGACATTATCCGCAATATCGGATCATGTCCGTCCACACTTTGTTAAATAGACCCCATAGATGGGGTGGTAGGAATTAGCCTTAATATCCCTAAAATAGAGGTGGATATAAGTGGTGGAATGTGTAAAATAGAAATAATAATATGTTTAAGTAATAGAATAAGAAACATTGTGAATAGGGCAATGGGGTGTATGATATAACAATAGATATCCTATTAGTTCTATTAGAAAGCAGCACAATCTATTTCTTCATTCAGACCAGAGGGAAACAGTGACTGGAACTTGTAAATCCAGTTTGTTTCCCTCTGTCTGATCCTTCTGAATCTATCTCTACCTCAAGGTATTTGTTCCAAGGGTGTAATTCTAACTTGACAGGTCTCCCCCTTGTGGTGAGAGCAGAAATGTTGAGATAGCCCATGTTTTAAGAAACCATTTTTGATATTCCTGAGTTGTTCGCACCATCTCCTTTTGATTTTTCTTGTTGTGCGCCACACATATTGAAGGCCACAATTGCAGGTGATTATATAAATTACGTGGTGCTAGTGTTGGTGGTGGCTGCAGGCGGGTGAGTGGTAACTTGAGAGGTGCCCGAAGATAAGCTGGAGGAGGTTGGTGCGTCAAGGTTCGGCGTGGAAACTATAGAAGATTGGGTGTCCTGTGATAAAAAGTCAACTATGTCCTCAGGACTTTTCAAGTTCATAGTACGTGGCCTCTGGACAGTGGGCATTATTTTAGGGCCAAAGGGAATCACAGCACCACGACCATGACGGCACCTGCGGGGTGGCCTGCCTCTGCCTGTCATTTTTTTTTAAATGTACACTTACACTACTATTAAACAAGATATGAGTGGTGGCACTGGGCAAGTGGGCACAGTATATGCTGTGAGCCTGACACAAAAAAGCAGACTAATGTTTCACAGTCCAAAAAGTTTTTTTTTTTTTTAAATGTATACTTACACTACTATTAAACAAGATATGAGTGGTGGCACTGGGCAAGTGGGCACAGAATACACTGTAAATAAAGAAATTAGGAAATAAGGGGGATAAAAATAACCCCCTAAGATCCTCTAAGAGGCGCTACAGATGACAAATAGTGATGGTATATGACATATTAAAAAAACAATGTGATAAGTGGTGTATTAATAGCACAATGACTAGAAAAAATATATAAATTATTATTATAATTATTCAGTAATGTAATATTATATTACCACAGGTGAATAGTGGAAAAATAAAAAGTCCAATATAATGTCAGCTAAGATCCTGAATGCTGAACAAACCTATTTGGTTGTAGAAGTAATTCGGTGGGCAGCTCTCTAACAGCATACGATGATGGACGATCTGTAGTGAAGAAAGAATAGATAGAGGCGCCAATGGTGCAGATCAGTGAGGAATCTCAAGGGTTATCAGTAAGAGATATGTACAGGGTACTCACTTGTAGGAGAGGCAATCAGTTATGCCTATAGGAGCAGGCTGGATTTTTACAGCGGTCCAGCTAGCTGATCAGGGCCCCAACAAGCAACACCAGGGTGCAGGAAATCAACAGGTCCAGGCTGAAGATCCGAATAGATGTACAGGCAGGATGGTAGCAAGAGGGCAATTCACCCTATTAGTAGCGCAGCACCAAGATATGATAGACACTTAAAAGTTGGTAAAATAAAAACAAATTTATTTAAAAATTGTAAAATACACAACTTCTTGTGGTGCCAAATAAAATCTTGGATAAAAGGAGAAACAATGCAACGCGTTTCTCAGTAATAACTGTTTCATCAGGCATGTTTCACATCAATACATTTAGTCATTATATAGGGCTACGCTACTAAACAAAACCCTAAACACACCCTTCTCAAAAGCTATAGTACATCCAATCACAATCCTTCATTTGCAAACACCCCCTTGTTGCAGTGTTATTTATACCTTAAATATATTAAAGACAGGTGTATATAATGTTTTTTCAAGCAGAGGGAAAAACCCTATACTTAGATTCTCTAAAAATAATGTTAATAGTGTTTATACTTGTAGTGTAAAAGTTAAAAAATCATTAATTTATAATGATTCCTTTCCTTCGTGATTGGAGCCTGCTAATAGAAGAATTTAACTGTCAATCACAAGTAGTGGTGATAGACGGCTCTATTAGCCAATCCTATGTTACACAGTGAGTGTGATTAGCCATCCAATTACCATCAGGCAGGCGAACAACACCCAAAGCTTCCACCAATTGCTAGCAGGCTAGGGAGTATGTATGCTCAATGCTTTCACTATTGGTGCTGACCCGAGTTACGTGGCATAGATACCAAACAACCCCCACACTGTTGTTAGCAACTGCTATGTGATTGTCTGCCGCAGCAAACTCAGCAGATCATGACTTTAACCAGTGTGCTACATGATAGCCCATATCGTGACAATATTTACAAACACTAAGATGATCTATTGTGTACATGACTAGAAAGGTCACTTGTATAATGCCCAATAGTGATATCTTACTAAAAGTGGGCGTGTTAACCAACCTGTTACCCGCTATGTACCGAACAGGGTATATATCAAATGAATAAGCTGTGCGGTCTCCGCAATGCTGCAAGTAAGGCATTCTCAGCAATCATCATGGCGATCTGACTAGACAGCCACTAGAACAATACCAAAACAACTCGCTGTATACATACACATGAAATGGTATGTTGCGGGACCAAGGCATTGCTATAAATACGTAGCCATTGCTATGAATACGTATATAAAATCCTATATATATGGAAATAATGCTGATGAGTGTACCGTGTATATGTCATAAATAACTAAAGTGTAAAATTAATACTTGAATATAATAATAAAGTGCACAAAGTGAAACTTAATAAGAGATATTATCTATTAGTATGACATTTAATCTACAAATGATATGAACGTATGCAAACAAGATGTGAGTGGGTGTGTGAGTGTATATAAGCTAAGAAACCATTGACTACCAATGAATGTGCCGTTGTGTAATTGAAATAATGCTAGTCTTTAGGTCCCAAAGTAATAGGGTGTGTAGGTCCCAAAGTAATGGGGTGTGTATAAAACTATAACCAATAAATGAAAGGGACCAATCTATATGATGTATATTTCGTGACTGTCTCAAAGAGGAAAAAAATGACAGATACATTTGTATGACAAAACGAAGTGATGTGAAAAAATGTGAATTTTTTATTTTGTAAATGTAAGCTTACACTACTATTAAACAAGATATGAGTGGTGACACTGGGCAAGTGGGCACAGTATACGCTGTGAGTCTGACACAAAAAAGCAGACTGATGTTTCACAGTCCAAAATGTTTTCTTTTTTAAATGTACACTTACACTACTATTAAACAAGATATGAGTGGTGCCACTGGGCAAGTGGGTACAGTATACGCTGTGAGCCTGGCAGAAAAAAGCAGACTGATGTTTCACAGTCCAAAAAGTTTTTTTTTTTAAATGTACACTTACACTACTATTAAACAATATATGAGTGGTGGCACTGGGCAAGTGGGCACAGTATACGCTCTGAGCCTGACAAGAAAAAGCAGACTGATGTTTCACAGTCCAAAAAGTTTTTTTTTTTTAAATGTACACTTACACTACTATTAAACAAGATATGAGTGGTGCCACTGGGCAAGAGGGCACTGTATACGCTGTGAGCCTGACACAAAAAAGCAGACTGATGTTTCACAGTCCAAAATTATTTTTTTTTGTAATGTACACTTACACTACTATTAAACAAGATATGAGTGGTGGCACTGGGCAAGTGGGCACAGTGTACGCTGTGAGCCTGACACAAAAAAGCAGACTGATGTTTCACAGTCCAAAAAGTTTTTTTTTTTTTTAAATGTACACTTACACTACTATTAAACAAGATATGAGTGGTGGCACTTGGCAAGTGGGCACAGTATACGCTGTGAGCCTGACACAAAAAAGCAGACTGATGTTTCACAGTCCAAAAAGTTTTTTTTTCTTAAATGTACACTTACACTACTATTAAACAAGATATGAGTGGTGGCACTGGGCAAGTGGGCACAGTATACCCTGTGAGCCTGAGACAAAAAAGCAGACTGATGTTTCACAGTCCAAAAAGTTTTTTTTTTTAAATGTACACTTACACTACTATTAAACAAGATATGAGTGGTGGCACTGGGCAAGTGGGCACAGTATACGCTGTGAGCCTGGTACACACGCTGTCAGGCAGGCAACTGCAATTAGATTACACAAGCAGACTGATGTTTCACAGTCAAAAAAGTTTTTTGTTTTTTAATTTACACTACTGTTACACCAGATATGAGTGGTGGCACTGGGCAAGTGGGCACAGTATACGCTGTGAGCCTGACACAAAAAAGCAGACTGATGTTTCACAGTCCAAAAAGTTTTTTTTTTTTTTAAATGTACACTTACACTACTATTAAACAAGATAGGAGTGGTGGCACTGGGCAAGTGGGCACAGTATACTCTGTGAGCCTGAGACAAAAAAGCAGACTGATGTTTCACAGTCCAAAAAGTTTTTTTTTTTTAAATGTACACTTACACTACTATTAAACAAGATATGAGTGGTGGCACTGGGCAAGTGGGCACAGTATACGCTGTGAGCCTGGTACACACACTGTCAGGCAGGCAACTGCAATTAGATTACACAAGCAGACTGATGTTTCACAGTCAAAAAAGTTTTTTTGTTTTTTAATTTACACTACTGTTACACCAGATATGAGTGGTGGCACTGGGCAAGTGGGCACAGTATACACTGTGAGCCTGGCACACATGCTGGCAGGCAGGCAACTGCAATTAGATTACACAAGCAGACTGATGTTTCACAGTCAAAAACGTTTTGTTTTTTTAAGTTTACACTACTGTTACACCAGATATGAGTGGTGGCACTGGGCAAGTGGGCACAGTATACACTGTGAGCCTGGAACACACGCTGGCAGGCAGGCAACTGCAATTAGATTACACGAGCAGACTGATGTTTCACAGTCAAAAAAGTTTTTTTTTTTTAAATTTACACTACTGTTACACCAGATATGAGTGGTGGCACTGGGCAAGTGGGCTTGGCACACACGCTGGCAGGCAGGCAACTGCAATTAGATTACACAAGCAGGCTGATGTTTCACAGTCAATTTTTTTTTTTTTTAAATTTACACTACTGTTACACCAGATATGAGTGGTTATTTACACTACTGTTACACCAGATATGAGTGGTGGCACTGGGCAAGTGGCTTGGCAGGCAGGCAACTGCAATTAGATTACACAGGGGAAAAAAACAGACTGATGTTCTAGCCCTAAAAAGGGCTTTTTGGGATGCTGTCCTTACAGCAGAGATCAGATGAGTCCTTCAGGACTGTAGTGGATACTGAATACACTAGCCTAGCTATCAATTTCCCTATTAAATCAGCAGCAGCTACACTGTCCCTCCTCTCACTAAGAATGCAGCTTCTGAATGAATCTAAAATGGCTGCTGTATAGGAGCTGGGAGGGTCTGGGAGGGAGGGTCTGCTGCTGATTGGCTGGAATGTGTCTGCAGACTGTGAGATACAGGGTCAAAATTTACTCAATGATGCCGAATAGGGGGCGGATCGAACATCGCATATGTTCACCCGCCGTTGCGAACGCGAACAAGCTATGTTCGCCGGGAACTATTCGCCAGTGAACAATTTGCGACATCACTACCTATTTATCAAGCTCCGTATGGAGCTTGAAGCCCTGTGTTCTAAAGACCACTGCTCCATAACCTGTCCGCCTGCTCTGAGGTGGTGGACAGAACACACAAGAAATCAAACCGATTCAATACGATCGGGTTGATTGACACCCCCTACCAGCAGCCGATTGGCCGTGAATCTGCAGGGGGCGGCATTGCACCAGCAGTTCACAAGAACTGCTGGTGCAATTATCAATGTGTGGCAGACATGATCCGCAATATCGGATCATGTCCGTCCACACTTTGTTAAATAGACCCCATAGATGGGGTGGTAGGAATTAGCCTTAATATCCCTAAAATAGAGGTGGATATAAGTGGTGGAATGTGTAAAATAGAAATAATAATATGTTTAAGTAATAGAATAAGAAACATTGTGAATAGGGCAATGGGGTGTATGATATAACAATAGATATCCTATTAGTTCTATTAGAAAGCAGCACAATCTATTTCTTCATTCAGACCAGAGGGAAACAGTGACTGGAACTTGTAAATCCAGTTTGTTTCCCTCTGTCTGATCCTTCTGAATCTATCTCTACCTCAAGGTATTTGTTCCAAGGGTGTAATTCTAACTTGACAGGTCTCCCCCTTGTGGTGAGAGCAGAAATGTTGAGATAGCCCATGTTTTAAGAAACCATTTTTGATATTCCTGAGTTGTTCGCACCATCTCCTTTTGATTTTTCTTGTTGTGCGCCACACATATTGAAGGCCACAATTGCAGGTGATTATGTAAATTACGTAATTTGAATTTTAAAACAATTGTTTTATCCTAAAAACAGTTTTATAATAAAAATACTTTTTGATGTTTTAAAACACGCCTTTGGTCTAAATGTGTTAAATCTTCCCTATTTGACCCTTCAGAGGGAACTGATCACCACTATGCAGTGATCTGGAGCACTGAGAGTCTCCAGAACGCTCCTAACAGCACAACAAAGTGCTGCTGCATATTGTGAGTACCCTGTATGCACACTTCACCGCACTGTTCATTTGAAAACTTATATGCACATTTAAAGCGCCCTCTGCTTTGTTTGTCTAGGCTTCTCTCATTATGTTTTTTTCTAGAAAGCGACCTATAGAATTAGAGGAGACTGTGAGAAATTCTTCAGATGTAAAAAGAAGTCTACATTCTCCTTAAACATTGTATATTTAAACAATATTTAATGCAATATTTTTTGCTAGCCATCTTCTTTTTTCCTTTTCATTGCTTTAGACTGAATTATTTAGTTTAAAATAATTGTACATTTGATAGAGTTTACCATTGTTATGCAAGAACAATCTTTAAAAGCAGGGGCTGTTAATCACTCCGAACTAACAAATGGGGGGGGGGATTGTTATCTCCATATGAGTGCTGCTTACAATAAGGAAAGCCGAGTCCTCCACTAGGGCTCAAAAGCAGCACCCACTGCTAAGTACATTAACAAACCTTAGACACAAATGCAAGTGCAAGTGGCACTTATAACAACTCCAGCTCTGGGTTACCACCACACTGCTTGCATTTGTTAACTACAATTGTGGTACTTAATTAAATCTAAAAGGACCCCAGTAATTGGCATTATAAATATATTACCCACAGGTGGCTTCATAGCATTTTGTACATACCTGAATTTCTGTGAAATCCATGTGTGAAACACAGAAATATTGCCTGGATGTCACTTAATTTTAAGTTACGTATTATTTATATTTGTATTATTATCATTTATTTGTAATGCTGCAACAGATTCAACAGCACTATGCCTTATCATTACGATACGCACAGAACAATATAGCTCTCTACAGACCACATGCAAAATAAACACTAAGGGCTAAATTACGAGTGGAGCGGTAGTTTGCGATCCTGCTTTTGTGTTAACTCTTCTAGAAGTAAGATTTTTGCATGCGTCAGGTAGGCTGCGTATTATAAGTTCAAAGCAAAAAGTTTTCACTCGCTTGCTAAACTGACACACTCAAAAAGCCAATATCCCAACAGCATTAACGTATTCCCCCGTAGGGGTCTATTTATTATAGTGCGGACGGACATGATACGATGTAGCGTATCATGTCCACCGCACATCGATAAATGCCGACAGCATATGCTGTTAGCATTTGTCATTGCACCAGAAGCTCTTGTGAACTGCTGGTGCAATGCCGCCCCCTGCATATTTGCAGCCAATCGGCCACTAGCAGGGGGTGTCAATCAACCCAATTGCATTTGATTAGGTTGATTTCTGTCCGCAGTCTCAGAGCAGGCCGACAGGTTATGGAGCAGCGATCTTTAGATCGCTGCATCATAACTTCTGTTTCTGGCGAGCCTGAAGGCTCGCTGGAAACACGGGGCATCAAGCTCCGTACAAAGCTTGATAAATTGACCCCATAGTCTTCAATGGAAAAGTGGAAAAAAATAGCACCAAACAAGTTGCACAAACCAGATTGCATTTTCTCAAGTGCGCTAACCTGACGTGAAAACAAATAAATGTTTCACATTTCAATGTTCTTCATATAGCAGAATATTGTCTATTTATTCATAAATATATATATTAAATATGAATATTGCATAAATATGAGTTTGCATGTTTTCAGCTACTTGACTGCAAAGGGCTCCAATGCACTTATATATATGTCTATATATGTATACATATGCATTTACGTGTTTATACTGTATGTGTATATATGTCTATAAATACATATATACACATATAAATTCATATGAACATACACACATTAGACATATATGTATGTATCTCCATATTAAAACCCTTTACAGTCCTTTTGTAGACTTCATATATTTGAGCTTTAATAAATTTTATTGCAATATTTTTTTTATTATTTTTATTTGACAGTGTTATTATGAGTATAACTGTACTTTTAAATGTCTTTTTGATGTTTTATGTGCAACTTTTTAGTCAAGCGTAACTGTTAACCAGAGCTCTAAATTCACGTTATCCCGACACACATTAAATTCAATTGCGCTTAAGTGAACGTGTTTATTTTCAACTTGTAATATGGGCGCTACTTCCGATGCGTGCAAAGAGTCACAATAAACTTATTTCGCTTGCGGGACACTCGTAATCTAGTCCTAAATCATCAACATTCCTTGAATAACAGTAAAAAGTAAAATCAGTTCCTATAGCTCCTATCAGTTCAATATCTTAAATTGCTTTTTTCTTTTGGATCCATGCTATATAGAAGAAATGAAACCTTAATTGTGAGTGTATATATATATATATATATATATATATATATATATATACAAGCTAATTTCGAGTTCAGCCCACCATAGGTTAACAGCCTGGGTGCAAGTATAAAAGGCATATATAAAGATAGAGATGCACTCGCAGGACTTCCACAAAAACTTTTAATTTAGGAACGTTTTTGGGGTTCACAACCCCTTCATCAGCATACACAAAAGACATAAATCCAACCTTTTATAGTGTAACAGCATCAAACACAAACCTAGTGCCCTCCTGAAAGTGCGCCAAAATTTAGAGTGTGGAACGCAAATTGCGTTCCACAGAGAAAGCCGTAACCGGAAGTTGTGGTACATCACTTCCGGTTTTCGGCGATAATAGAGCATTGAGTCTTAAAGCAAAAACAAATACACATATTATTTTGTGAACAACAATAAACTTAGTGTCAAATAGTGATGCTGCGAACCTAAAATTTTCGGTTCGCGAATGGCGGACTCGAACTTCCGGTATTGTTCATGAATGCGCGAATTGCGCTAACCGCCATTGAATTCAATAGGCAGGCGAACTTTAAAACCTACAAGGACTCTTTCTGGCCACAATAGTGATGAAAAAATTGTTTCAAAGGTACTAACACCTGGACTGTTGCATGCTGGAGGGGGATCCCTGGCAAAACTCCCATGGAAAATTACATAGTTGATGCAGAGTCTGCTTTTAAGCCATAATGGGTCTAAATCAACTAACATTCCCAAAGTGGCTGTCTCAAAACATCCCGGACAGAAGATAGATTGATAGTGATAGATAGGATAGATAGATATACATAGATTGATAGTTAGATCGAATCGATAGAAGAGAAATAGATAGATTTGTTAGATATATAATTACCCTAATAAATTCTAATAATCAAACATGCGTTCTTGGACCCAACTAGCTTGTGTCAATTAGTACTTTTCTTAGCACTTTAATCCCTGTTCCCCCCCCCCCTATAGGGGGAGTTCTATATGGCCTGCCAGATTACCCTGAAAATTTTTAATAATAAGACATGTGGTCTGCTACCTATTTTAACGAGGTTGTGTTTTAAGTACTACCATTCTTAGCACTTTAATCTCTGTAACTCCCCCTATTTGGTGAGGTCTATACGGCCTGGATGATTACCCATACAAAATATAATAATAAGACATCTGCTCTTGGTCTGCGACCCATGGTAACTATGTTGTGTTAATTAGTAATGTCCTTCGCATTTTAATAGCTGTTACTCATACTCACCCTATCGGTGGAGGTCTATATGGCCTGCATGATTACCCTTACAAAATATAGCAACCAAACATATGCTCTGGGACCCATGGTAAGTAGGTTGTGTTAAGTAGTACTGTTCTTTGCATTTTCATACCTGTTACAACACCAAATGGTGGCAGGTCTATCTGGCCTTCATGATTAGCTGCACCCAAACCCAAAAAAAGCCGAGTGGTCTTAGACTAACACCCATGGCTAACTCGGTTGTTTCAATTAGTACTATTCTTACCACTTTCATCCCTGTTACGGGCGGTCTACATGTCCATCATGATTAGCCGAACAAAATACTACAATCCAACCTTTGCTCAGTCTTCATAGGCCCTTCATTGTCTGTATTTTGATAGTACAGTTCTTATTATTTTTATAGCTGATACAACACCGAATGGTGACAGCTCTATATGGCCTGCATGATTAGCCGCACCCAATACAAAAATAAATCCAAGCGGTCTTGGATTAACACCCATGGCTAACTCTGTTGTTTCAAGTAGTACTATTCTTAGCACTTTCATCTCATCATCCCTGTTATTTCCTGGACTCTCGGTGGTGGTGGTCTACATAGCCATCATGATTAGCCTAACTAAAAACTACAATCCAACCTTGGCTCAATCTTCCTAAGGCACTTCATTGGCTGTATTTTGGTAGTACTGTTCTTATTAGTTTAATAGCTGATACGACACCGAATGTTGTCAGCTCTATATGGCCTGCATGACAAGCCGCACCCAAAGCCAAAAAAAAGGCAAGTGGTTTTGCACTTACACCCATGGCTAACTCTGTTGTTTCAAGTTCTACTATTCTTAGCTCTTTCATCTCATCATCCCTGTTACTTCCAGGACTCTCGGTGGTGGTGGTCTACATGGCCATCATGATTAGCCTAACCAAATACTACAATCCAACCTTGGCTCAGTCTTCCTAAGGCCCTTCGTTGGCTGTATTTTGGTAGCACTGTTCTTATTAGTTTAATAGCTGTTACGACACCGAATGTTGTCAGCTCTATATGTCCTGCATGAATAGCCGCACCCAAAGCCAAAAAAAAGCTAAGCGGTTTTGCACTAACACCCATGGCTAACTCTGTTGTTTCAAGTTCTACTATTCTTAGCTCTTTCATCTCATCATCCCTGTTACTTCCAGGACTCTCGGTGGTGGTGGTCTACATGGCCATCATGATAAGCCTAACCAAATACTACAATCCAACCTTGGCTCAGTCTTCCTAAGGCCCTTCATTGGCTGTATTTTGGTAGTACTGTTCTTATTAGTTTAATAGCTGATACGACACCGAATGTTGTCAGCTCTATATGGCCTGCATGAATAGCCGCACCCAAAGCCAAAAAAAAGCCAAGCGGTTTTGCACTAACACCCATGGCTAACTCTGTTGTTTCAAGTTCTACTATTCTTAGCTCTTTCATCTCATCATCCCTGTTACTTCCAGGACTCTCGGTGGTGGTGGTCTATATGGCCATCAGGATTAGCCTAACCAAATACTACAATCCAACCTTGGCTCAGTCTTCCTAAGGCCCTTCATTGGCTGTATTTTGGTAGTACTGTTCTTATTAGTTTAATAGTTGTTACGACACCGAATGTTGTCAGCTCTATATGTCCTTCATGAATAGCCGCACCCAAAGCCAAAAAAAAGCCAAGCGGTTTTGCACTAACACCCATGGCTAACTCTGTTGTTTCAAGTTCTACTATTCTTAGCTCTTTCATCTCATCATCCCTGTTACTTCCAGGACTCTCGGTGGTGGTGGTCTACATGGCCATCATGATTAGCCTAACCAAATACTACAATCCAACCTTGGCTCAGTCTTCCTAAGGCCCTTCATTGGCTGTATTTTGGTAGTACTGTTCTTATTAGTTTAATAGCTGTTACGACACCGAATGTTGTCAGCTCTATATGTCCTGCATGAATAGCCGCACCCAAAGCAAAAAAAAAGCCAAGCGGTTTTGCACTAACACCCATGGCTAACTCTGTTGTTTCAAGTTCTACTATTCTTAGCTCTTTCATCTCATCATCCCTGTTACTTCCAGGACTCTCGGTGGTGGTGGTCTACATGGCCATCATGATTAGCCTAACCAAATACTACAATCCAACCTTGGCTCAGTCTTCCTAAGGCCCTTCATTGGCTGTATTTTGGTAGTACTGTTCTTATTAGTTTAATAGCTGATACGACACCGAATGTTGTCAGCTCTATATGGCCTGCATGAATAGCCGCACCCAAAGCCAAAAAAAAGCCAAGCGGTTTTGCACTAACACCCATGGCTAACTCTGTTGTTTCAAGTTCTACTATTCTTAGCACTTTCATCTCATCATCCCTGTTACTTCCAGGATTCTCGATGGTGGTGGTCTACATGGCCATCATGATTAGCCTAACCAAATACTACAATCCAACCTTGGCTCAGTCTTCCTAAGGCCCTTCATTGGCTGTATTTTGGTAGTACTGTTCTTATTAGTTTAATAGCTGATACGACACCGAATGCTGTCAGCTCTTTATGGCCTGCATGAATAGCCGCACGCAAAGCCAAAAAAAAGCCAAGCGGTTTTGCACTAACACCCATGGCTAACTCTGTTGTTTCAAGTTCTACTATTCTTAGCTCTTTCATCTCATCATCCCTGTTACTTCCAGGACTCTCGGTGGTGGTGGTCTACATGGCCATCATGATTAGCCTAACCAAATACTACAATCCAACCTTGGCTCAGTCTTCCTAAGGCCCTTCATTGGCTGTATTTTGGTAGTACTGTTCTTATTAGTTTAATAGCTGATACGACACCGAATGTTGTCAGCTCTATATGGCCTGCATGAATTGCCACACCCAAAGCCAAAAAAAAGCCAAGCGGTTTTGCACTAACACCCATGGCTAACTCTGTTGTTTCAAGTTCTACTATTCTTAGCTCTTTCATCTCATCATCCCTGTTACTTCCAGGACTCTCGGTGGTGGTGGTGGTCTACATGGCCATCATGATTAGCCTAACCAAATACTACAATCCAACCTTGGCTCAGTCTTCCTAAGGCCCTTCATTGGCTGTATCTTGGTAGTACTGTTCTTATTAGTTTAATAGCTGATACGACACCGAATGTTGTCAGCTCTATATGGCCGGCATGAATAGCCGCACCCAAAGCCAAAAAAAAGCCAAAAAAAAGCCAAGCGGTTTTGCACTAACACCCATGGCTAACTCTGTTGTTTCAAGTTCTACTATTCTTAGCTCTTTCATCTCATCATCCCTGTTACTTCCAGGATTCTCGGTGGTGGTGGTCTAGATGGCCATCATGATTAGCCTAACCAAATACTACAATCCAACCTTGGCTCAGTCTTCCTAAGGCCCTACATTGGCTGTATTTTGGTAGTACTGTCATCCTTTTGAATAATAGATTACAGGAAAGGCATTGATTTTAGAATCCCAGAGATCATTTATATGACCCGTGAAATAAAAAAAAAAATTCATTAGATACCCGTTACACAATTATTTTTCCTCAGGCCTTTTTAATACGAGGGTCCCGGAGCCTCAAACGAAACAACAGCATGAAAGAGGAGATACGTCATCCTTTTGAATAATAGATTACAGGAAAGGCATTGATTTTAGAAACCCACAGATCATTATTTGCAACCGTGAAATTAGAAAAAAACATTGATTAGACACCCGTGACACTTATTTATGCTCAGGCCTTTTTAATACGAGGGTCCCGGAGTCTGAACCGAAACAACAGCATGAAAGAGGAGATATGTCATCCTTTTGAATAAAAGATTACAGTAAAGGCATTGATTTTAGAAACCCACAGATCATTATTTGCAACCGTGAAAATAGAAAAAAAAATTGATTAGACACCCGTGACACTTATTTATGCTCAGGCCTTTTTAATACGAGGGTCCCGGAGCCTCAACCGAAACAACAGCATGAAAGAGGAGATATGTCATCCTTTTGAATAAAAGATTACAGTAAAGGCATTGATTTTAGAAACCCACAGATCATTATTTGCAACCGTGAAATTAGAAAAAAACATTGATTACACACCCATGACACTTATTTATCCTCAGGCCTTTTTAATACGAGGGTCCCGGAGCCTGAACCGAAACAACAGCATGAAAGAGGAGATATGTCATCCTTTTGAATAAAAGATTACAGTAAAGGCATTGATTTTAGAAACCCACAGATCATTATTTGCAACCGTGAAATTAGAAAAAAACATTGATTACACACCCGTGACACTTATTTATCCTCAGGCCTTTTTAATACGAGGGTCCCGGAGCCTGAACCGAAACAACAGCATGAAAGAGGAGATATGTCATCCTTTTGAATAAAAGATTACAGTAAAGGCATTGATTTTAGAAACCCACAGATCATTATTTGCAACCGTGAAATTAGAAAAAAACATTGATTAGACAGCCGTGACACTTATTTATGCTCAGGCCTTTTTAATACGAGGGTCCCGGAGCCTGAACCGAAACAACAGCATGAAAGAGGAGATATGTCATCCTTTTGAATAAAAGATTACAGTAAAGGCATTGATTTTAGAAACCCACAGATCATTATTTGCAACCGTGAAATTAGAAAAAAACATTGATTACACACCCGTGACACTTATTTATGCTCAGGCCTTTTTAATACGAGGGTCCCAGAGCCTCAACCGAAACAACATCATGAAAGAGGAGATATGTCATCCTTTTGAATAAAAGATTACAGTAAAGGCATTGATTTTAGAAACCCACAGATCATTATTTGCAACTGTGAAATTAGAAAAAAACATTGATTACACACCCGTGACACTTATTTATGCTCAGGCCTTTTTAATACGAGGGTCCCGGAGCCTGAACCAAAACAACAGCATGAAAGAGGAGATATGTCATCCTTTTGAATAAAAGATTACAGTAAAGGCATTGATTTTAGAAACCCACAGATCATTATTTGCAACCGTGAAATTAGAAAAAAACATTGATTAGACAGCTGTGACACTTATTTATGCTCAGGCCTTTTTAATACGAGGGTCCCGGAGCCTGAACCGAAACAACAGCATGAAAGAGGAGATATGTCATCCTTTTGAATAAAAGATTACAGTAAAGGCATTGATTTTAGAAACCCACAGATCATTATTTGCAACCGTGAAATAGAAAAAAACATTGATTACACACCCGTGACACTTATTTATCCTCAGGCCTTTTTAATACGAGGGTTCTGGAGCCTGAACCGAAACAACAGCATGAAAGAGGAGATATGTCATCCTTTTGAATAAAAGATTACAGTAAATGCATTGATTTTAGAAACCCACAGATCATTATTTGCAACCGTTAAATTAGAAAAAAACATTGATTACACACCCGTGACACTTATTTATCCTCAGGCCTTTTTAATACGAGGGTCCCGGAGCCTGAACCGAAACAACAGCATGAAAGAGGAGATATGTCATCCTTTTGAATAAAAGATTACAGTAAAGGCATTGATTTTAGAAACCCACAGATCATTATTTGCAACCGTGAAATTAGACAAAAACATTGATTAGACAGCCGTGACACTTATTTATGCTCAGGCCTTTTTAATACGAGGGTCCCGGAGCCTGAACCGAAACAACAGCATGAAAGAGGAGATATGTCATCCTTTTGAATAAAAGATTACAGTAAAGGCATTGATTTTAGAAACCCACAGATCATTATTTGCAACCGTGAAATTAGAAAAAAAACATTGATTACACACCCGTGACACTTATTTATCCACAGGCCTTTTTAATACGAGGGTCCCGGAGCCTGAACCGAAACAACAGCATGAAAGAGGAGATATGTCATCCTTTTGAATAAAAGATTACAGTAAAGGCATTGATTTTAGAAACCCACAGATCATTATTTGCAACCGTGAAATAGAAAAAAACATTGATTACACACCCGTGACACTTATTTATCCTCAGGCCTTTTTAATACGAGGGTCCCGGAGCCTCAACCGAAACAACAGCATGAAAGAGGAGATATGTCATCCTTTTGAATAAAAGATTACAGTAAAGGCATTGATTTTAGAAACCCACAGATCATTATTTGCAACCGTGAAATTAGAAAAAAACATTGATTAAACACCCGTGACACTTATTTATCCTCAGGCCTTTTTAATACGAGGGTCCCGGAGCCTGAACCGAAGCAACAGCATGAAAGAGGAGATATGTCATCCTTTTGAATAAAAGATTACAGTAAAGGCATTGATTTTAGAAACCCACAGATCATTATTTGCAACCGTGAAATTAGAAAAAAACATTGATTAGACAGCCGTGACACTTATTTATGCTCAGGCCTTTTTAATACGAGGGTCCCGGAGCCTGAACCGAAACAACAGCATGAAAGAGGAGATATGTCATCCTTTTGAATAAAAGATTACAGGAAATGCATTGATTTTAGAAACCCACAGATCATTTTTTGCAACCCGAGAAATTAGAAAAAAACATTGATTACACACCCGTGACACTTATTTATGCTCAGGTCTTTTTAATACGAGGGTCCCGGAGCCTCAACCAAAACAACAGCATGAAAGAGGAGATATGTCATCCTTTTGAATAAAAGATTACAGTAAAGGCATTGATTTTAGAAACCCACAGATCATTATTTGCAACCGTGAAATAGAAAAAAACATTGATTACACACCCGTGACACTTATTTATCCTCAGGCCTTTTTAATACGAGGGTCCCGGAGCCTCAACCGAAACAACAGCATGAAAGAGGAGATATGACATCCTTTTGAATAAAAGATTACAGTAAAGGCATTGATTTTAGAAACCCACAGATCATTATTTGCAACCGTGAAATAGAAAAAAACATTGATTACACACCCGTGACACTTATTTATCCTCAGGCCTTTTTAATACGAGGGTTCTGGAGCCTGAACCGAAACAACAGCATGAAAGAGGAGATATGTCATCCTTTTGAATAAAAGATTACAGTAAATGCATTGATTTTAGAAACCCACAGATCATTATTTGCAACCGTTAAATTAGAAAAAAACATTGATTACACACCCGTGACACTTATTTATCCTCAGGCCTTTTTAATACGAGGGTCCCGGAGCCTGAACCGAAACAACAGCATGAAAGAGGAGATATGTCATCCTTTTGAATAAAAGATTACAGTAAAGGCATTGATTTTAGAAACCCACAGATCATTATTTGCAACCGTGAAATTAGACAAAAACATTGATTAGACAGCCGTGACACTTATTTATGCTCAGGCCTTTTTAATACGAGGGTCCCGGAGCCTGAACCGAAACAACAGCATGAAAGAGGAGATATGTCATCCTTTTGAATAAAAGATTACAGTAAAGGCATTGATTTTAGAAACCCACAGATCATTATTTGCAACCGTGAAATAGAAAAAAACATTGATTACACACCCGTGACACTTATTTATCCTCAGGCCTTTTTAATACGAGGGTCCCGGAGCCTCAACCTAAACAACAGCATGAAAGAGGAGATATGACATCCTTTTGAATAAAAGATTACAGTAAAGGCATTGATTTTAGAAAACCACAGATCATTATTTGCAACCGTGAAATTAGAAAAAAACATTGATTACACACCCGTGACACTTATTTATCCTCAGGCCTTTTTAATGCGAGGGTCCCGGAGCCTGAACCGAAACAACAGCATGAAAGAGGTGATATGTCATCCTTTTGAATAATAGATTACAGTAAAGGCATTGATTTTAGAAACCCACAGATCATTATTTGCAACCGTGAAATTAGAAAAAAACATTGATTACACACCCGTGACACTTATTTATGCTCAAGCCTTTTTAATACGAGGGTCCCGGAGCCTCAACCGAAACAACAGCATGAAAGAGGAGATATGTCATCCTTTTGAATAAAAGATTACAGTAAAGGCATTGATTTTAGAAACCCACAGATCATTATTTGCAACCGTGAAATTAGAAAAAAAAAATGATTAGACACCCGTGACACTTATTTATGCTCAGGCCTTTTTAATACGAGGGTCCCGGAGCCTGAACCGAAACAACAGCATGAAAGAGGAGATATGTCATCCTTTTGAATAAAAGATTACAGTAAATGCATTGATTTTAGAAACCCACAGATCATTATTTGCAACCGTTAAATTAGAAAAAAACATTGATTACACACCCGTGACACTTATTTATCCTCAGGCCTTTTTAATACGAGGGTCCCGGAGCCTGAACCGAAACAACAGCATGAAAGAGGAGATATGTCATCCTTTTAAATAAAAGATTACAGTAAAGGCATTGATTTTAGAAACCCACAGATCATTATTTGCAACCGTGAAATTAGAAAAAAACATTGATTAGACACCCGTGACACTTATTTATGCTCAGGCCTTTTTAATACGAGGGTTCCGGAGCCTGAACCGAAACAACAGCATGAAAGAGGAGATATGTCACCCTTTTGAATAAAAGATTACAGTAAAGGCATTGATTTTAGAAACCCACAGATCATTATTTGCAACCGTGAAATTAGAAAAAAACATTGATTACACACCCGTGACACTTATTTATCCTCAGGCCTTTTTAATACGAGGGTCCCGGAGCCTGAACCGAAACAACAGCATGAAAGAGGAGATATGTCATCCTTTTGAATAAAAGATTACAGTAAAGGCATTGATTTTAGAAACCCACAGATCATTATTTGCAACCGTGAAATAGAAAAAAACATTGATTACACACCCGTGACACTTATTTATCCTCAGGCCTTTTTAATACGAGGGTCCCGGAGCCTCAACCGAAACAACAGCATGAAAGAGGAGATATGTCATCCTTTTGAATAAAAGATTACAGTAAAGGCATTGGTTTTAGAAACCCACAGATCATTATTTGCAACCGTGAAATTAGAAAAAAACATTGATTAAACACCCGTGACACTTATTTATCCTCAGGCCTTTTTAATACGAGGGTCCCGGAGCCTGAACCGAAGCAACAGCATGAAAGAGGAGATATGTCATCCTTTTGAATTAAAGATTACAGTAAAGGCATTGATTTTAGAAACCCACAGATCATTATTTGCAACCGTGAAATTAGAAAAAAAACATTGATTAGACAGCCGTGACACTTATTTATGCTCAGGCCTTTTTAATACGAGGGTCCCGGAGCCTGAACCGAAACAACAGCATGAAAGAGGAGATATGTCATCCTTTTGAATAAAAGATTACAGTAAAGGAATTGATTTTAGAAACCCACAGATCATTATTTGCAACCGTGAAATTAGAAAAAAACATTGATTACACACCCGTGACACTTATTTATCCTCAGGCCTTTTTAATACGAGGGTCCCGGAGCCTGAACCGAAACAACAGCATGAAAGAGGAGATATGTCATCCTTTTGAATAAAAGATTACAGGAAAGGCATTGATTTTAGAAACCCACAGATCATTATTTGCAACCCTTGAAATTAGAAAAAAACATTGATTACACACCCGTGACACTTATTTATGCTAAGGTCTTTTTAATACGAGGGTCCCGGAGCCTCAACCGAAACAACAGCATGAAAGAGGAGATATGTCATCCTTTTGAATAAAAGATTACAGTAAATGCATTGATTTTAGAAACCCACAGATCATTATTTGCAACCGTGAAATAGAAAAAAACATTGATTACACACCCGTGACACTTATTTATCCTCAGGCCTTTTTAATACGAGGGTCCCGGAGCCTCAACCGAAACAACAGCATGAAAGAGGAGATATGACATCCTTTTGAATAAAAGATTACAGTAAAGTCATTGCTTTTAGAAACCCACAGATCATTATTTGCAACCGTGAAATTAGAAAAAAACATTGATTACACACCCGTGACACTTATTTATCCTCAGGCCTTTTTAATGCGAGGGTCCCGGAGCCTGAACCGAAACAACAGCATGAAAGAGGAGATATGTCATCCTTTTGAATAAAAGATTACAGTAAAGGCATTGATTTTAGAAACCCACAGATCATTATTTGCAACCGTGAAATTAGAAAAAAACATTGATTACACACCCGTGACACTTATTTATGCTCAGGCCTTTTTAATACGAGGGTCCCGGAGCCTGAACCGAAACAACAGCATGAAAGAGGCGATATGTCATCCTTTTGAATAAAAGATTACAGTAAAGGCTTCGATTTTAGAAACCCACAGATCATTATTTGCAACCGTGAAATTAGAAAAAAACATTGATTACACACCCGTGACACTTATTTATCATCAGGCCTTTTTAATACGAGGGTCCCGGAGCCTGAACCGAAACAAGAGCATGAAAGAGGAGATATGTCATCCTTTTGAATAAAAGATTACAGTAAAGGCATTGATTTTAGAAACCCACAGATCATTATTTGCAACCGTGAAATAGAAAAAAACATTGATTACACACCCGTGACACTTATTTATCCTCAGGCCTTTTTAATACGAGGGTCCCGGAGCCTCAACCGAAACAACAGCATGAAAGAGGCGATATGTCATCCTTTTGAATAAAAGATTACAGTAAAGGCTTCGATTTTAGAAACCCACAGATCATTATTTGCAGCTGTGAAATTAGAAAAAAACATTGATTACACACCCGTGACACTTATTTATCCTCAGGCCTTTTTAATACGAGGGTCCCGGAGCCTGAACCGAAACAACAGCATGAAAGAGGAGATATGTCATCCTTTTGAATAAAAGATTACAGTAAAGGCATTGATTTTAGAAACCCACAGATCATTATTTGCAACCGTGAAATAGAAAAAAACATTGATTACACACCCGTGACACTTATTTATCCTCAGGCCTTTTTAATACGAGGGTCCCGGAGCCTCAACCGAAACAACAGCATGAAAGAGGAGATATGTCATCCTTTTGAATAAAAGATTACAGTAAAGGCATTGATTTTAGAAACCCACAGATAATTATTTGCAACCGTGAAATTAGAAAAAAACATTGATTAAACACCCGTGACACTTATTTATCCTCAGGCCTTTTTAATACGAGGGTCCCGGAGCCTGAACCGAAGCAACAGCATGAAAGAGGAGATATGTCATCCTTTTGAATAAAAGATTACAGTAAAGGCATTGATTTTAGAAACCCACAGATCATTATTTGCAACCGTGAAATTAGAAAAAAACATTGATTAGACAGCCGTGACACTTATTTATGCTCAGGCCTTTTTAATACGAGGGTCCCAGAGCCTGAACCGAAACAACAGCATGAAAGAGGAGATATGTCATCCTTTTGAATAAAAGATTACAGTAAAGGCATTGATTTTAGAAACCCACAGATCATTATTTGCAACCGTGAAATTAGAAAAAAACATTGATTACACACCCGTGACACTTATTTATGCTCAGGCCTTTTTAATACGAGGGTCCCGGAGCCTGAACCGAAACAACAGCATGAAAGAGGAGATATGTCATCCTTTTGAATAAAAGATTACAGGAAAGGCATTGATTTTAGAAACCCACAGATCATTATTTACAACCCGTGAAATTAGAAAAAAACATTGATTACACACCCGTGACACTTATTTATGCTCAGGTCTTTTTAATACGAGGGTCCCGGAACCTCAACCGAAACAACAGCATGAAAGAGGAGATATGTCATCCTTTTGAATAAAAGATTACAGTAAAGGCATTGATTTTAGAAACCCACAGATCATTATTTGCAACCGTGAAATAGAAAAAAACATTGATTACACACCCGTGACACTTATTTATCCTCAGGCCTTTTTAATACGAGGGTCCCGGAGCCTCAACCTAAACAACAGCATGAAAGAGGAGATATGACATCCTTTTGAATAAAAGATTACAGTAAAGGCATTGATTTTAGAAAACCACAGATCATTATTTGCAACCGTGAAATTAGAAAAAAACATTGATTACACACCCGTGACACTTATTTATCCTCAGGCCTTTTTAATGCGAGGGTCCCGGAGCCTGAACCGAAACAACAGCATGAAAGAGGTGATATGTCATCCTTTTGAATAATAGATTACAGTAAAGGCATTGATTTTAGAAACCCACAGATCATTATTTGCAACCGTGAAATTAGAAAAAAACATTGATTACACACCCGTGACACTTATTTATGCTCAAGCCTTTTTAATACGAGGGTCCCGGAGCCTCAACCGAAACAACAGCATGAAAGAGGAGATATGTCATCCTTTTGAATAAAAGATTACAGTAAAGGCATTGATTTTAGAAACCCACAGATCATTATTTGCAACCGTGAAATTAGAAAAAAAAAATGATTAGACACCCGTGACACTTATTTATGCTCAGGCCTTTTTAATACGAGGGTCCCGGAGCCTGAACCGAAACAACAGCATGAAAGAGGAGATATGTCATCCTTTTGAATAAAAGATTACAGTAAATGCATTGATTTTAGAAACCCACAGATCATTATTTGCAACCGTTAAATTAGAAAAAAACATTGATTACACACCCGTGACACTTATTTATCCTCAGGCCTTTTTAATACGAGGGTCCCGGAGCCTGAACCGAAACAACAGCATGAAAGAGGAGATATGTCATCCTTTTGAATAAAAGATTACAGTAAAGGCATTGATTTTAGAAACCCACAGATCATTATTTGCAACCGTGAAATTAGAAAAAAACATTGATTAGACACCCGTGACACTTATTTATGCTCAGGCCTTTTTAATACGAGGGTCCCGGAGCCTGAACCGAAACAACAGCATGAAAGAGGAGATATGTCACCCTTTTGAATAAAAGATTACAGTAAAGGCATTGATTTTAGAAACCCACAGATCATTATTTGCAACTGTAAAATTAGAAAAAAACATTGATTACACACCCGTGACACTTATTTATCCTCAGGCCTTTTTAATACGAGGGTCCCGGAGC
The DNA here is from genome assembly GCF_027579735.1 of Bombina bombina. NCBI lineage: Eukaryota > Metazoa > Chordata > Amphibia > Anura > Bombinatoridae > Bombina > Bombina bombina. Next base: position 578,675,832 of record NC_069504.1, read on the forward strand.
CTGAACCGAAACAACAGCATGAAAGAGGAGATATGTCATCCTTTTGAATAAAAGATTACAGTAAAGGCATTGATTTTAGAAACCCACAGATCATTATTTGCAACCGTGAAATAGAAAAAAACATTGATTACACACCCGTGACACTTATTTATCCTCAGGCCTTTTTAATACGAGGGTCCCGGAGCCTCAACCGAAACAACAGCATGAAAGAGGAGATATGTCATCCTTTTGAATAAAAGATTACAGTAAAGGCATTGATTTTAGAAACCCACAGATCATTATTTGCAACCGTGAAATTAGAAAAAAACATTGATTAAACACCCGTGACACTTATTTATCCTCAGGCCTTTTTAATACGAGGGTCCCGGAGCCTGAACCGAAGCAACAGCATGAAAGAGGAGATATGTCATCCTTTTGAATTAAAGATTACAGTAAAGGCATTGATTTTAGAAACCCACAGATCATTATTTGCAACCGTGAAATTAGAAAAAAACATTGATTACACACCCGTGACACTTATTTATCCTCAGGCCTTTTTAATACGAGGGTCCCGGAGCCTGAACCGAAACAACAGCATGAAAGAGGAGATATGTCATCCTTTTGAATAAAAGATTACAGGAAAGGCATTGATTTTAGAAACCCACAGATCATTATTTGCAACCCTTGAAATTAGAAAAAAACATTGATTACACACCCGTGAAACTTATTTATGCTAAGGTCTTTTTAATACGAGGGTCCCGGAGCCTCAACCGAAACAACAGCATGAAAGAGGAGATATGTCATCCTTTTGAATAAAAGATTACAGTAAATGCATTGATTTTAGAAACCCACAGATCATTATTTGCAACCGTGAAATAGAAAAAAACATTGATTACACACCCGTGACACTTATTTATTCTCAGGCCTTTTTAATACGAGGGTCCCGGAGCCTCAACCGAAACAACAGCATGAAAGAGGAGATATGACATCCTTTTGAATAAAAGATTACAGTAAAGTCATTGCTTTTAGAAACCCACAGATCATTATTTGCAACCGTGAAATTAGAAAAAAACATTGATTACACACCCGTGACACTTATTTATCCTCAGGCCTTTTTAATGCGAGGGTCCCGGAGCCTGAACCGAAACAACAGCATGAAAGAGGAGATATGTCATCCTTTTGAATAAAAGATTACAGTAAAGGCATTGATTTTAGAAACCCACAGATCATTATTTGCAACCGTGAAATTAGAAAAAAACATTGATTACACACCCGTGACACTTATTTATGCTCAGGCCTTTTTAATACGAGGGTCCCGGAGCCTGAACCGAAACAACAGCATGAAAGAGGCGATATGTCATCCTTTTGAATAAAAGATTACAGTAAAGGCTTCGATTTTAGAAACCCACAGATCATTATTTGCAACCGTGAAATTAGAAAAAAACATTGATTACACACCCGTGACACTTATTTATCATCAGGCCTTTTTAATACGAGGGTCCCGGAGCCTGAACCGAAACAAGAGCATGAAAGATGAGATATGTCATCCTTTTGAATAAAAGATTACAGTAAAGGCATTGATATTAGAAACCCACAGATCTTTATTTGCAACCGTGAAATAGAAAAAAACATTGATTAAACACCCGTGACACTTATTTATCCTCAGGCCTTTTAATACGAGGGTCCCGGAGCCTGAACCGAAACAGCAGCATGAAAGAGGCGATATGTCATCCTTTTGAATAAAAGATTACAGTAAAGGCTTCGATTTTAGAAACCCACAGATCATTATTTGCAACTGTGAAATTAGAAAAAAACATTGATTACACACCCGTGACACTTATTTATCCTCAGGCCTTTTTAATACGAGGGTCCCGGAGCCTGAACCGAAACAACAGCATGAAAGAGGAGATATGTCATCCTTTTGAATAAAAGATTACAGTAAAGGCATTGATTTTAGAAACCCACAGATCATTATTTGCAACCGTGAAATAGAAAAAAACATTGATTACACACCCGTGACACTTATTTATCCTCAGGCCTTTTTAATACGAGGGTCCCGGAGCCTCAACCGAAACAACAGCATGAAAGAGGAGATATGTCATCCTTTTGAATAAAAGATTACAGTAAAGGCATTGATTTTAGAAACCCACAGATCATTATTTGCAACCGTGAAATTAGAAAAAAAACATTGATTAAACACCCGTGACACTTATTTATCCTCAGGCCTTTTTAATACGAGGGTCCCGGAGCCTGAACCGAAGCAACAGCATGAAAGAGGAGATATGTCATCCTTTTGAATAAAAGATTACAGTAAAGGCATTGATTTTAGAAACCCACAGATCATTATTTGCAACCGTGAAATTAGAAAAAAACATTGATTACACACCCGTGACACTTATTTATCCTCAGGCCTTTTTAATACGAGGGTCCCGGAGCCTGAACCGAAACAACAGCATGAAAGAGGAGATATGTCATCCTTTTGAATAAAAGATTACAGTAAAGGCATTGATTTTAGAAACCCACAGATCATTATTTGCAACCGTGAAATTAGAAAAAAACATGGATTACACACCCGTGACACTTATTTATGCTCAGGCCTTTTTAATACGAGGGTCCCGGAGCCTGAACCGAAACAACAGCATGAAAGAGGAGATATGTCATCCTTTTGAATAAAAAATTACAGGAAAGGCATTGATTTTAGAAACCCACAGATCATTATTTACAACCCGTGAAATTAGAAAAAAACATTGATTACACACCCGTGACACTTATTTATGCTCAGGTCTTTTTAATACGAGGGTCCCGGAGCCTCAACCCGAAACAACAGCATGAAAGAGGAGATATGTCATCCTTTTGAATAAAAGATTACAGTAAAGGCATTGATTTTAGAAACCCACAGATCATTATTTGCAACTGTGAAATAGAAAAAAACATTGATTACACACCCGTGACACTTATTTATCCTCAGGCCTTTTTAATACGAGGGTCCCGGAGCCTCAACCTAAACAACAGCATGAAAGAGGAGATATCACATCCTTTTGAATAAAAGATTACAGTAAAGGCATTGATTTTAGAAACCCACAGATCATTATTTGCAACCGTGAAATTAGAAAAAAACATTGATTACACACCCGTGACACTTATTTATCCTCAGGCCTTTTTAATGCGAGGGTCCCGGAGCCTGAACCGAAACAACAGCATGAAAGAGGAGATATGTCATCCTTTTGAATAAAAGATTACAGTAAAGGCATTGATTTTAGAAATCCACAGATCATTATTTGCAACCGTGAAATTAGAAAAAAACATTGATTACACACCCGTGACACTTATTTATGCTCAGGCCTTTTTAATACGAGGGTCCCGGAGCCTTAAACGAAACAACAGCATGAAAGAGGCGATATGTCATCATTTTGAATAAAAGCTTACAGTAAAGGCTTCGATTTTAGAAACCCACAGATCATTATTTGCAACCGTGAAATTTTAAAAAAACATTGATTACACACCCGTGACACTTATTTATGCTCAGGCCTTTTTAATACGAGGGTCCCGGAGCCTCAACCGAAAAAACAGCATGAAAGAGGAGATATGTCATCCTTTGGAATAAAAGATTACAGGAAAGGCATTGATTTTAAAAACCAACAGATCATTATTTGCAACCGTGAAATTAGAAAAAAAAATTGATTACACACCCGTGACACTTATTTATCCTCAGGCCTTTTTAATACGAGGGTCCCGGAGCCTCAACCGAAACAACAGCATGAAAGAGGAGATATGTCATCCTTTTGAATAAAAGATTACAGTAAAGGCATTGATTTTAGAAACCCACAGATCATTATTTGCAACCGTGAAATTTGGAAAAAAACATTGATTACACACCCGTGACACTTATTTATGCTCAGGCCTTTTTAATACGAGGGTCCAGGATCCTGAACCGAAACAACAGCATGAAAGAGGAGATATGTCATCCTTTTGAATAAAAGATTACAGTAAAGGCTTCGATTTTAGAAACCCACAGATCATTATTTGCAACCGTGAAATTAGAAAAAAACATTGATTACACACCCGTGACACTTATTTATGCTCAGGCCTTTTTAATACGAGGGTCCCGGAGCCTCAACCGAAACAACAGCATGAAAGACGAGATATTTCATCCTTTGGAATAAAAGATTACAGGAAAGGCATTGATTTTAGAAACCCACAGATCATTATTTGCAACCGTGAAATTAGAAAAAAAAATTGATTACACACCCTTGACACTTATTTATGCTCAGGCCTTTTTAATACGAGGGTCCCAGAGCCTGAAGGGAAACAACAGCATGAAAGAGGAGATATGTCATCCTTTTGAATAAAAGATTACAGGAAAGGCATTGATTTTATAAACACTGAGATAATTACTTGCAACCGGGAAATAAAAAAAAACATTGAACAGACACCCAGTACACTTTATTATCCATAGGCCTTTTCAGCAGAGGCTCCAGGACCCTCAACAAAAACAAGAGCAGGGAGCTGGGCATAGGAGTACAATGGAGTGTGACAATAATAATCTGAAGGTGAAGATTGCATAGTTGTGGCATTTTAATTTTGTTATCGTGGGAACTTAGTACTTGCAATGACCTTGCTCTGGTGAATCCATATCGCAAATGTGTTATTTAAGGCACTGTTTGTCTATTTTTTTGAATATCAGCATTTGGTAAATGAAGCTCAACTTAAGGCTGGTGAGAAACGACCTTTCTTCTGGCTGTTTGCAAATGTTGTGGCTCTGGACAAACATGTGAATAAGGGGCCATCAGCCATATTCTGCACGCAACCCCTTTGATGATTGACGATAAACATGTGTCACCTGCAAGCAGAGCTCGTTACTTCTGTCTAAATCATCTTCCTGGTATGGACAGGCCACTGTTTCCCACAGCAAGTACGAAGCTTGAAATACAAGATTGTCTTGAGTATGGTAGGAAACCAAAAGTTTATTTAATTCTGTACTATCTATCACCACAAAAAATGAACTTCTTGAAGCAACAAAAATGCCAGCAATTTCATGTGCTTATGGATGACAAGGACGTCATGTCCTTTGGTGCGCAGAGATGGAGACGATTTTTGCCCTCCCTGTACACTACCCAGATGTCTCAAACATCACCAGAAACACAATACAGCCACTCTTGTGAAGTTCCTGGAGTGTTCCGGTAGCCATCTCTTTGCGCTCCTAAAGGAATACTTTATCAGTGTTTTTGTATACATCCGACAACAGCTTCGGAGACTGTGGTGACGCACATGTTATTTACTGTTGTTCCAGCTGTGGCAATATCAATTGGCATGAAAAAGTTAAGATTTGTGGGTTGGGGAGCCTATAACTGTTGCGGTAGGACGTGTGTTTGAGGAGTTCCAGGTCTTACAAGTTACTTTGGAGTTAGTTTTCAACCTTAATTTAATTTTCTTTTTGGGATTCATAGTCACACTTTCTGGGGCTATCCAAGAGGAGCCTGGTAAAAGCAGTAGTAGTCACCCCTTATATCAACGGGTACCGAGACCTGTTTTTTGCCTTTCCAATATTGCGCCGTACCCCAAACTAATCCTGAATGAAAAAAAAAAATTTAAATTTGGACTAGTGACACACATTTTATGCACGCTGTGGCAATTGCAGTTTGCAATAAAAATAATCTGCTAACAACAACCACTACCTACGACCACACCTGACTCCTGAAGTCATGCTTCAGTTATTAAGTCAAGTTAAATAAAAAAAAAAAATTTTATGCTCAGCAGAGGCTCCAGGACCCTCGACAAAACCAGAAGCAGGAAAGAGGACATATGGCATCCTTTTGAAAAAATGATTATAGGAAAGGCATTGATTTCAGAAACACAGAGATCATTAGTTGCAAACGGTAAATCGAAAAAAACATTGATTAGACACCCAGTACACTTATTTTTCATTAGGCCTTTTTAATAAGAGGCTCCCGGAGCCTCAACCGAAACAACAGCATCAAAAAGTACATATGGCATCCTTGTGAATAATAGATTACTGGAAAGGCATTGATTTTAGAAACCCGTGGATAATTTTTTGCAAAGGTGAAATCTAAAAAAACATAGATTATACACCCAGTACACTTCTTTATCCTTAGGCCTTTTTAGCAGAGGCTCCAGGACCCTCCACAAAACCAGCAGCTTGAAAGAGGACATATGGCATCCTTTAGAAAATTAGATTACAGGAAAGGCATTGATTTTAGAAACACAGAGATCATTAGTTGCAACCGTGAAATCACAAAAAACTTCGATTATACACCAAGTACACTTATTTATCCTTAGGCCTTTTTAGCAGAGGCTCCAGGACCCTCCACAAAACCAGCAGCATGAAAGAGGACATATGGCATCCTTTAGAAAATTAGATTACAGGAAAGGCATTGATTTTAGAAACACAGAGATCATTAGTTGCAACCGTGAAATCACAAAAAACTTCGATTATACACCAAGTACACTTATTTATCCTTAGGCCTTTTTAGCAGAGGCATTGATTTTAGAAACACAGAGATCATTAGTTGCAACCGTGAAATCACAAAAAACTTCGATTATACACCAAGTACACTTATTTATCCTTAGGCCTTTTTAGCAGAGGCTCCAGGACCCTCCACAAAACCAGCAGCATGAAAGAGGACATATGGCATCCTTTAGAAAATTAGATTACAGGAAAGGCATTGATTTTAGAAACACAGAGATCATTAGTTGCAACCGTGAAATCACAAAAAACTTTGATTATACACCAAGTACACTTATTTATCCTTAGGCCTTTTTAGCAGAGGCTCCAGGACCCTCCACAAAACCAGCAGCATGAAAGAGGACATATGGCATGCTTTAGAAAATTAGATTACAGGAAAGGCATTGATTTTAGAAACACAGAGATCATTAGTTGCAACCGTGAAATCACAAAAAACTTCGATTATACACCAAGTACACTTATTTATCCTTAGGCCTTTTTAGCAGAGGCTCCAGGACCCTCCACAAAACCAGCAGCATGAAAGAGGACATATGGCATCCTTTAGAAAATTAGATTACAGGAAAGGCATTGATTTTAGAAACACAGAGATCATTAGTTGCAACCGTGAAATCTAAAAAAACATAGATTATACACCCAGTACACTTCTTTATCCTTAGGCCTTTTTAGAAGAGTGTCCCGGAGCCTCAACAGAAAGAACAGCATGAAAGAGGACATATGGCATCCTTTTGAAAAATAGATTACAGGAAAGGCATTGATTTTAGAAACCCACAGATCATTATTTGCAACCGTGAAATTAGAAAAAAACATTGATTACACACCCGTGACACTTATTTATGCTCAGGCCTTTTTAATACGAGGGTCCCGGAGCCTCAACCGAAAAAACAGCATGAAAGAGGAGATATGTCATCCTTTGGAATAAAAGATTACAGGAAAGGCATTGATTTTAAAAACCAACAGATCATTATTTGCAACCGTGAAATTAGAAAAAAAAATTGATTACACACCCGTGACACTTATTTATCCTCAGGCCTTTTTAATACGAGGGTCCCGGAGCCTCAACCGAAACAACAGCATGAAAGAGGAGATATGTCATCCTTTTGAATAAAAGATTACAGTAAAGGCATTGATTTTAGAAACCCACAGATCATTATTTGCAACCGTGAAATTAGAAAAAAACATTGATTACACACCCGTGAGACTTATTTATGCTCAGGCCTTTTTAATACGAGGGTCCCGGATCCTGAACCGAAACAACAGCATGAAAGAGGAGATATGTCATCCTTTTGAATAAAAGATTACAGTAAAGGCTTCGATTTTAGAAACCCACAGATCATTATTTGCAACCGTGAAATTAGAAAAAAACATTGATTACACACCCGTGACACTTATTTATGCTCAGGCCTTTTTAATACGAGGGTCCCGGAGCCTCAACCGAAAAAACAGCATGAAAGACGAGATATGTCATCCTTTGGAATAAAAGATTACAGGAAAGGCATTGATTTTAGAAACCCACAGATCATTATTTGCAACCGTGAAATTAGAAAAAAAAATTGATTACACACCCGTGACACTTATTTATGCTCAGGCATTTTTAATACGAGGGTCCCAGAGCCTGAAGGGAAACAACAGCATGAAAGAGGAGATATGTCATCCTTTTGAATAAAAGATTACAGGAAAGGCATTGATTTTATAAACACTGAGATAATTACTTGCAACCGGGAAATAAAAAAAAACATTGAACAGACACCCAGTACACTTTATTATCCATAGGCCTTTTCAGCAGAGGCTCCAGGACCCTCAACAAAAACAAGAGCAGGGAGCTGGGCATAGGAGTACAATGGAGTGTGACAATAATAATCTGAAGGTGAAGATTGCATAGTTGTGGCATTTTAATTTTGTTATCGTGGGAACTTAGTACTTGCAATGACCTTGCTCTGGTGAATCCATATCGCAAATGTGTTATTTAAGGCACTGTTTGTCTATTTTTTTGAATATCAGCATTTGGTAAATGAAGCTCAACTTAAGGCTGGTGAGAAACGACCTTTCTTCTGGCTGTTTGCAAATGTTGTGGCTCTGGACAAACATGTGAATAAGGGGCCATCAGCCATATTCTGCACGCAACCCCTTTGATGATTGACGATAAACATGTGTCACCTGCAAGCAGAGCTCGTTACTTCTGTCTAAATCATCTTCCTGGTATGGACAGGCCACTGTTTCCCACAGCAAGTACGAAGCTTGAAATACAAGATTGTCTTGAGTATGGTAGGAAACCAAAAGTTTATTTAATTCTGTACTATCTATCACCACAAAAAATGAACTTCTTGAAGCAACAAAAATGCCAGCAATTTCATGTGCTTATGGATGACAAGGACGTCATGTCCTTTGGTGCGCAGAGATGGAGACGATTTTTGCCCTCCCTGTACACTACCCAGATGTCTCAAACATCACCAGAAACACAATACAGCCACTCTTGTGAAGTTCCTGGAGTGTTCCGGTAGCCATCTCTTTGCGCTCCTAAAGGAATACTTTATCAGTGTTTTTGTATACATCCGACAACAGCTTCAGAGACTGTGGTGACGCACATGTTATTTACTGTTGTTCCAGCTGTGGCAATATCAATTGGCATGAAAAAGTTAAGATTTGTGGGTTGGGGAGCCTATAGCTGTTGCGGTAGGACGTGTGTTTGAGGAGTTCCAGGTCTTACAAGTTACTTTGGAGTTAGTTTTCAACCTTAATTTAATTTTCTTTTTGGGATTCATAGTCACACTTTCTGGGGCTATCCAAGAGGAGCCTGGTAAAAGCAGTAGTAGTCACCCCTTATATCAACGGGTACCGAGACCTGTTTTTTGCCTTTCCAATATTGCGCCGTACCCCAAACTAATCCTGAATGAAAAAAAAAAATTAAAATTTGGACTAGTGACGCACATTTTATGCACGCTGTGGCAATTGCAGTTTGCAATAAAAATAATCTGCTAACAACAACCACTACCTACGACCACACCTGACTCCTGAAGTCATGCTTCAGTTATTAAGTCAAGTTAAATAAAAAAAAAAAAAGTATGCTCAGCAGAGGCTCCAGGACCCTCGACAAAACCAGCAGCAGGAAAGAGGACATATGGCATCCTTTTGAAAAAATGATTATAGGAAAGGCATTGATTTCAGAAACACAGAGATCATTAGTTGCAAACGGTAAATCGAAAAAAACATTGATTAGACACCCAGTACACTTATTTTTCATTAGGCCTTTTTAATAAGAGGCTCCCGGAGCCTCAACCGAAACAACAGCATCCAAAAGTACATATGGCATCCTTGTGAATAATAGATTACTGGAAAGGCATTGATTTTAGAAACCCGTGGATAATTTTTTGCAAAGGTGAAATCTAAAAAAACATAGATTATACACCCAGTACACTTCTTTACCCTTAGGCCTTTTTAGCAGAGGCTCCAGGACCCTCCACAAAACCAGCAGCTTGAAAGAGGACATATGGCATCCTTTAGAAAATTAGATTACAGGAAAGGCATTGATTTTAGAAACACAGAGATCATTAGTTGCAACCGTGAAATCACAAAAAACTTTGATTATACACCAAGTACACTTATTTATCCTTAGGCCTTTTTAGCAGAGGCTCCAGGACCCTCCACAAAACCAGCAGCATGAAAGAGGACATATGGCATGCTTTAGAAAATTAGATTACAGGAAAGGCATTGATTTTAGAAACACAGAGATCATTAGTTGCAACCGTGAAATCACAAAAAACTTCGATTATACACCAAGTACACTTATTTATCCTTAGGCCTTTTTAGCAGAGGCTCCAGGACCCTCCACAAAACCAGCAGCATGAAAGAGGACATATGGCATCCTTTAGAAAATTAGATTACAGGAAAGGCATTGATTTTAGAAACACAGAGATCATTAGTTGCAACCGTGAAATCTAAAAAAACATAGATTATACACCCAGTACACTTCTTTATCCTTAGGCCTTTTTAGAAGAGTGTCCCGGAGCCTCAACAGAAAGAACAGCATGAAAGAGGACATATGGCATCCTTTTGAAAAATAGATTACAGGAAAGGCATTGATTTTAGAAACCCACAGATCATTATTTGCAACCGTGAAATTAGAAAAAAACATTGATTACACACCCGTGACACTTATTTATGCTCAGGCCTTTTTAATACGAGGGTCCCGGAGCCTCAACCGAAAAAACAGCATGAAAGAGGAGATATGTCATCCTTTGGAATAAAAGATTACAGGAAAGGCATTGATTTTAAAAACCAACAGATCATTATTTGCAACCGTGAAATTAGAAAAAAAAATTGATTACACACCCGTGACACTTATTTATCCTCAGGCCTTTTTAATACGAGGGTCCCGGAGCCTCAACCGAAACAACAGCATGAAAGAGGAGATATGTCATCCTTTTGAATAAAAGATTACAGTAAAGGCATTGATTTTAGAAACCCACAGATCATTATTTGCAACCGTGAAATTAGAAAAAAACATTGATTACACACCCGTGAGACTTATTTATGCTCAGGCCTTTTTAATACGAGGGTCCCGGATCCTGAACCGAAACAACAGCATGAAAGAGGAGATATGTCATCCTTTTGAATAAAAGATTACAGTAAAGGCTTCGATTTTAGAAACCCACAGATCATTATTTGCAACCGTGAAATTAGAAAAAAACATTGATTACACACCCGTGACACTTATTTATGCTCAGGCCTTTTTAATACGAGGGTCCCGGAGCCTCAACCGAAAAAACAGCATGAAAGACGAGATATGTCATCCTTTGGAATAAAAGATTACAGGAAAGGCATTGATTTTAGAAACCCACAGATCATTATTTGCAACCGTGAAATTAGAAAAAAAAATTGATTACACACCCGTGACACTTATTTATGCTCAGGCATTTTTAATACGAGGGTCCCAGAGCCTGAAGGGAAACAACAGCATGAAAGAGGAGATATGTCATCCTTTTGAATAAAAGATTACAGGAAAGGCATTGATTTTATAAACACTGAGATAATTACTTGCAACCGGGAAATAAAAAAAAACATTGAACAGACACCCAGTACACTTTATTATCCATAGGCCTTTTCAGCAGAGGCTCCAGGACCCTCAACAAAAACAAGAGCAGGGAGCTGGGCATAGGAGTACAATGGAGTGTGACAATAATAATCTGAAGGTGAAGATTGCATAGTTGTGGCATTTTAATTTTGTTATCGTGGGAACTTAGTACTTGCAATGACCTTGCTCTGGTGAATCCATATCGCAAATGTGTTATTTAAGGCACTGTTTGTCTATTTTTTTGAATATCAGCATTTGGTAAATGAAGCTCAACTTAAGGCTGGTGAGAAACGACCTTTCTTCTGGCTGTTTGCAAATGTTGTGGCTCTGGACAAACATGTGAATAAGGGGCCATCAGCCATATTCTGCACGCAACCCCTTTGATGATTGACGATAAACATGTGTCACCTGCAAGCAGAGCTCGTTACTTCTGTCTAAATCATCTTCCTGGTATGGACAGGCCACTGTTTCCCACAGCAAGTACGAAGCTTGAAATACAAGATTGTCTTGAGTATGGTAGGAAACCAAAAGTTTATTTAATTCTGTACTATCTATCACCACAAAAAATGAACTTCTTGAAGCAACAAAAATGCCAGCAATTTCATGTGCTTATGGATGACAAGGACGTCATGTCCTTTGGTGCGCAGAGATGGAGACGATTTTTGCCCTCCCTGTACACTACCCAGATGTCTCAAACATCACCAGAAACACAATACAGCCACTCTTGTGAAGTTCCTGGAGTGTTCCGGTAGCCATCTCTTTGCGCTCCTAAAGGAATACTTTATCAGTGTTTTTGTATACATCCGACAACAGCTTCAGAGACTGTGGTGACGCACATGTTATTTACTGTTGTTCCAGCTGTGGCAATATCAATTGGCATGAAAAAGTTAAGATTTGTGGGTTGGGGAGCCTATAGCTGTTGCGGTAGGACGTGTGTTTGAGGAGTTCCAGGTCTTACAAGTTACTTTGGAGTTAGTTTTCAACCTTAATTTAATTTTCTTTTTGGGATTCATAGTCACACTTTCTGGGGCTATCCAAGAGGAGCCTGGTAAAAGCAGTAGTAGTCACCCCTTATATCAACGGGTACCGAGACCTGTTTTTTGCCTTTCCAATATTGCGCCGTACCCCAAACTAATCCTGAATGAAAAAAAAAAATTAAAATTTGGACTAGTGACGCACATTTTATGCACGCTGTGGCAATTGCAGTTTGCAATAAAAATAATCTGCTAACAACAACCACTACCTACGACCACACCTGACTCCTGAAGTCATGCTTCAGTTATTAAGTCAAGTTAAATAAAAAAAAAAAAAAGTATGCTCAGCAGAGGCTCCAGGACCCTCGACAAAACCAGCAGCAGGAAAGAGGACATATGGCATCCTTTTGAAAAAATGATTATAGGAAAGGCATTGATTTCAGAAACACAGAGATCATTAGTTGCAAACGGTAAATCGAAAAAAACATTGATTAGACACCCAGTACACTTATTTTTCATTAGGCCTTTTTAATAAGAGGCTCCCGGAGCCTCAACCGAAACAACAGCATCCAAAAGTACATATGGCATCCTTGTGAATAATAGATTACTGGAAAGGCATTGATTTTAGAAACCCGTGGATAATTTTTTGCAAAGGTGAAATCTAAAAAAACATAGATTATACACCCAGTACACTTCTTTACCCTTAGGCCTTTTTAGCAGAGGCTCCAGGACCCTCCACAAAACCAGCAGCTTGAAAGAGGACATATGGCATCCTTTAGAAAATTAGATTACAGGAAAGGCATTGATTTTAGAAACACAGAGATCATTAGTTGCAACCGTGAAATCACAAAAAACTTTGATTATACACCAAGTACACTTATTTATCCTTAGGCCTTTTTAGCAGAGGCTCCAGGACCCTCCACAAAACCAGCAGCATGAAAGAGGACATATGGCATGCTTTAGAAAATTAGATTACAGGAAAGGCATTGATTTTAGAAACACAGAGATCATTAGTTGCAACCGTGAAATCACAAAAAACTTTGATTATACACCAAGTACACTTATTTATCCTTAGGCCTTTTTAGCAGAGGCTCCAGGACCCTCCACAAAACCAGCAGCATGAAAGAGGACATATGGCATCCTTTAGAAAATTAGATTACAGGAAAGGCATTGATTTTAGAAACACAGAGATCATTAGTTGCAACCGTGAAATCTAAAAAAACATAGGCCTAGATTTGGAGTTCGGCGGTAAAAGGGCTGTTAACGCTCCGCGGGCTTTTTTCTGGCCGCACCATAAATTTAACTCTGGTATCGAGAGTTAAAACAAATGCTGCGTTAGGCTCCAAAAAAGGAGCGTAGAGCATTTTTACCGCAAATGCAACTCTCGATACCAGAGTTGCTTACGGACGCGGCCGGCCTCAAAAACGTGCTCGTGCACGATTCCCCCATAGGAAACAATGGGGCTGTTTGAGCTGAAAAAAAACCTAACACCTGCAAAAAAGCAGCGTTCAGCTCCTAACGCAGCCCCATTGTTTCCTATGGGGAAACACTTCCTACGTCTGCACCTAACACTCTAACATGTACCCCGAGTCTAAACACCCCTAACCTTACACTTATTAACCCCTATTCTGCCGCCCCCGCTATCGCTGACTCCTGTATATTATTTTTAACCCCTAATCTGCCGCTCCGTAAACCGCCGCAACCTACGTTATCCCTATGTACCCCTAATCTGCTGCCCTAACATCGCCGACCCCTATGTTATATTTATTAACCCCTAATCTGCCCCCCACAACGTCGCCGACACCTACCTACACTTATTAACCCCTAATCTGCCGAGCTGACCTGAGCGCTACTATAATAAAGTTATTAACCCCTAATCCGCCTCACTAACCCTATCATAAATAGTATTAACCCCTAATCTGCCCTCCCTAACATCGCCGACACCTACCTTCAATTATTAACCCCTAAACTTCCGTTCGGAGCTCACCGCTATTCTAATAAATGTATTAACCCCTAAAGCTAAGTCTAACCCTAACACTAACACCCCCCTAAGTTAAATATAATTTTTATCTAACGAAATTAATTAACTCTTATTAAATAACTTATTCCTATTTAAAGCTAAATACTTACCTGTAAAATAAATCCTAATATAGCTACAATATAAATTATAATTATATTATAGCTATTTTAGGATTAATATTTATTTTACAGGCAACTTTGTAATTATTTTAACCAGCTACAATAGCTATTAAATAGTTAAGAACTATTTAATAGTTACCTAGTTAAAATAATAACAAATTTACCTGTAAAATAAATCCTAACCTAAGATATAATTAAACCTAACACTACCCTATCAATAAAATAATTAAATAAACTACCTACAATTACCTACAATTAACCTAACACTACACTATCAATAAATTAATTAAACACAATTCCTACAAATAAATACAATTAAATAAACTAGCTAAAGTACAAAAAATAAAAAAGAACTAAGTTACAAAAAATAAAAAAATATTTACAAACATAAGAAAAATATTACAACAATTTTAAACTAATTACACCTACTCTAAGCCCCCTAATAAAATAACAAAGCCCCCCAAAATAAAAAATTCCCTACCCTATTCTAAATTAAAAAAGTTACAAGCTCTTTTACCTTACCAGCCCTGAACAGGGCCCTTTGCGGGGCATGCCCCAAGAATTTCAGCTCTTTTGCCTGTAAAAAAAAACATACAATACCCCCCCCCCAACATTACAACCCACCACCCACATACCCCTAATCTAACCCAAACCCCCCTTAAATAAACCTAACACTAATCCCCTGAAGATCTTCCTACCTTGTCTTCACCATCCAGGTATCACCGATCCGTCCTGGCTCCAAGATCTTCATCCAACCCAAGCGGGGGTTGGCGATCCATAATCCGGTGCTCCAAAGTCTTCCTCCTATCCGGCAAGAAGAGGACATCCGGACCGGCAAACATCTTCTCCAAGCGGCATCTTCGATCTTCTTCCATCCGGTGCGGAGCGGGTCCATCTTGAAGCAGGCGACGCGGATCCATCCTCTTCTTCCGATGTCTCCCGACTAATGACGGTTCCTTTAAGGGACGTCATCCAAGATGGCGTCCCTCGAATTCCGATTGGCTGATAGGATTCTATCAGCCAATCGGAATTAAGGTAGGAATTTTCTGATTGGCTGATGGAATCAGCCAATCAGAATCAAGTTCAATCCGATTGGCCGATCCCATCAGCCAATCAGATTGAGCTCGCATTCTATTGGCTGATCGGAACAGCCAATAGAATGCGAGCTCAATCTGATTGGCTGATTGGATCAGCCAATCGGATTGAACTTGATTCTGATTGGCTGATTCCATCAGCCAATCAGAAAATTCCTACCTTAATTCCGATTGGCTGATAGAATCCTATCAGCCAATCGGAATTCGAGGGACGCCATCTTGGATGACGTCCCTTAAAGGAACCGTCATTAGTCGGGAGACATCGGAAGAAGAGGATGGATCCGCGTCGCCTGCTTCAAGATGGACCCGCTCCGCACCGGATGGAAGAAGATCGAAGATGCCGCTTGGAGAAGATGTTTGCCGGTCCGGATGTCCTCTTCTTGCCGGATAGGAGGAAGACTTTGGAGCACCGGATTATGGATCGCCAACCCCCGCTTGGGTTGGATGAAGATCTTGGAGCCAGGACGGATCGGTGATACCTGGATGGTGAAGACAAGGTAGGAAGATCTTCAGGGGATTAGTGTTAGGTTTATTTAAGGGGGGTTTGGGTTAGATTAGGGGTATGTGGGTGGTGGGTTGTAATGTTGGGGGGGGGGTATTGTATGTTTTTTTTTACAGGCAAAAGAGCTGAAATTCTTGGGGCATGCCCCGCAAAGGGCCCTGTTCAGGGCTGGTAAGGTAAAAGAGCTTGTAACTTTTTTAATTTAGAATAGGGTAGGGAATTTTTTATTTTGGGGGGCTTTGTTATTTTATTAGGGGGCTTAGAGTAGGTGTAATTAGTTTAAAATTGTTGTAATATTTTTATTATGTTTGTAAATATTTTTTTATTTTCTGTAACTTAGTTCTTTTTTATTTTTTGTACTTTAGCTAGTTTATTTAATTGTATTTATTTGTAGGAATTGTGTTTAATTAATTTATTGATAGTGTAGTGTTAGGTTAATTGTAGGTAATTGTAGGTAGTTTATTTAATTATTTTATTGATAGGGTAGTGTTAGGTTTAATTATATCTTAGGTTAGGATTTATTTTACAGGTAAATTTGTTATTATTTTAACTAGGTAACTATTAAATAGTTCTTAACTATTTAATAGCTATTGTACCTGGTTAAAATAATTACAAAGTTGCCTGTAAAATAAATATTAATCCTAAAATAGCTATAATATAATTATAATTTATATTGTAGCTATATTAGGATTTATTTTACAGGTAAGTATTTAGCTTTAAATAGGAATAAGTTATTTAATAAGAGTTAATTAATTTCGTTAGATAAAACTTATATTTAACTTAGGGGGGTGTTAGTGTTAGGGTTAGACTTAGCTTTAGGGGTTAATACATTTATTAGAATAGCGGTGAGCTCCGGTCGGCAGATTAGGGGTTAATAATTGAAGTTAGGTGTCGGCGACGTTGAGGGGGGCAGATTAGGGGTTAATAAATATAATATAGGGGTCGGCGATGTTAGGGGTATCAGATTAGGGGTACATAGGGATAACGTAGGTGGCGGCGATTTGCGGTCGGAAGATTAGGGGTTAATTATTTTAAGTAGCTTGCGGCGACGTTGTGTGGGGCAAGTTAGGGGTTAATAAATATAATATAGGGGTCGGCGGGGTTAGGGGCAGCAGATTAGGGGTACATAAGGATAACGTAGGTGGCGGTCGGCAGATTAGGGGTTAAAAATTTTAATCGAGTGGCGGCGATGTGGGGGGACCTCGGTTTAGGGGTACATAGGTAGTTTATGGGTGTTAGTGTACTTTAGGGTACAGTAGTTAAGAGCTTTATAAACCGGCGTTAGCCAGAAAGCTCTTAACTCCTGTTATTTTCAGGCGGCTGGAATTTTGTCGTTAGAGCTCTAACGCTCACTGCAGAAACGACTCTAAATACCAGCGTTAGGAAGATCCCATTGAAAAGATAGGCTACGCAAATGGCGTAGGGGGATCTGCGGTATGGAAAAGTCGCGGCTGAAAAGTGAGCGTTAGACCCTTTCCTGACTGACTCCAAATACCAGCGGGCGGCCAAAACCAGCGTTAGGAGCCTCTAACGCTGGTTTTGACGGCTACCGCCGAACTCTAAATCTAGGCCATAGATTATACACCCAGTACACTTCTTTATCCTTAGGCCTTTTTAGAAGAGTGTCCCGGAGCCTCAACAGAAAGAACAGCATGAAAGAGGACATATGGCATCCTTTTGAAAAATAGATTACAGGAAAGGCATTGATTTTAGAAAGACAGAAAAAAATTGTTACAAACGGGAAATCTAAAAAAACATTGAATAGACACCCAGTACACTTCATTATCCTTCGGCCTTTTTAGCAGAGGCTCCAGGACACTCAACAAAACCAGCAGTAGGAAAGAGGACATATGGCATCCTTTGTGAAAAAAAGATTATAGGAAAGGCATTGATTTTAGAAACCCGGGGATAATTTGTTGCAACCGTGAATTTGAATAAAAAAAATGATTGGATGGACACCCAGTACAATTCTTTCTCCCTAGGCCTTTTTATAAGAGGGTCCAGGACCCTCAAACAAAACACCAGCAGGAAAGGGGACATATGGCATACTTTTGAACAATAGAGTAATGAGTACAGGAAAGGCATTGATTTTAGAAACCCATAGATAATTTTTTGCAAATGTAAATTTGAATCAAAAAAATGATTCGATGGACACCCAGTACACCTCTTTCTCCTTACGCCTTTTTATAAGAGGGTCCTGGACCCTCAAAAAAAACACCAGCAGGAAAGAGGACATATGGCATACTTTTGAAAATTAGATTACAGGAAAAGCATTGATTTTAGAAACACAGAGATCAGTTATATGACCCGGGAAATCGAAAAAAAAACATTGATTGGACACCCAGTACACTTCTTTATCCTTAGTCCTTTTTATAAGAGTGTCCCGGAGCCTCAACAGAAAGAACAGCATAAAATAGGACATATGGCATCCTTTTGAAAAATAGATTACAGGAAAGGCATTGATTTTTGAAAGACAGAAAAAATTTGTTACAACCGGGAAATCTAAAAAAAAAATTGAATAGACACCCATTACACTTCTTTATCCTTAGGCCTTTTTAGCAGAGGCTCCAGGACACTCAACAAAACCAGCAGTAGGAAAGAGGACATATGGCATCCTTTGTGAAAAAAAGATTATAGGAAAGGCATTGATTTTAGAAACCCGGGGATAATTTGTTGCAACCGTGAATTTGAATCAAAAAAATTATTGGATGGACACCCAGTACAATTCTTTATCCATAAGGCCTTTTTATAAGAGGGTCCAGGACCCTCAAACAAAAAACCAGCAGGAAAGAGGACATATGGCATACTTTTGAACAATAGAGTACAGGAAAGGCATAGATTTTAGAAACCCATAGAAATTTTTTTTAAATGGAAATTTCAATAAAAAAAATGATTCGATGGACAGCCAGTACACCTCTTTCTCCTTAGCCCTTTTTATAAGAGGGTCCTGGACCCTCAAAAAAAACACCAGCAGGAAAGAGGACGTATGGCATCCTTTTGAACAATAGAGTACAGGTACAGAATTGATTTTACAAACCCAGAGATCATTTTGGTCAATTGTTAAATAGAAAAATAAAAATGAGTGGCCAACCAGTACACCTCTTTCTCCTTAGGCCTTTTTATAAGAGGGTCCTGGACACTCCAAAAAAAAAAACACCAGCAGGAAAGAGGACGTATGGCATCCTTTTGAACAATAGAGTACAGGTACGGCATTGATTTTACAAAACCAGAGATAATTTTGGTCAAATGAGAAATAGAAAATAAAAATGAGTGGACACCCAGTACACCTCTTTCACCTTAGGCCTTTTTATAAGAGTGTCCAGGACCCTCAAACAAAATACCAGCAGGAAAGAGAACATATGGCATACTTTGGAACAATAGAGTACTGGTACGGCATTGATTTGTGAAACCCACAGATAATTGTTTGTAAAAGTGAAATAGCCCCAAAAACCATGCTTGGACTCCCACTCCAGGTCGTTCTCCTTCAGCTTTTTTATAAGCGGGTCCAGCACCCTCAACAGAAACAACTGCAGGAAACACCACCACATATGCCATCCTTTTGCACAAGCGAGTACAGGTATGGCATCCATTTTAGAAACCCAAAGATAATTGAGAGGAACCAGGAACATTTTTCTAAAAACTGGATGGGGCACCCATTACTACAGCTCGTTCTCCTTCAGCCGTTTTATATCATGGGCCACGACCCGCAACTGGCACAACAGCATGAAACACAACATATGCCACCCTTTTGCACAATAGAGTACAGGTATGGCATAGATGGAACACGGAGATAATTTAGAGCAACCAAGAGACGGATAAAGATGCTTGGTCGGTCCTACTCTTTCAAATTTGTGGCATTTTGCATTCAATTGAATGGTCCACCGGATATGAGTGGTGTGTAAAGTTGTACAATTCGTAACAGTTTAATCACTATTGTTATGTGCCTTATTTTTTTTATTTGAGTTTTGTACCCACAGAGATGCAGCAGAGGCCAGAAAAATTAGGAATGTACAAATGACTGAAAAATTGGGGTATTGTTGTAACAACTGCTGTAGCAGCGGCCAGAAAAATCGATGTTTGTAAAACATTTATAAAGTGCCCTAAAAGCTTGTGGCTTGAACACTAGTTGTTGGCGGATAAGTCAAGCAAGTCCTCCGTCTTTATAACCAAATAAAAAAGGCCAGCCTGTGTACCAGTTGTAGCCCAAGCCAGCTCATATCATCATCAGTAGTTTTTTATTCAAATGTATCGCCCAATGTCAGTCCCTTCGGGATCCAGCCCTCATTCATTTTTATAAAAGTGAGATAGTCAAGGCTTTTTTGACCTAGGCGACTTCTCTTCTCAGTGACAAAACCTCCTGCTGCACTACAGTCCTTTCGGACAGGACACTTGAAGCGGGGCAGGCCAGAAGTTCCATTGCAAATTGGGATAGCTCAGGCCACAAGTCCAGCCTGCACACCCAGTAGTCAAGGGGTCCATCGCTCCTGAGAGTGTCGAGATCCGCAGTTAAAGCTAGGTAGTCTGCTACCTGTCGGTTGAGTCTTTCTCTAAGGCTGGATCCCGAAAGGCTCTGATGGTGCATGGGAGTTAAAAAGGTACGCATGTCCTCCATCAACAAGATGTCAGGAAAGCGCCCGGTCCTTGCTGCCGTGGTCGTGGGAGGAGGAGGATTAATTTAATCTCTTCCCCTGTTACATTCCCGTGGTGCTGTGACATCACCCTTATACGCTGTGTAAAGCATAGTTTTTAATTTAGTATAAAAATGCTCCATCCTTTCCGACTTGCGGGAATTTGGTAACATTTCAGGCACTTTATGCTTATACCGGGGGTCAAGGAGCGTGGACACCCAGTACAGGTCATTCGCCTTCAGCTTTTTTATACGAGGGTCCCTCAACAGGCACGACAGCATGTCCCAATAGATACAAATTTTTTGAAAGCATCAGACTCCACCAGCTTGTATGGTAAAAGCTGGCGGGCTAAGAGTTCAGACAAGCCAGCTGTCAAACGCCGGGCAAGGGGGTGACTTGAGAAATTGGCTTCTTGCGCTCAAACATGTCCTTGACAGACACCTGACTGTGGGCAGATGACCAGGAACCGCTACGTAAGAGAGACTGAGTGGAGGATGAGAGGGTGCAAGGAGGACAGCACTGGTTGACGTGGCTGAAGATGCTGGAGCAGGAGGAGGAGGGCGGCTTTCACTTTGTGTGCTGCTTCTACTCATGTGTTCTTCCCATCGGCCTTTGTGATGGGAGACCATGTGCCTTCGCAAAGCAGTTGTACCTAGCTGGCTGTTGGACTTCCCACGACTCAGTTTCTTTTGGCACAGGTTGCAAATGGCATCGCTGTTGTCAGAGGCAGACACACCAAAAAAATGCCACACTGCTGAGCTCTGCGATGACGGCATTCTGGTGGTGGCAACAGCATGCGTTGATGGGCGTCGGCGTGCTGTCTGGCTGACCCCTGGTGATGATGCATGCTGTCTGACTGTGCCACTAGCTCCTTGAGACGACCTCCCCATGCTTCCAAATCGTCTCCTCCTCCTCCTCCTCTCTGTCTCCCCATCTGAACTTTCCCCCTCTTCTTCTTCTCTTCTAGCAGGCACCCACGTGACATCCACCGACACATCATCATCAACCGCTTCACTTGTATCTGAAACATCAAGAAAGGAAGCAGCAGCGGGTACAACATCATCATCATCATCATCATCATCATCACACCGTACCTCCATGTCGGTAATGCTGCCTGACTGAGACTGATCACTATTATCTACATCCTCTGTCAATGATGGTTGCGCATCACTCATTTCTTCCAAATGATGTGTCAATAACTCCTGTGACAGATCAAGTGAAGCAGCTGTGGTGCTAGTGTTGGTGGTGGCGACAGGCGGCGGAGTGGCACTGGTCACTTGAGACCTGCCCAAAGCACAGCTGGACTGTGCGTCAAGGTTAGGAGGACTAGCAGCGGAAGCTGAAGAAGATTGGGTTTCCTGTGTTAGCCATTCAACTAGGTCCTCCTCAGAAGTTTTTGCATCCCCCCTGGCACCCGGCGTCTGAACAATGTGCATATTTGTAGGGTCTAAAGGAATCACAGCACCACGACCACGACCACGGAACCTGCGGGGTGGCCTGCCTCTGCCTGTCATTTTTTTTTAAATGGACACTAACAATACTATTACACCAATTGAGTGGTAGCACTGTGAAAGTGGGCACAGTATACGCTGTGAGACTGACAACAACAAAAAAGACAGATGTTTTAAAAATCAAAAATTGTTAATTTTTTGAAATATTACTAGTACTGTGGCAACAAATATGATTGTTTGGCACTATTTGGCAAATGGGCCTGTCTGGCACACACGCTGGGAGAAAGGAAACAGCAATTCAATGGCACTAGGAGACTGAAGAATCACAGTTAAAACAGTTATGATTAACAAAAATTCCAATCCTGTTACAATAAATATGAGTGGTGGCACTAATTGGCTAGTTGGGACTGGCACACAGGCAGGCAGGCAGGCAGGAGGAAAATGCAATTCAAGGGCACTAGTAGACTGCAGATTGACAGTCAAAACAGTGTTAATTGACAAATTTTGCAATACTGTTAAAAGAAATATGATTGCTAGCACTAATTGGATAGTTGGGCCTGGCACACAGGCTGGCAGGCAGTAGAAAAGTGCAATTCAATGGCACAAGCAAAAAGAGGATTAAGATCAACAATCAAGATTTTTTTTATTTTAATTAGTAACTATACTGTGACAAAAAATTAGGATTGGTGTAAATAGTTGGCAAGACGGCCTGGCACAAAAGGATGGCAGGCAGGAGGTACATGCAATTCAAGGACACTAGGAGACTGATTACTGACAGTCTAAACAGTGATGATTGACAATTTTTGCAATAATGAAAACAGAAATATGATTGCTGACAACAATTGGCTAGGTGGGGGCCTGGCTCACAGCAGGCTGCAAGGCAGGAGGAAAGTGCTATTCAATGGCACCAGCAAACTGAGGATTCAAATCACAGCAACTATTACCAAAAAATTTAATTTTTAATTATTAGAATACTGTCACAACAAATATGATTGGTGTAAATATTTTTTAAGTAGGCCTGGCACACAGGCTTGAAAGGCTGTAGAAAAGTGCAATTCAAAGGCACGAGCAAACTGAGGATTAAGATCATCAACAATCAAGATTTTTTTAATTTTAATTAGTAACTATACTGTGACAAAAAATTAGGATTGGTGTAAATAGTTGGCAAGACGGCCTGGCACAAAAGGATGGCAGGCAGGAGGTACATGCAATTCAAGGACACAAGGAGACTGATTACTGACAGTCTAAACAGTGATGATTGACAATTTTTGCAATAATGAAAACAGAAATATGATTTCTGACAACAATTGGCTAGGTGGGGGCCTGGCTCACAGCAGGCTGCAAGGCAGGAGGAAAGTGCTATTCAATGGCACCAGCAAACTGAGGATTCAAATCACAGCAACTATTACCAAAAAATTTCATTTTTAATTATTAGAATACTGTCACAACAAATATGATTGGTGTAAATATTTTTTAAGTAGGCCTGGCACACAGGCTTGAAAGGCTGTAGAAAAGTGCAATTCTAGGGCACGAGCAAACTGAGGATTAAGATCATCAACAATCAAGATTTTTTTAATTTTAATTAGTAACTATACTGTGACAAAAAAATAGGATTGGTGTAAATAGTTGGCAAGACGGCCTGGCACAAAAGGATGGCAGGCGGGAGGTACATGCAATTCAAGGACACTAGGAGACTGATTACTGACAGTCTAAACAGTGATGATTGACAATTTTTACAATACTGTTAACAGAAATATGATTGCTGACAACAATTGGCTAGGTGGGGGCCTGGCTCACAGCAGGCTGCAAGGCAGGAGGAAAGTGCTATTCAATGGCACCAGCAAACTGAGGATTCAAATCACAGCAACTATTACCAAAAAATTTAATTTTTAATTATTAGAATACTGTCACACAAAATATGATTGGTGTAAATATTTTTTAAGTAGGCCTGGCACACAGGCTTGGAAGGCTGTAGAAAAGTGCAATTCAAAGGCACGAGCAAACTGAGGATTAAGATCATCAACAATCAAGATTTTTTTAATTTTAATTAGTAACTATACAGTGACAAAAAATTAGGATTGGTGTAAATAGTTGGCAAGACGGCCTGGCACAAAAGGATGGCAGGCAGGAGGTACATGCAATTCAAGGACACTAGGAGACTGATTACTGACAGTCTAAACAGTGATGATTGATAATTTTTGCAATACTGTTAACAGAAATATGATTGCTGACAACAATTGGCTAGGTGGGGGCCTGGCTCACAGCAGGCTGCAAGGCAGGAGGAAAGTGCTATTCAATGGCACCAGCAAACTGAGGATTCAAATCACAGCAACTATTACCAAAAAATTTAATTTTTAATTATTAGAATACTGTCACAACAAATATGATTGGTGTAAATATTTTTTAAGTAGGCCTGGCACACAGGCTTGGAAGGCTGTAGAAAAGTGCAATTCAAAGGCACGAGCAAACTGAGGATTAAGATCATCAACAATCAAGATTTTTTTAATTTTAATTAGTAACTATATTGTGACAAAAAATTAGGATTGGTGTAAATAGTTGGCAAGACGGCCTGGCACAAAAGGATGGCAGGCAGGAGGTACATGCAATTCAAGGAAACTAGGAGACTGATTACTGACAGTCTAAACAGTGATGATTGACAATTTTTGCAATACTGTTAACAGAAATATGATTGCTGACAACAATTGGCTAGGTGGGGGCCTGGCTCACAGCAGGCTGCAAGGCAGGAGGAAAGTGCTATTCAATGGCACCAGCAAACTGAGGATTCAAATCACAGCAACTATTACCAAAAATTTTAATTTTTAATTATTAGAATACTGTCACAACAAATATGATTGGTGTAAATATTTTTTAAGTAGGCCTGGCACACAGGCTTGGAAGGCTGTAGAAAAGTGCAATTCAAAGGCACGAGCAAACTGAGGATTAAGATCAACACTAAAAAATGTTTTTATTTAAATTAATAACTATACTGTCTGACTGTGACAACAATTATGATTGGTGTAAATAGTTGGCTAGACGGCCTGGCACAAAAGGCTGGCAGTGGCAGGCAGGAGGTAAATGAAATTCAATGGCACTAGGAGACTGAATATTTGCAGTCCAAAAAATTATGATTTTTTATTTTTTTATTACTGTTACAAGAATTGTGATTGGTGCCACTAATTGGCTACTTGGGCCTGGCAGACAGGCTGGCAGATATGAGTCGTGGATGGTAGGTAGGGCAACAATTTAACACAGTATGCTGTGTAAGTTACAAAAACACAGGACTGATAGAAAATTAAGTTACATTACACTAGCAAAATATTTTAAAAAAATTATGTTAAGAAGTGCAATGCACATATGACTCTATGAGTGGTCGCACTGGCTGGCTGCTACGTAGGGCAGCAATTATAACAACAGTATGCTGTGTAAGTCAGATAGACAGTTAGACACAGGCCTGATAGAAAATACAATTAGATTACACTAGCATAATGATTTAAAGACTTTTTTTTGGAAATTTTAAGAAAAAGGTTAAGCACATACATATGAGTCGTGGCTGATAGCCTTGGAAGGGCAGCTATTAAAAACAGTAGGCTCTGTATGTCGGATACACACACGCCTGATAGAAAATACTATTAGATTACACTAGAAAAATGATTGAAATTATTTTTTTTGGGGGGAAATTAAAAAAAGGTTAAACACATATGAGTCGTGGCTCATAGACTAGGGAGTGCAGCAAGTAAACACAGTAGGCTCTCTATGTCAGCAAAACACACAGGCCGGATAGAAAATTATATTACATTACACTAGCAAACAAATTTAAACTTTTTTTTTTTTTATATATATATATTAAAATTAAGGTGAAAGAAAAATAGATATGAGTGCTGGGTGGCTGCCTGGCACAGACCAATTAACCAAAAGACTGAAAAAAGAGGTATATTAATGCTGAGTGAGCCTGACAGACACAGGCATGATAGTAAATGTAATTAGATTACACTAGCAAAAATTTTTTTATTTTTTTTATTTTTTTATTTAAAATAATGTTATGAAAGGATATTAACACTGGTGGCTGCTGGCTGGCACAGAGCAATGAACCAGAGTATATGCTGTGTGACACTGGCCTAATAGAAAATGAAAAAAAATTACAGTTAGTTAAATTTAAACTAATGTTGTTAGGGAGATATCAGTGGTGGCAGTAGTCACAGCATATGCTGTGAGCCTTAAACACACAGCTGAAAGCCAGGCAAATGCTAATAAAAAAAAAAACGAAAAAAAAAAAAAAAAACGGCACGAAATATAGCCCTAAAAAGGGCTTTTTGGGGTGCTGTGCTTGCAGCAGAGATGAGTCCTTCTGGACTGTAAATACACTAGCCTAGCTATGTTTTTCCTATTAATGTCAGGAGCAAAAACACAACACGTCCTCTCATTAAAAAAGCAAGGTCGTTATGAGTCTAAAATGGCGGATTCCGAGTAGCTGGGAGTGTCTGTGAGGGAGTGTCTGATGTTGATTGGCTCTAATGTGTCAGGCGGCTGTGACATAAAGGGTCAAAGTTTCCACAATGATGACACATAGGGGCGGATCGAACATCGCCATGTGTTCGCCCACAAACGCGAACGCGAACAACCTATGTTCGCTGTGAACCGTTCGCGGGCGAACAGTTCGGGACATCACTAGTGTCAATATGTAAAAACATTTCATTAAGTGAATTCAACTGGCGAACCTGAAGTGCAAGTGTATATAGATCGCTATAGTTATGGAACAAGCTTGCCGATCTAGTGTATATGTGCATATAGGTCGCCATGGTAACAGTAGCCATGGTTTCTTTAAACAACACTCACTGGTGCTAGAATGTAGGCAACAGCCTAAGGAAAATAACACATAAATGTGGTATGTGTAAAACCAAGTAATTAATTTGTTAAGTTTGTCATAAATACAACAAGGATAAGAAATAAAAAATAAACTAAAATAACTTGTGGGGATTGTTGCAGGGCATTGATTAATAGCGCTATGTCACATTAAAAGTAACTGCCTGTGTATTAGTAAATGTAATGATAGAAGGTATCTGGTCATGGGATCGCCATTTTATTAAAAGGCATCCGTGCATACAGTATGTATTAGTTAGGGATATCCATAGTGGCACATGTTTATATATAGATAGAGTGTATGTTGATCTTGAGTCTGTGTGATATCAGGTATCAGATCCTAAGATCGCCATTGTTGTAAAAAAGGCATCCAATCCAACAACATAAACATTGTTTAGAGATGTCAATAATGGCATATATTTATATATAAATGGAGTATCTATTTAACACAAGTCAGTGTGACAGAATATATCTATGACCCAAATCTGGAAAGACACCATAGTATACATATAGTAAAGATCATATTAATATACATATAGTAAAGAACACTCAGCAACTGTACACTAAATGATAGATATTTAGAAGGCCCAAAAAGGGCTAGATCAGTCTATGTGTGTCCACATAAGTCAAGCCTTACAAGGCTACTAGATTGCAGTAGACTGTCTGTCCAGCCATCCTCTATGTTAGAGAGGTGTATACAATAAAAAATTATCTGTGATGCCCATGGATTGGGTAATTAGTGCAAGAATGGGTAGCAAAACGTATTGGGCCAGGCTTCCACAAAAGGAGAAGTGAGCAAATGCTACCACTCCATTGTGCCGTGAGTAACGGGCCTTCCCTCCCCCATGAGAGAAATAAAGCTTGAAACTAAACAGAGCCACAATACCCCAAAGTCATACCCCAAGTAAGTGGCACTACCCTATGGGATCACACAAGGCTCTTGAAATCAGGCGTGGTATTCAACCCTCCAGGTTGTATCGTGCCCAATCTAAACATCTACTGGGCTTCACATTTAAGGAGTGCTTTGTTTTGATCTCCTCCCCGATCCAATGGAGGTATGTGGTCAATCAAAATGTAGCGTATAGAAGAAACAGGGTGGCCGTTTGTAGCACAGTGGCGTGCCACTGGTTGTTCAGAATCTCCGTGTTTCAATGCAGTTCTTATTGCATGCCGGTGGTTTGCCATGCGCTCACGTAACGTGCCAGAGGTTTTACCCACATAAAAACACGAACATGGACAAAAGAGCAGGTATACTACGTGTGTAGTAGTACACGTAATTGAGTGCTTGATAATATATCTCCGGTTGGTATGGGGATGATGGAAAGTTCTAGTGCTTACTAGACCATTGCAGGTTGTACAACCCAAGCATCGGTAAGAGCCTTTGATATTCCGTGTGGTGCCAGATGTGTTGTTTCGGGTCGGTTTTCATTAAAAGATCCTTGAGATTAGTGCCCCTCTTGAAGCCTACCATGGGTTGCAAATGCTGAGTAAATGGTAGTTTCGGGTCAGAGGACATTATGGGCCAATGTTGGTGCAAAATACGACCTGTATTTTTAGTTGCTGGAGTAAACGTGGTGGACATGATTAATCTGTTACTTGTATCCCTCTTGGGTGTAGGCTTTATCAATTCATTTTGTGTTAATGTAGATACTGTTGTCATGGTGTCTTGGATAACAGACATTTTGTACCCCCTGTTACGGAATCTCTCACCCACTCCTACCAATTGGGAGAGCCCAGTGGCGACATCAGAATTGTTTCGCATAGTTCTGATGAACTGTGATTTCACTATGCCCTTTAATAAAGCTGGAGGGTGGCAACTGTCTGCTCTTAGTATAGAGTTTCGGTCTGTCTGCTTGTGATATAGAGTGGTTCCAAGATTATTTGTGTTTTTGAAAACAGTCAAATCAAGGAAGTTAATAGTCTGTTCATTGACTGTCATTTTAAATCTCACATTAATCGTGGCAGTGTTGTACACTTCAAACCACTCTTGGAGTTCCTCAAGGCCCCCTCGCCACACCATAAAGATGTCGTCAATATATCTGTAATAACAGATAATGGATGGATTGGAAACATTCCACAGATAGAGATTTTCAAATTAGGACATATAAATGTTAGCGTATGAGGGGGCCATGGAGGAACCCATAGCCGTACCCGCAATTTGCAAGTAAAATTTACTTTCAAACCGAAAGTAATTTTTATACAGACAGTATTTAATTAAAGATAGAAAGTATTCCACTGGGGGACCTTCATATAGGGGGCTCCCTGTAATATGTTACTGCACTGCTTTAAGACCCTCTACATGGGGAATAATGGTGTACAGACTGTTGACGTCCAAACAGACAAGTAAATCATCCTGCTGGACGTCAACAGTCCGTATCTTGCGGATAAAGTCACTAGTGTCCATGATGTATGAGCGTGTTTCCTTCACCACTGGTTGCAATAACACATCCACAAATTGTGCTATGGGTTGTGTCAACGAGTGTCTGGCCGACACAATGGGATGGCCTGGTGGATGGTCCAGCGTCTTGTGGATCTTGGGGATTGAATACAAAATGGGTGTTTTGGGACATGGAGTGGTACAAAAATCACGTATATGTTCGGACAGAAACCCCTGTTCGAAACCCAATGCGATCAGACCATCCAACTGTGTTTTAAATCTCATACTAGGATCATTAGGTAACTGAGTATAGGTTAAGGCATCTGTCAATTGTGTCAAAATGTCTGATCTATAATCACTATAATTCAACATAACAATGGCCCTGCCTTTATCGGCGGGCCTGATGACAATAGAAGAGTCATCCTGAAGTGTCTTAATTGCATTACGTTCATCTCTGGAGAGATTATGTTTCCATAAGGAATTTGTTCTGGCTGTGTCCAAATCTTGGGTAACTAATCTAAGAAATGTCTTAGTACTAGGACTACTGTTAACTGGTTCAAAATTGCTTGGCGTTTTACATTTAAGTTCCACCTGAGTTTTAGAAGAGGTGGATGTAGTGTTTTGAAAAAATTCCCTTATCTTCAGGGATTTGTTCAATTTGTACAAATCTAGTTTGAGATCAAATTCAGACAGGGTTGTGCTAGGCACGAATGATAACCCTTTATTAAGAACTTGATGTTCATCATCAGTAAGGGTATGTGTACTTAGATTTATAATTATGTCCTCTGTTGTGGATGTCTGGGGGGTCTGTGTCTGATGCCCCGCCCACCTAATATGGGGTCTGTAATGCCACCCCCACCCCGGGAGTGGGTGGTTACCCCTAAAAAATGGTTGGGTGTAGAATGTGGTCTGGGTTTGTGACTAGAAAATTGGTTTTGGTGTCTATATGTGCCAGGTGGAGTGAAGGAAGTATTAGAGGGGTTCCTGTCTGTGTCAGTGGATTCTCCCCCACTAGTGTCCACTGTATCAAAATGGACCCGTCTAGCTCTCTGTCTCCTCCTAGTTTTTGTGTCTCGTGAAGATGTTAACCATTTATAAACGTTTCCTTGTATGTAATCCTGATTTACAGTCTCAAGCTTCCTATTCTTAAAAGTAATTAAATCAGTCTGATATTTATCTATTTGGGATTTAATCTTAGATAACCAGTTCTCTTGAGGATCATTAGTAAGTGTAGTATTGTGTGTATTTTCAAAGGTTTGTATTTCAATTTTAACCTTACTCAAAATTACTGTGACCTCTTCAATAACAAGTAGTATTAAATCTAGAGAACACATGTTTAGTATGAAACACCATTTCTTTCTAAACTCTGGATTATCCCGCCCAATGGTGGGCACATTATGAACCCTGAATCCACGTGGAATATGACCTGTTCTGTAATAATCTGATAGATAACTACCATGCAATGAAAGGTCAACTTCCCTTTTCTTAAGTTTAAGCAGACTATGGTATAAATTAACTGGGGTCTCACCAATGGTCTTGGAGATGGGTGCAAATAGAATCCGGATAGCGTTATCTGGGTTATATGATGCAGTGCCTGTCTGTGCTGCCACAGCCTGACAGGTTAAATCTTCAACCTGGATATCCGGATCTATAGGATTAGCTTCCTCCTGTGTCTGTGGTATAGACATGCTGTAATCAGTAGGATTAGTAGAAAAGTCAATTCGCCAGCAAATTAAATGTTATCCAGTAAATATATAGCAACAGAACAAAAATTAATTCACTGTTCAATGGATATTAGTCCAGAGAATATACAACAGAAAAAAATGTCAATGCCAAGTTGTATAGGTATTATCCGGTAAGTGTATAGAAAAAAACAGGCAGAAAACAAAAGTCAATGCATAGCTGAATAGATGTAATCCAGAAAGTAAACAGCAAACAAGCCCACAGATAATAAGCGCTGGAGATGTAGGTGTAGCAGGTCAAAAGCAAGGGGGTTCCACTGGTCACAAAATAATACAAGCCAATTTCCAGTTCAGCCCACCATAGGTTAACAGCCTGGGTGCAAGTATAAAAGGCATATATAAAGATAGAGATGCACTCGCAGGACTTCCACAAAAACCTTTAATTTAGGAACGTTTTCGGGGTTCACAACCCCTTCATCAGCATATACAAAAGACATAAATCCAACCTTTTATAGTGCAAAAGCATCAAACACAAACCTAGTGCCCTCCTGAAAGTGCGCCAAAATTTAGAGTGTGGAACGCAAATTGCGTTCCACAGAGAAAGCCGTAACCGGAAGTTGTGATACATCACTTCCGGTTTTCGGCGATAATACAGCATTGAGTCTTAAAGCAAAAACAAATACACATATTATTTCGTGAACAACAATAAACTTATTGTCAATATGTAAAAACATTTCATTAAGTGAATTCAACTGGCGAACCTGAAGTGCAAGTGTATATAGATCGCCATAGTTATGGAACAAGCTGACCAATCTAGTGTATATGTGTATATAGGTCGCCATGGTAACAGTCGCCATGGTTTCTTTAAAAAACATTCACTTGTGCTAGAATGTAGGCAACAGCCTAAGGAAAATAACACATAAATGTGGTATGTGTAAAACCAAGTAATTAATTTGTTAAGTTTGTCATAAATACAACAAGGATAAGAAATAAAAAATAAACTAAAATAACTTGTGGGGATTGTTGCAGGGCATTGATTAATAGCGCTATGTCACATTAAAAGTAACTGCCTGTGTATTAGTAAATGTAATGATAGAAGGTATCTGGTCATGGGATCGCCATTTTATTAAAAGGCATCCGTGCAGACAGTATGTATTAGTTAGGGATATCCATAGTGGCACATGTTTATATATAGATAAAGTGTATGTTGATCTCGAGTCTGTGTGATATCAGGTATCAGATCCTAAGATCGCCATTGTTGTAAAAAAGGCAATCTAGTAGCCTTGTAAGGCTTGACTTATGTGGACACACATAGACTGATCTAGCCCTTTTTGGACCTTCTAAATATCTATCATTTAGTGTACAGTTGCTGAGTGTTCTTTACTATATGTATATTAATATGATCTTTACTATATGTATACTATGGTGTCTTTCCAGATTTGGGTCATAGATATATTCTGTCACACTGACTTGTGTTAAATAGATACTCCATTTATATATAAATATATGCCATTATTGACATCTCTAAACAATGTTTATGTTGTTGGATTGGATGCCTTTTTTACAACAATGGCGATCTTAGGATCTGATACCTGATATCACACAGAATCGAGATCAACATACACTCTATCTATATATAAACATGTGCCACTATGGATATCCCTAACTAATACATACTGTACTGTCTGCACGGATGCCTTTTAATAAAATGGCGATCCCATGACCAGATACCTTCTATCATTACATTTACTAATACACAGGCAGTTACTTTTAATGTGACATAGCGCTATTAATCAATGCCCTGCAACAATCCCCACAAGTTATTTTAGTTTATTTTTTATTTCTTATCCTTGTATTTATGACAAACTTAACAAATTAATTACTTGGTTTTACACATACCACATTTATGTGTTATTTTCCTTAGGCTGTTGCCTACATTCCAGCACCAGTGAGTGTTGTTTAAAGAATCCATGGCGACCTATATACACATATACACTAGATCGGCCAGCTTGTTCCATAACTATAGCGATCTATATACACTTGCACTTCAGGTTCGCCAGTTGAATTCACTTAATGAAATGTTTTTACATATTGACACTAAGTTTATTGTTGTTCACGAAATAATATGTGTATTTGTTTTTGCTTTAAGACTCAATGCTGAATTATCGCCGAAAACCGGAAGTGATGTATCACAACTTCCGGTTACGGCTTTCTCTGTGGAACGCAATTTGCGTTCCACACTCTAAATTTTGGCGCACTTTCAGGAGGGCACTAGGTTTGTGTTTGATGCTGTTACACTATAAAAGGTTGGATTTATGTCTTTTGTATATGCTGATGAAGGGGTTGTGAACCCCGAAAACGTTCCTAAATTAAAGGTTTTTGTGGAAGTCCTGCGAGTGCATCTCTATCTTTATATATATATAAATTTTACAAAGGAGTGGAAGAAAAACAAAGAGACCCAGAACCTGTCTTAATATAAAGATACAGGAATTTTATTCCGGTTTTTTATATGTATATATATCTCGAATGACTTAGGGTCAGCTAAAATCAGACGTGGTGCAGGCCCCTAAAATTTAAATTTAATCCAGTAATATATAGATAAAGAATGATGGTAGAGCTATATGAGATACCATTAGATAAAGTAGGGGATTTCAGCACTCAAAGATATATAAAACCCATTTAATCCAATTCCTTAGAAATGTACGGCTGTAGGGTAGCACAGAGCCCAAAAAAATGAACTACACATGCACAGATTCAAACACATGCAACTAGTTTATTGCAAGAAGCTGCCAGCACAGAAAATAAACAGCTAAAATGCTTTTCATCTCAAAATGCACCACTGCAGTGGATTTTATAAAACACATACCAAGCAACATGATATATTATCACACATATATTTGAACTAAATGCTGCAAAATAGACTGGTTTAGAACATGTGATCTGCAGATATTTTACTATTGGCATGCAACAACAAATCTTGTATCAACTCCTCTATAATAGTAAAAGAACAAAGTCCTTAATAAAGACCATATAAGTCCTTTGATGGAGGAAATCTGATGTTATACTTTAGTAGCAATTTGTATCACTTTGTAATCCAGCTGAAATAAACCTTTTGACAAACAAATGTTCGTTAATTAGGGTTAACCGAGGTGAAAGCGTCCTCTATTGTTAACTAGAACTTGGCAATATTATAACTTGATAGCAGATAGAACATCTTATATTGATGAAAAGCAGAAACAATATAGCAGACCTGTGTTTAAGAACTGCAGCAAACATCCGGGAAAACAAAGTCACAGTATCATTGACGAACGGACCGGGACATGAGCCTCTGACATCCTTGTCTCACCTTTCACAACCGCGTCTCCCTGCTCACTGGGGACACAGATTAACCGGTGTATGTTTTGCTTCTGTGTGTAAACCGTATCCAGGCGGTTTATTTGAACCACTCAATTACCGCAAGATCCAGGCTTGCTTCTTTGGTTTGGTTTTTTTGAAATTCCCGGGCAGGCTTAAGCCAGCTGCTTCATTCACAGGTGCAGTAATAGCTGTTATTGAGAAAGTCGACGCGCGTTTCGCCCCATAATGCTGAGCGAAACAGGGGCCTCGTCAGGACTGTCCATCTCTTCCTAATTACAGCCTTTATTGCAGTTCCAATGAACTGGGAGGTAGCAGTTCAGCCAATCAAATTCGCTATTTGCACATACCCTTTTTCATTTTAAAGCTAAACATTCCTGTTTGTTGGTTCAATGATTATCTGTATTTTAAATTAATACAAAAAGGCCTGCATTGAAAAGATGGAATATTCTCTATGCTTAGCAACTCCTATACAACAAACAACAATTTCGCATGTGAGAAAACCCTATGCACGTTGCAGCCCAATTAAACATTATTTCCTTACTTACTATGTCTAGATGAATGAACTTTACATAAATCCTATATTAACTAAAATTCTATAAATTTTGGAATGACTTACTAAATAGCTAAAAATAATTCTATGAAGGTAAGTTATGACATAAACGATCCACAACTTAAAAGCAAGCTGAATGAAAGAAATGAATATCATAGTTAATGATCTATTTATAAAGATCTATTTAGAAGTTATTCAACTTATCATTTACTTGATTATTTCTCACATTGCAGCTGGAAAAGAGAGAATTTTTAAATTCTAACTACAAATCTCTATTTTAGAAAAGATGCATATTCTATCCTTTCATTTAGGCCTGACGGTGATACCGTATTCAGCATAAAGGTCCATCTTGCTTCCTTTTTTAACAAACAGTTATCCTCATCTCCACCTCTTCCATTTGTTATTCCTCTGTCGATACCTATAAATTTTAAAGAAACAGTACTACTATTATGAACTTCCTTAAAGTGACGAGCCACACTTGTATCTCTCCCGTAGAGGATGTCATCCCTGTGCTCCTGTACCCTGTCCTTGAACAAACGTTTTGTTTTACCTACATAGAACAGGGGACAGGAGCACCCCAAGAGATAAACAACCCCCACTGAGTTACAGTTTGAAAAACATCTAATGGTATAATTTTTACCTGTATTGGCGGAAAATGTTTTACTTTTTGGCAAATAGGGACAATAGACACAATGCCCACAAGGAAAGCTTCCTTTCACTTGTTTTTTAGTTAACCAGTTTGTATCTGGTTCAGACCGAGTAAACCTACTTCTGACTAATTTATCTTTAAGATTAGGAGATTTTTTTGCGGTCAATAGGGGTCTACTTCCTACCTTATCAGCTATCTTGTCATCTAAGGTTAAAAAATGCCAATTTTGAGATAAAATATTTCTTATGCTTTGCCATTGGCAATTAAACGTAGTAATAAATCTGATGTTATTCTCAGTTTTTGTCTCTTTTTGGTTATATAGGAGATCTTGACGGTTCAATTTACTTACTTTATTTAAGGTTTTTTTGACTAGGTTGTGAGAATAACCTCTTTCAATGAAACGTTTACACATTTTTTCTGCATGATAATTAAATTTAGTATTAGAAGAACAGTTTCTTTTTAATCTCAAAAGTTGGCCATATGGGATGCCTTTTTTCAAGGGCTCTGGATGCCCACTTGAGGCTTCCAACAGATTGTTTGTTGCCGTGTCTTTACGATAGTTTTCAGTTGAGATACGACTTCCTTCTTTTTTAATACAGATGTCTAAGAAGGGTAATTCCTTATTGCTATAGGAATAAGTTAAAAAAATGTTACGATCATTTTTATTTAACTCAGAAACAAAATCATGTAGGCAGGTCAGGGGGCCATCCCAAAGGATAAAGATGTCATCCACAAATCTAATCCATAGGGACACATGGGAGTCAAACGTCTCACTATATTGATCAAAGACATCTAACTCCCATGCTCCCAAATGGAGACACGCATAAGTTGGCGCGCATACTGCACCCATAGCTGTCCCCCTGACCTGCCTATATACTGAGCCATCAAACTGAAAAACATTGTTTTCAAGAATGAAATGAAGAAGTTTAATGACAAAGGCTGTATGCATGTTACTGTCTGAACCCCTACTTTCTAGAAAAAGTCTACAGGCACTAATTCCTTTCTCATGTGGTATAGATGAATAAAGACTTTCTACGTCTAAAGAGACTAGGATAGTGTCAGGGGAAACAGTGAGGTCGTCTAACTTCCTCAAAAGGTCTGGAGTGTCTTTCACATATGAGGGAAGAGACAGAAGGAAGGGTCTCAGAAAGAAATCAACATATTGTCCAATGTGTTCACTGATGCCACCAATCCCAGACACAATGGGTCGCCCTGGGGGGTGTGTCATATTTTTATGAATTTTAGGGATAATATAAAATGTTGGCATAACTGGACACACCGGATTCATAAATTTGATGTTATGTCATAACTTACCTTCATAGAATTATTTTTAGCTATTTAGTAAGTCATTCCAAAATTTATAGAATTTTAGTTAATATAGGATTTATGTAAAGTTCATTCATCTAGACATAGTAAGTAAGGAAATAATGTTTAATTGGGCTGCAACGTGCATAGGGTTTTCTCACATGCGAAATTGTTGTTTGTTGTATAGGAGTTGCTAAGCATAGAGAATATTCCATCTTTTCAATGCAGGCCTTTTTGTATTAATTTAAAATACAGATAATCATTGAACCAACAAACAGGAATGTTTAGCTTTAAAATGAAAAAGGGTATGTGCAAATAGCGAATTTGATTGGCTGAACTGCTACCTCCCAGTTCATTGGAACTGCAATAAAGGCTGTAATTAGGAAGAGATGGACAGTCCTGACGAGGCCCCTGTTTCGCTCAGCATTATGGGGCGAAACGCGCGTCGACTTTCTCAATAACAGCTATTACTGCACCTGTGAATGAAGCAGCTGGCTTAAGCCTGCCCGGGAATTTCAAAAAAACCAAACCAAAGAAGCAAGCCTGGATCTTGCGGTAATTGAGTGGTTCAAATAAACCGCCTGGATACGGTTTACACACAGAAGCAAAACATACACCGGTTAATCTGTGTCCCCAGTGAGCAGGGAGACGCGGTTGTGAAAGGTGAGACAAGGATGTCAGAGGCTCATGTCCCGGTCCGTTCGTCAATGATACTGTGACTTTGTTTTCCCGGATGTTTGCTGCAGTTCTTAAACACAGGTCTGCTATATTGTTTCTGCTTTTCATCAATATAAGATGTTCTATCTGCTATCAAGTTATAATATTGCCAAGTTCTAGTTAACAATAGAGGACGCTTTCACCTCGGTTAACCCTAATTAACGAACATTTGTTTGTCAAAAGGTTTATTTCAGCTGGATTACAAAGTGATACAAATTGCTACTAAAGTATAACATCAGATTTCCTCCATCAAAGGACTTATATGGTCTTTATTAAGGACTTTGTTCTTTTACTATTATAGAGGAGTTGATACAAGATTTGTTGTTGCATGCCAATAGTAAAATATCTGCAGATCACATGTTCTAAACCAGTCTATTTTGCAGCATTTAGTTCAAATATATGTGTGATAATATATCATGTTGCTTGGTATGTGTTTTATAAAATCCACTGCAGTGGTGCATTTTGAGATGAAAAGCATTTTAGCTGTTTATTTTCTGTGCTGGCAGCTTCTTGCAATAAACTAGTTGCATGTGTTTGAATCTGTGCATGTGTAGTTCATTTTTTTGGGCTCTGTGCTACCCTACAGCCGTACATTTCTAAGGAATTGGATTAAATGGGTTTTATATATCTTTGAGTGCTGAAATCCCCTACTTTATCTAATGGTATCTCATATAGCTCTACCATCATTCTTTATCTATATATTACTGGATTAACTTTATATATATATATATATATATATATATATATATATATATATATATATATATATATATATATATATATATATATATATATATATACTGTATATATGTGTGTGTATATATATATATATATATATATATAAATATATATATATATATATATATACATATATATATATACTGTATATATATATATATACAGTATATATGTGTGTGTGTGTATATATATACTGTATATATATGTGTGTGTGTGTGTATATAGGAGGCATAGTCCTTAACTGGTTTAAATCTTTCCTTGCTGGTAGATCACAGAGAGTAATATCAGGATCAAGCTCATCAGCACCAACAGAACTGGCCTGCGGAGTTCCACAAGGATCTATACTATCTCCCAAGCTATTTGCAATTTACTTTCTACCACTGAGGGACATCATTACCCTACATGGCCTAAGGTATCATTGTTACGCTGATGACACACAACTCTACTTCTCCTTTGCTCCAGATACTACAGACCCAGCATGCCGCATAAACAGTTGCTTAACAGACCTCATCGAATGGATGAATGCTAGCTGTCTCAAAGTGAACCCGGACAAAACAGAGTTACTCTTGGTGAGGGGACCCCGGGCATCAAAAATATCCCACGATCACCCAACTGGCCTGGAGCTTGGAGGCTCTGAACTCGTTAGTTCAGCAAAGGTACGAAACCTTGGAGTGCTGATTGACGCTGGACTATCTTTTAAACAGCAGATTTCCTCCGTAATAAAATCTGCCTACTTTCATCTGAAAAACATAGCCAGGATACAACACTTAATTCCACCAGATGATATGCCAACATTAATCCATGCATTTGTATCCTCTAGGCTAGATTACTGCAATGCACTTTACTTGGGCCTCCCAAAAAAAGAACTCCATCGCCTTCAGACCTCGCTCCTGCCACATAACTACTGTTCTCCACTCCCTGCATTGGCTTCCAATTAAATGGCGAAAATATTTTAAAATTGGCCTGCTGACCTTCAAAGCCTTAAACAACCAAGGCCCACAGTACCTGAAAGAGCTCCTGACACCCTACATCCCATCCTGTTCACTTAGGTCAGCCAACACATCCCTCCTCTCAGTGCCAAGAATAAGGACAAACTCAGGCTCCAGAGCATTCGGCCACACTGCCCCTACTTTCTGGAACTCTTTACTGTGCGCAATCAGAGAGGCACCGTTCTTACAGACTTTTTAAAAAAAGCTAAAGACCCACCTCTTTCATCAGGCATTCAGTCCGCTTATCTGACCTTCAGAAACTTCTAACTTTTATGTCTTTTGTTGGTATATTTGTAAAGTGCTTTGAGTCTCACAGGGAGAAAAGCGCTATATAAATCGCAAATTATTATTATATTATTATTATATTATTATAATTATATGTATGTATATATATATATATATATATATATATATATATATATATATATATATATATATATATATATATGCGTTTATTATGGATTTAAATAAAGAAAAAGTTAAAAGGTCACAAACATTTTGCCATCTCTGTTCTAAGACAAATTTATTAAAAAGTTGCAGAAGTAAAAAAAAACGTGTTATGGATTATACTTTTACATTTGTTACACTTCAGCTGCTGGATCATTTTTTTAAAAAAAAATTTAAAGTTGTAAGTTTGGTAATATGAGTACATCATATATATATATATTATTGCAAAATATTGGTTAACAATTTAGTACTAATTCATTTATCAATTATACTGCGATTATTGTAATTTGTTTGATTACAAGTGCATTATATAATATTATTTAGGTCATACTGAACATCAGTTTAAAACATATATAATTATCTTTAAAAAAAAAAAAAAAAAAAGATTTTATTGCATTAAAATGCTTTCAATTTTTTATAATGTAGCATGTTAAGAGACCTCAAAATGTGGCCGCAGAAAAAAAAGAGATGTGATTTAAATGTACATGCTTGCTTAAAGGGACAGTAAAGTCAGATCTAGCATGCAGTTTTAAACAACTTTCCAATTTACTTCTATTATCTGTTTTTCTTTGTTCTCTTGGTTTCCTACATTGAAAAGCATACCTAGATAGGCTCTGAAGCAGCAATGTACTACTGGGAGCTAGCTGGTGATTGGTGGCTGCATATATATGCTTCTTGTCACTGGCTTACCTGATGTGTTCAGCTAGCTGCCAGCAGTGCATTGCTGCTCCTTCAGCACTTCAACAGAGGATAGAAGAGAATGAAGACAATTTGATATCAGAGGTCAGGGATATAACTAGACCTCATTGGGTCTCAGGGCAAATTCAGTGGTGGTTCCCCTATTTCACAAGTGCCCTTTATGGTTGTTTGCAACAGAGACTAAGAAACTGATAGTAATTTGTCCCCGTTGGTTAATCCATGCCTAATAACAAGCACTTGGGCAGTCTTCGTGTACAAATATGTTAGAAGGTTTTCTGTACAACAAAATTGTGGTAGACATCTTGGAAATCATTCCACCATATTTGTAAATGCAAATTCATACACTTACTGTATACTGTGAGCCCTGAAGACCTCTGAGACACCTGAAGTTAT
The DNA here is from genome assembly GCF_027579735.1 of Bombina bombina. NCBI lineage: Eukaryota > Metazoa > Chordata > Amphibia > Anura > Bombinatoridae > Bombina > Bombina bombina. The sequence continues at coordinate 578,716,911 of NC_069504.1, forward strand.
GCCCCTGATAGAGGTATAAATGTATGCTCTGTCTGAATCATTAAATAATTTGTTTGGGTTTAATACTCCCTTTTAAGTAAAACCAACCATATCCATATCACTTTACAATGTTATATACTGTATATAGAAGCAGTGGGTAAAAATAACTCTCATTTTAATAAACCAGTTGCAATGTCAAATACATGACCTTATTAGTAAATAAAATTAAATAAAAATACTTAAGAAATTAAAATCTCAAATCAATTTTATGTATAATAACATTAAAGGGACAGTGAAGTCCAAAAATAACTTTCATGTTTCAAATAGGGCATGTAATTTTACAACTTTCCAATCTACTTTTATCACCAATTTTGCATTGTTCTCTTGGTTTTCTTAGTTGAAAGCTAAACCTAGGAGGTTCATATGCTAATTTCTTAGACCTTGAAGGCCGCTTCTAATCTAAATGCATTTTGATAGTTTTTCACCACTAGAGGGCATTAGTTGACATGTTTCATATAGATAACATTGAGCTCAAGCACGTGAATTTACCATGGAGACAGCTAAAATGCAAGTCTGTCAAAAGAACTGAATACTGAAATAAGGGGGCAGTCTGCTGAGGCTTAGATACAAGGTAATTACAGAGGTAAAATGTGTATAATTATAACTGTGTTAGTTATGCAAAACTGCGGAATTGATAATTAAGGGATTATCTATCTTTTAAAACAGCAAAAATTCTGGTGTTGACTGTCCCTTTAATTTGCATAACATGAATGTAGTATTTACACAACATATATATATATATTTTTCAAATCACTGATTTTATGTGAAAATTAAAAATAATGTTTCGTTTATTTGATATTTACAAAGATATCAGGAAAAAGATCTTTGATAAAAAAAATATATCCAAAAACAGATACTGTGTGTGTAATTGTGTTTGTACAAGAATTCTACATTTTGGTAAGTGTTTACAATACACAGAGACAGATATGAAATAGATATGCAATAACTTAGTAATTTACAACCCATCACTACTAATAAATAAAATAATTCTAGAAATACAAAACATTAATAGCTAACTGTGTATGTATTGAAAAAGACCCCTCTACTCTATATACTAAATACCACAAAATATCACACACAATCAATGAAGAAGAAAAAAGGAGGACAGGAAATTACTATTAAAAACACTTTAAATTTGATTAGTATCCATTCAGTATATACTGTAAATGTATTTACTAAGGAAAAATATAAATATGTGGATTAAAGACTATGGGCCACATTACAAACTGAGTAGTATTTTGCTTTTCCGCTATAGAGATAGAATTAAGATTTGTGCACTAGTCAGATTGCGCTCATATTACAAATTCAAAGTAAAATGTTTTTGCTCTAGCGGTAATCCGAGCTTAGAATATTGCTTACACGTTCACGTATTCCCCTATAGAAGTCAATGGAGAAAAAAAGTGGAAAAATAACACCCCACTCTCACGCAAACACCGTCACATATTCTCATTAGGTTAACCCGGCATGAAAATATGAATATTTCGTATTCCAATGTTCTTTAGATAACGGAATAGGTTCTATTAAATCATAAATAAATATTTCTACATATATCTGATATTTTTTTAAACAAATATATATTTATATATATATATATATATATATATATATATATATATGATTATATATAGGTATAGATATTTACAGATATATATATAGGAATATCTATTTAAAAATACAAAGAACATTCTGCTATGTACAGAACATTGGAATGTGAAATATTTACAGTAAATACATAGTTAAAACCTTTACTAAATATGAATATTGCATAAATGTTTTTACATGTTTTCATCTACTTAACGGCAAACAGCTCTAATGTACTTATATACCGGTATATCTCTGTATATGTGTACCTATATATTTGTGTTTATATGTGTATATGTATATATGTCTGTAAATACATATAAAATACACAGCAAGAAGAGAAGGAGCACCGCCACAAGGTAGGATAAAAACAAGTCCTTTATTTTAAACATAAATTAAAATGCTTCATGGGTCAGATCAGATTGCCACCTTGTCAGTGGAAATGGAAAGAGGAACTCACTCCTCAGTACTGCTGCTGACGCGTTTCGGCTTGTATAGCCTTATTCGTAGCTGCAGTATAGTGTCCAAGACAACCCTTTAAAAGATATTGATACCATCTAATTGGTTAAAACCAAGAAATAGAGGCGTGAGTCCTCTAACCCCACCTCTCCATCAGGTGTATACACATTACACCTTAATTTAACCTGTTCACTTCCAGGTACAAATATTGGTTATTGTATTCCCTATTTGCAGACAGCAATTTTCAGTGTAGGTCACATGATTTAGTAAATTGTGCTTTACTTATACGTAAGATATACACAAAGCATTACAAATTTCATTAGAGCTCCATGTAAAATATCACTTAAAAGGTGGGTATTATTGAGATCTAGATAACCTTAATTCCAAAACATATATTTACAACATGCATGAAGAAGCTTATATATTAATATGCATTTTTGTATTTTTCAACCTTTAATTCCTATTTATACTTAGAGAGATAATCTCACTAAACATCCTTACATTATCTCATTACAAATCTATTATTCCTAACTGAATGCAATACCACATTTAGTATTTCAGGTAAATATCTTAATAATTTGGATACTAGCTATCTTTCTAGTTGCACATGAATACATAATAATTGCAACCATATGCAATCGTATTGCAAACAAATTGCCTATAGAGGGATGGTCCTCACTACACACATTCAAGGAAATTACTACATAATGTCTTTTTACTCCCAGTAATTTATCAGATCATAGCTTTAATTAAAGCCATCTGGTATCCTTGTCTTTAATTTGTGTATCCAGAAGACCTCCCTCTTTCTAAGCAACTTGTCCCTGTCGCCCCCTCTGATAGGACACTTTACTGTCTCAATTATTGTCCATTGTAATGTTTCAGTACTCTTTGCATGCACCTCCCTGAAATGCTGCACAAGGGGGTTTGTAAGTCTACCCTAAATACATATATACACATATAAATACATAAATACATATGTACACACACATACTGTATATATTTATATATATACAATGATGTATATTCATACATATACATCATTAGACATGTACACACACAAACTATATATATTTATATATATATATACAATGATGTATATACATATATATACATCATTAGACATGTACACACACACACACATAATGTATATATTTATATATATATGCAATAATGTATATACATACATATACATCATTAGACATGTAGATTTATGCATCTCTATGTTAAAGCCCTTTGTCAGCTTTTTTTTTTCTTCTAACACCCAAGATCTTATATCTTTGAGCCCTTATAACTTTTGTGTGTAATATTAAAAAAAAAAATAATTTTTATTAGACAGTGTTAGTATTAGCATAACTGTACTTTGTAATGTATTTTTGAACATTTAACCAGAGCTCTGAAATCACTGTAATGATTCTAGTATAAATCACGATTCCACTCACGCTATCACGTTTACTTTCAACTTGTAATAAAAGAGGTACGAATGATGAGCCCAAACCCTTGCAATATACCCTTTATCACTATGGCACAAACGATTGCGCTCCACTTGTAATCTAGCTCTATATTTTCTAAATTATCTTTAACGGCCCTGTCATACAAAAGAAAAAAACATCCCTACGTTTAGGTACTCAAAGATCTCCTAGTTTACAGTGTAAAGATCCAGTACTCTTCTTTAAAGGGACACTGTACCCAAAAATTTTCTTTCGTGATTCAGATTGAGCATGAAATTTTAAGCAACTTTCTAATTTACTCCTATTATCAAATTTTCTTCATTCTCTTGGTATCTTTATTTGAAATGCAAGAATGTAAGTTTAGATGCCGGCCCATTTTTGGTGAACAACCTGGGTTGTCCTTGCTGATTGGTGGATAAATTCATCCACCAATAAAAAAGTGCTGTCCAGAGTACTGAAACCAAAAAAAGCTTAGATGTCTTCTTTTTCAAATAATGATAGCAAGAGAATGAAGAAAAATTGATAATAGGAGTAAATTAGAAAGATGCTTAAAATTGCACGCTCTTTCTGAATTACAAAAGAAAAAAATTGGGTACAGTGTCCCTTTAAGGTTCACTGTATTTTTTTACAGTACCTTTTTGGATTTTTTTTAAACGCAGAGAGAGACAACATAGATTAAAACAATGTGATGTTATTAAAGAAAAGGTTTTTAAGAAGAGGCTCATTTGCGGTGTTTATCTGGAGCCATTAATAAAACAAAGTGAATAATTCCTTACTTTCACCTAGATTACAAGTTTTACGTTCAGGTTTTAATGTAAAAAAAATGGTAATTTCAACATTAAAACAACAACGCAGCCATTACAAGTCTTGTCGGTAAAGCTGTACCGCAAGCCTTTTAGCATGTAACGCAACATCAGTCTCGCACTCGTAAAAATGACGTTTTTTCATGGGACTTACATAGTGCAGCCATTAAAGGGCCACTAAACCCAAAATCTTTCTTTCATGATTCAGATAGAGAATAGAAATTTAAGCAACATTACAATTTACTTCTATTATTTATTTTGCTTCATTTTTTAGATATCCTTAGTTGAAGAAAAAGCAATGCACGTGCTGAGCCAATCACACGAGGCATCTATGTGCAGCAACCAATCAGCAGCTACTGAGCATATCTAGATATGCTTTTCAACAAAGAATATCAAGAGAATAAAACAAATTAGATAATATAAGTAAATTAGAAAGATGTTTAAAATTGCATTCTCTTTCTAAATCATGAAAGAAAAAATGTGGGTGTCATGTCCCTTTAAGAGTTTTGTGGTGAGGCTAAAAAGCTTGCGTTGCAGCCTATACTGACAAGATCCGTTTCACAATCTGAGAGCAGTAGTTATGAGTTTTTTGCAACAAAACTGTTACACAAAACTCATAACTTAAGTGTCACAAAGTACACTAACACCCATAAACTACCTATTAATCCCTAAACTGAGCCCACCCCTGTATAGCAAACACTAAATTTATTAACCCCTAATCCCGACATCGCCGCCACTAATAAAATTTATTAACCCCTATTCCACCGCTCTCTGACATCGCTACCACTATACTAAAGTTATTAACAAAACAAGAAAAAAGACGAGGCAGGCAGGCAGGCAAAAAATTAAAGCTTAGCGTTTATTTCCATATAAACAACTTTAAAAATTGCAGTTCATGCAAAGCCGCAAGTAGTCAGAGTGAGCTAGAGCAGCAGTCTTACGTGTTTCGGCTCCTGCCTTACTCATAGACTGTGCTGACTCCAGCTCACAGCCTCCTTAAATTAGAAAAGTAACTCAGACATAATTAACAGCTTTAGAAGGATTAACTCATTCATGACCTGTATAAATGTTATCCTGCATAGTTAAGCATACAAGGCATAATAAAGATTATACCTTATAAATGTTAATGTATATCATGTCATTGCAAGCAAAAATACTTAACAAAAAGTGCTGAATAAAAAGAAGTACATAATATCAATGTAAATAGCAAATTCTCAAATGAGAAATCAAAATTAAATAAATTATGATTCTAGGCATTATACCATATTATGCCATATACAGATAATATTCTTTTCAGCATATGTAGAAATTTTCTGCTTAAACATTCTAATTTTGACTTATCAATATAACTATACATTATCTTAAAACATTATACAGTGAAAATAAATTCAAAAAGTACATGCTAATCATAGTGGACCAATATATTAATAATTGTAGCTTTGTCAAGTCAGAGAAAGAATCTCATAGCTGGGTGACAGTACCCATTAAAGTTATTCTACTCTAAACTAACAGGTCTCCGAAATTCCCATTTTAGTATATTTCATAGTATTATTAATCTTAAGAATTGGAATTTAACCTATCTCCAGCTATTGATAAGGTCATTTTTAATGTTGAGTCTTATCAATATAATATACATTATCTTAGAACATTGTGCAGTGAAAATAAATTCAAAAAGTACATACTAATCTGAAATTTAGCCTATCTCCAGCAATTGATGAGATCATTTTGAATGTTGAGTCCATCTGATATTCGAGTCTTAAGTTTAAAGATCCAGAATGCTTCACGTGTGCACATTCAAAATGATCTCATCAATTGCTGGAGATAGGCTAAATTTCAGATTAGTATGTACTTTTTGAAATTATTTTAACTTAAATTCCAATTCTTAAGATTAATAATACTATGATATATACTAAAATGGGAATTTTGGAGACCTGTTAGTTTAGAGTAGAATAACTTTAATGGGTACTGTCACCCAGCTATGAGATTCTTTCTCTGACTTGACAAAGCTACAATTATTAATATATTGGTCCACTATGATTAGCATGTACTTTTTGAATTTATTTTCACTGTATAATGTTTTAAGATAATGTATAGTTATATTGATAAGTCAAAATTAGAATGTTTAAGCAGAAAATTTCTACATATGCTGAAAAGAATATTATCTGTATATGGCATAATATGGTATAATGCCTAGAATCATAATTTATTTAATTTTGATTTCTCGTTTGAGAATTTGCTATTTACATTGATATTATGTACTTCTTTTTATTCAGCACTTTTTGTTAAGTATTTTTGCTTGCAATGACATGATATACAATAACACTTATAATGTATAATCTTTATTATGCCTTGTATGCTTAACTATGCAGGATAACATTTATACAGGTCATGAATGAGTTAATCCTTCTAAAGCTGTTAATTATGTCTGATTCTAATTTAAGGAGGCTGTGAGCTGGAGTCAGCACAGTCTATGAGTAAGGCAGGAGCCGAAACACGTAAGACTGCTGCTCTAGCTCACTCTGACACTTGCTGCTTTGCATGAACTGCAATTTTTAAAGTTGTTTATATGGAAATAAACGCTAAGTTTACATTTTTTGCCTGCCTGCCTGCCTCGCCTTTTTTCTTGTTTTGCTGATTCCTATGACAGACTAGCAGGTCTGTTTGGCGGTTTGCTGGCCACGCTATTGCGATACATTGTTACTTTGAGTCACGGCAAGTGTGCTTATCTTGTGACGTCACAGAGGACGAGGATCAATGTGGGAGGATACCGATCATTATCGGGACTGAAGCCAGAGCTCAGTTTACGGAGAGCACTAAGAATGGAGGCACAGGCTGCTCAAGCTGGAAGGCTATCCCTGAAGATCAGGTACCATTTCATTCCCTCTGGTGTTCTGTTTGCATTAACACACGCTACTGTTGAGCGCTTTGACAGGGGTTTGTTTGGAGGAGTGTACTAAAGTTATTAACCCCTATTCCCCCGCACCCCAACATTGCCCACACTATAATAAAGATATTAACCCCTTTTCCGTCGCTCACTGACACCGTTGCAACTATAATAAACCTATTAACCCCTAAACCGGAAGCCCCCCACAACAAAATATACTAAATTAAACTATTAACCCCTAAACCAAAAGTCCCCCACATCGCAATAAACTAATTTAAACTAGTAACCCCTAATTCTAATGTCCCCCTAACTTTATATTAAAATTACAATTTCCCTATCTTAAATTAAATTAAAACTTACCTGTCAAATTAAAAAGACTAAGTTTAAACTAACAATTAAACTAATATAACTATTAAACTAAAATTAAACTAACTACCAATTAAAGAAAACTGAAATACACATTAAAAAATCTTACTACTATAAAAATTATAAACTATCTAATTACAAAAAATAAAAAATACTAAATTACAAAAAATAACAAAAACGAAATCACTAAAAATAACAAACGAAATTATCAAAAATAAAAAAGAATAACACCTAATCTAATAGCCCTATAAAAATAAAAAAGCCCACCCAAAATAAAAAAAACCTAGCCTACGATAAACTACCAATAGCCTTTAAAAGGGCCTTTTGTAGGGCATTGCCCTAAATTAAACAGCTCTTTTACCTGTAAAAAAACAAATACCCCCCAACAGTAAACCCACCACCCAACCAACCCCCCAAAATAAAAAATAAAAACTAACTCTAACAAAAACCTAAGCTACCCATTGCCCTGATAAGTGCATTTGTATAACATTGCCCTTAAAAGGGCATTTAGCTCTTTTGCATTGCCCTGAAAAGCCCAAACCCTAAACTAAAAAAAAAACACCCAAAAAAGTTTAAAAAATCCTAACACTAACCCCCGAAGATCCGCTTACAGTTCCTGAAGTCTGGACATCCAGGCGGCGAGAGATCTTCATCCAGACGGCTTCATCTTCATCCATCACCAGACTGGCATCTTCTTCCTCCCTGCAGAGGCGGAGCGGTCGATGCACGGAGGCGGAGGTCCAGGTGAAGGTCCAAGGCGGAGGTCCAGGTGGAGGTCCATCGATCTGACGTGGAGGTCCTCTTCATGCGATCGTCCGCCACACACTGAGGATTGAAATGCAAGGTACCCCTTTTATACTGGGGGTACCTATTTCCATTCCTATTGGCTGAAAAAATTGAATCAGCCAAAAGGAATTAGGGCTGCTAAAATCTTATTGGCTGTTCAAATCAGCCAATAGGATTTAAGCAGTTCTCATTCTATTGGCTGATTCAAATTTATTATAGTTTATTATAGATTAGGGTTTTTTATTTTGGGGTGGGTTTTTTATTTTTTTAAAAGAGTATTAGAAAAGGAATAATTGATATTATTTTGGATAATTTCGTTGGTTATTTTTTGTAATGGTAGTTTTTTTTTTTTTTTGTAATGTTAGGTTTTAGTGTAAGGCAGCTTAGGTTTTATTTCACAGGTAATTTATTTTAACTAGGTATTTAGTAAATAGTTAATAACTATTTACTAACTAGTCTACCTAGTTAAAACAAATACAAACATACCTGTGAAATACAAATAAAACCTAACTATTAGTTATATTGTAGATGTCTTAGGTTTTATTTTACAGGTTAGTATGTATTTAGTTTTAAATAGGTATTATTTAGTTAATAATTGTAACTTTAATTTAGCTCTATTTTAATTATGTTAAAGTTAGGGGGTTTAGGGTTAGGGTTACGGTTAGGGTTAGGTTTAGGGGTTAATAGTTTAATTTAGGTTGTTGCGATGTGGGGGCTGGCGGTTTAGGGGTTAATAGGTTTATTTAGTGGTAGTGATGTAGGAGGCCAGAGGTTTAGGGGTTAATAGCTTTATTTAGTGGTGGCAATGTCGGGGTGCGAGGGTATAGGGGTTAATAACTTTAGTATAGTGGCAGCGATATCGGGAGAGACAGATTAGGGGTTAATAGATTTACTTAGGTGGCGGCAATAACGGGAGCGGCAGATTAGGGGTTAATAACATTATGTAGGTGTCTGCGATGTTGGGGACAGCAGATTAGGGGTGTTTAGGCTTGGGGTTTATGTTAGGGTGTTACGTTTAAACGTTACTTTTTTCCCCATAGAAATCAATGAGGCTGCGTTACGGAGCTTTTCATTCCGCGATCGCAGATGTTTTTTTCTAACCCGCTCTCCCCATCGATGTCTATGGGGGAAAGCGTGCATGAGCACGTCAAAACAGCACTTGTATTTTGTGAGGTATGGAGCTCAATGCAACCATATCACACGCACAAGCCGGCTGTTTCAAAACTTGTAATGGCTGCACTATAGAGGGTGAAATAATGCAACTTTTGTTGCGTTCCTTAAATTCCCTATAGCGAGCATAACTCGTAATCTACCTATTTGTTTGTACCTTCCTTTTAGTGTTTTCATTTATCCTAAATGTGTTACAATATATTTGGATCCTTTTTTATTTGAGGACGAAATCCAGAGGAGTGGTTTCCTTCCTTGAGATACATTCTGGGAGGAGGTGCATCACTTTGAGATTAGCAATTCTTCATGTGTTCTAAACTGACACCTCGTTAGACCTAAAGCGCAAAACACGAATCCTGTTACACATATATTCTTTACATAACTTTTTTTTAAATATTTATGTGAATATTTTTTATCAATAAGTATTTATATGAGTGTAACTGTTATTGTAAATGTATTTATCTTGTATTTAGTGCAACTTTTTTTTAACTCACTACCCTCTACGGAAGGTCGCACAAACCTGACGAATGTAAAATACAATTGCACTCTCACAATCTAGTTCACTTTCAACTTGTAATATGAACGATTTTTCTGCTGTGATCAAACCCCCGATAAAAGAGGTTATCGTTTGTGGGCAACAGTTAGTGCAACACTTGTAATCTAGCCCTTTATATTTTCTAAAGCTATTTTTATTTAGACCATCATCAGAATACTCCATTCCACTGGTGCCTGAGAACATGTGACTGCAAGTGCGGAAGCAAGGGTCAGTATCTACAGGAGGAAAGGGACAAAAGACGCTGGAGTGGTTTGGAAGGAAACTGTGACATAATTCTATACTTCCACTTTAGAGTTACCTTTGCACAGCTCACACTCTTGCTTCTGTGACATAACACTACACTTCCATCTTAAGAGGTACATTTGCACAGCTCACACACCTGCTACAGAAGCCTCATCACCTGTTTCCCCAGCTTGGCACAACCAGCATGGTTTCTAAGCTACTACAGGCAGCCTCTTATCACATTCTTTTTTTATTAGCTTTTCACAACAAGAGACTGCTAATTCATGTGGGCCATATAGATAACATTGTCCTCATGCCTGTGGAGTTGTGCATGACACTAAACTAATTAACTAAAATTCAAGTCAATAGATAATATATAAATATCCATGTGATCAGGGGGATGTCAAAGGAGGCTAAGGGGCCTATTTATCATTGCGTCAATCTTGATGCATTCGCTGGAGTCAATACGGTCGCCAGACATCGCTAGACATCACCAGACATTGCAGCCGCAAATCTACATATTATGGCCTTATTCATTAAAAAGTCTGTCAAAAACACGCGCGTCAAGTACGGATCGATGAATATCGGACTGTTGATAAATAAGAGTCATCGATGTCACGGATATTCTGTTTTTTCCAACTTTATCTATACCATTTCATTGCTGTCCATGAACAAGCACATTTCTCTAAAGCTAATCTTTTATTTTTCTTCTGTTAATGTCCAAGAAATAGCTAGATTTTTACCTGAACAAACAATAATATCTCTTAGAAAGTATTTTTTTATGTATATGTTATACAACAAACTGATATATGATATTTCCACATAAATTAAGGTGTATTTGTATTTCTAGAAATCATGATATGCTTATCTCATGTTTTTTTTATTTTTAAAATGATTATTAATGCTAGAGTTTGTACATATATCTGTGCACATACTTGTGTATATATATATGTCAGAAATCTTTTGCAAACATATTTACATATCCCTAAATTCATTTTTTTTTTCTAAACAATGTTGTCTTTCATATCTCTGTGTTTATTTATACCACTACATGTATATAGTGTAAATATATTATTCTGAGCAGGAATAATTGTGAATGTAACATGTAATCAGGGTATCATATGTATTTATTTGCAATCCATGGATATTTTTAGAGCTGGGCTAGCTTTCTCTCTGCACCTGTGTAACCCCTCCTGATTGCAGTCTAGTTTTGAACATCACCCCTACACAGGTGTTCTAAAATAGGCAGGCATATAAGATGACATTTCTTCATGAAAATGAAATTCAAGAGAAGGAAGAAAAACACTGAAAATAGCATGACAGTAAAGAGGTGATTTTAATTTCTGCTGTATTTGAATCATGACAGTTTAATGTTAGGTAAACTATCCCTTTGAGTTATCAGTTTAAGATTATATTGAATCAAACATCATTCGAATTTTAAAATCATTGTCTAAAATAATACACTGTGTGTCATAATGTTATCATCAATGTTTAACTTTAATACTAATTTCACATATACATACTTTCAAAGTATAATACACAATGTAACAAATGGCACTTACAAGTTCTGATGAGTGATCAATAACACAAGTATCGATCAATTTGATTTGTTAGTGATAGTAGAAAAAATATATTTAAATCAGATTGGCTGCTGTCATAAATCATGCGATTATGCATTTCCCAATTAAAAGTGGTGGAAAATGTCACTAGTTTGTGGGTTGTTTAGGAGTACTGCGTCAAATTTGGTGCAAAAATTGTTGCGTCATATTTGGTGCGAAGTGAAGAGTGGGACTTGTATTACATTCCTTAAACATGGTGCAAATAGTTTTATCAAAAAATAATACTTCGCACCAAATTTAGAGCAATAATATTCTTTGATTTAAAAAGAGTATACAGTTTTAATAAAGTTTCTAATGTACTTTTATTATCTAATATGCTTCATTGTCTTGCAGCATCAAACGTAACCTTTCTGTGTTTTCAGACTCCCATTGATTTCTATGGCATTCACGGCCTCAAGGGTGGCGGTTTGAATGATAGGTATGCTGCGTCGGAATTGACATGAGTGTACCTGTTGAATGTTTGATAAATTGGGAAGAGGATCAAATAGATTCAAATGTGAATTCAAAACATCTGGAATGACGCAACCATCGATCTGCGTCAGATTGATATCGCAGGAGCGTATATTACGTCACACATATCAACATTTAACGATCTTGATGCTTTGTTAACTACAGCGGATCAATCTTGCGTTGAATTTGATGCATGATTCCAGTGTATTATAAGATGAAGCTTTGATAAATCGACCCCTTAGGAGCAAGGTAATCATGGAGGAAAAAAGTATATTACTATAACCATGTTGGTTGTGCAAAACTGGGGAATGGGTAATAAAGGGATTATCTATCTTTTTAAACAATAAAAATGTTGTAGTAGATTGTAACTTTAATTAGCTAACCACTCATAATATAGAGTTTACTCTGTGTACATTTTATCTGTAATTGCAATCTGTCTGCTTCCTCAAATTTAAACAGCAGGGTAAGTGTGTAAAGGAGTTTATATCTCCGTATCACTGTATTTATCTCTGATAACAAATCTATACAGATTATACCAGTACCAATTTTAACCTTAAAGGGATATAATCTCTTTACTTCATTGTATTACTTCTTCAGTGTTTTAAGCCACAGGTACATTGTGAGCACTTGTTGTAAAACATCAACTGCTCTGCAACTAAGACTCTAAAATAAAATTGAATCATCTCTGCCATTGTGGTGCATTCAGTTATACATTGATGGTGTGACAGAAACGTGAATACTCAACCTCCTCGATTCCACTATCAGAAAAGTTGAACAGGGTAGAAGTAATCGAAACTCTGCTTCTCCTTGGCCGAATATGAGTAAGACTGTGTTGGAGACTTTTTTGTAGGACTTAATTAATACTTATGGTTAATGTTTTGAAGATAGCCATATCTTTATCTGGTTATTATTATTATTATATTTTATTTATGAAGCGTCATCATATTCTGCAGCGCTGTCCATGGATACAGTTCATTTAAATAAAACAATAATATAAAACTTGTAAGAGACAGGACAAAATTTACAAACACATACAGGAGGAATTGAGGGCCCTATTCCCGTGGGAAGGGTAGGAGGTTGAGAAACAGGAGGTGAGGACTGCAAGATTTAATTAAGGAAACATTTTTAGGTAAAATAAATATTATTGAGTTGGCTGGTAGGCTTCTCTGAACAGAAAAGTCTTCAGACAGCATTTAAACTAAGAAAGATTAGGGCAAAGCCTGACAGCACAACGGAGAGTGTTCCAGAGGGTAGGTGCTGCACGACAGAAGTCCTGCAGTCTAGCATGAGAAGAGGTGATAGTTGCAGATGCAAGGAGCAGGTCATTGTTGGATCTTAGTGGGCGAGTTGGAGTATACTTGTTGACTAGAGAGGATAGGTAGAGGGGAGCGTTGTTGGGGAGCGTTTTTTAAGCAAGGGTGAGAATTTTGAATTTAATTCTGCTGTGAATGGGGAGCCAATGGGACTCTCAGAGAGGTGCAGAAGATACAGATTGACGGGAAAGGTGGATCAGCCTGGCAGAGGCATTTAGGATGGATTGAAGGGGGGAGAGGCACGAAAGAGGAAGGCTAGTAAGTAGGTTATTGCAGTAGTCAAGTCAGGAAATAACAAGGGAGTGGATTATTAGCTTTGTGGTGTTAGCGCACAAAAAAGGTTGAATCTTGGAAATATTGCATAGATGGTTGCGGCATGATGTAGAAAGAGATTGGATATGGGGGATGAAGGATAGATTTGAGTCAAGTGTAACTCCAAGGCAGTGGACTTGGGGCAATGGGAAAATGGTGATCCCGTCAACAGGGATAGAGAAGTCAGAAGTCAGCGTAGAGCTTGAGGGGGGTATAAGAAGGAGCTCGGTCTTGGACATGTTAATTTTTAGGTGGTGAGAGGACATCCAGGAAGAAATACCAGATAAGCAGTCACTGACATGAGAGAGGACAGAGAGAGAGAGAGCAGGGTGGAGAGGTAGATCTGGGTGTCATCAGCATAGAGGTGATATTTGAAGCCATAACTGTTGATAAGTTTACCCAGCAAAGAAGTATAAATGGAGAAGAGTAGAGGATCCAGAACAGATCCTTGAGTTACTCCAACAGAAAGAGGCATTGGAGTGAAGGAGTCGCCGGCAAATGATACAGAAAAAGATCTGTGAGAAAGATAGGAGTGAATTCAGGAAAAAGCAGTGTCACAGAGGCCAAAAGAGCTAAGGGTCTGTAGGAGGAGGGGGTGGTCAACTGTTTCGAAGGCAGCTGAGAGGTCAAGTAAGATGAGTATAGAGTAGTGGCCAATATTTTTAGCAGAGAGAAGATTGATCGTAACCTTGGTAAGGGCAGTCTCAGTTGAGTTTTTGGGGTGGAATCCGGATTGCAGGGGGTCAAGCAAGGAGTTGGCGGACAGGAAGTGGGTTAGGCGATTGTAAACTAGTTTTTCAAGGAGTTTTGATGTTAGTGGAAGCAGTGTTATGGGGAAGTAGCTTTCAGGAGAATTAGGGTTGAGGGAGAGTAGTATGGGAGTGACTTTTGCATGTTTGAAAGAAGATGTGAATGAGCCGGTAGAGAAAGATAGGTTGAAGATGTGGGTAAGAGCAGGAGTGAGGGTGAAAGATAGGGAGGGTATTAGATGGGAAGGGATAGGGTCGAGTGGGCAGGTAGTGAGGTGTGAGGAAGATAGTAATGAAGAAACTTCATTCTTAGTGGCTGGATGGAAGATGCAGAGGGTGGCAGAGGGTGTAATTGGGCCTGTTGTTGGATATTGCAGATTGGTGTTGGGATGTTGTTTCAGATATTACGTGTTTTGTTTAAAAAAAAGTAGCCTGCCAGTTCTTGAGCACTAAAGACAGATGGGGGGGGCGGGTGGAGCAGGTGGGTAGAGGAGAGAGTTAAAGGTGGAGAAGAATCATTTAGGGTTTGAGGAAAGAGTAGATATGAGAGAAGAGAAGTAGGTTTGCTTGGCTAAGTGAAGGGCAGAAGTGTATGACTGAAGAATAAACTTATAGTGTATGAAATCAGGTTCAGAGTGAGTTTTTCTCCAGACACGTTCAGCCGTACAGGAGCATTCTTGCAAATAGCGTGTTTGCTGAGAGTGCCAGGGCTGCAACTGACGGCGTGATGTTTTGCGCAGTTGGGGAAGGGCAAGTGTGTCAGGTGCCGAAGAGAGAGTTTTGTTATAGTGGGCTGTTGCAAGATCAGGGCAGGTAATAGTGGAAGTGTGAGGGAGGAGATCTTGAATGATTTTTTAAAATTGGAGCAGATCCACAGCATGTAGATTTCTACAGGTATGGGGGAAGGATGTAGAAGTGGGATTAGCTGCTGCATTAATATTATAGGTGACAAGGTGATGGTCTGAAATGGGAAAAGGGCGACAGGTGAGGTCAGATATAGAACAGAGGTAAGAAAATACCAGGTTGATGAAGTGTCCCTCACGGTGGGTAGGGAATAGGGTGGATTGTAAGAGACTGAAGGAGGATGTGAGTGAAAGAAGTTTAGAGGCAGCAGGGGCAGATGGGTTGTAAATGGGAATGTTGAAGTACCCAAGAATTAGGGTTGGTATATTTGTAGAGAGAAAGTGAGGGAGCCAGGTGGCAAGTTGTCAAAGAATTGGGAGGTAGGTCCAGGAGGGCGATAGATGACTGCCACTTTGAGGGAGAGGGGGGAGAACAGGCGAATACAGTGGACTTCAAAGGAGGAGAAGGAGAGAGATGGGATTGGAGGTAGATACCGATAAATGCAGCAGGGGGAGAGCAGGTTTTATATTTTATGGTCAACTTTCTCATGTTTTCTATTGGATTTGTTTCCCATAACTGTATTGATACCACAATAAAGTTTTTTCAGATGACTACTTTTTATGGGACTTAACAACAATATTTTTTTATTGTAGGTAACCTTATTCCACCAGTGGATTTGTTTTAATATCTGTGATTGTATATTTGTTTGTATGGTATTGAATATATTTTTATTAAATCCTAAAATTATGAGTGTGTGAGGTGATATGCAAATTATTAAGCACACTTTATATTTTCTATAAGCCCTTTAGAACGTCCTCAGAGGAGGGTCTATTCTAATATTTAAATTATCACCTGCTATATTTATTAAAGAACCAGGTGTTGTTTGGTACAGAGATAGGACACAGGTTGACATTTTTAGGCACACATTCTGCAGGTCTTCATTTGAAGACCTGCAGGTAAGTATAAGAGACAACTATTGTTAAGGTTACCAACAACCTACTTACAGCAAAATCAAATGGTCACTTCTCTCTGCTTACCCTCCTTGATCTGTCCGCAGCCTTTGACACTGTTGACCACGCTCTTTTGCTTCAAGCCCTCCAATCCTTCGGCATCTGTGACATAGCCCTTTTGGGGCTCTCTTCCTACCTGTTAAATCATACCTTTAGTGTAGCCTTCTCTGGGGCCTCCTCTGCCCCGTCACCACTTTCTGTCGGAGTACCGGAAGGCTCTGTCCTCGGTCCCCTTCTCTTCTCAATCTACACATCATCACTAGGTTCCATAATAAAGTCCCACGGTTTCCAATATCATTTGTATGCTGACGACACCTAAATCTACTTCTCTGCACCATACCTATCTCCTTCCTTGCTAACCCATGTCACTAACTGTCTTTCTCACATCTCTTCCTTGATGTCCTCTCACTACCTCAAGCTAAATCTCTCCAAAACTGAGCTCCTCATTTTCCCCCCTTCTTCAAAAATCTCCACCCCCAATCTCTCTATAACTGTTGACAACTCCATCATTACCCCTACCCCGCATGCCGATGTCTCGGGGTCACATTTGACTCAGATCTTTCTTTCACTCCTCACATTCAGTCCTTGGCTAAAGCCTGCCGCTTCCACCTTAAAAATATCTCTAAAATTAGAGACTTCCTTACACAAGACACAACTAAGATTTTAATCCACTCTCTCATTCTTTCCCGCCTCAATTACTGCAACTCTGTCCTCTCTGGTCTCCCCATCTGCCGCCTAGATCCTTTACAATCCATAATGATTGCCTCTGCAAGACTCATCTTCCTTACACGTTGATCTTTATCTGCTGCTCCTCTCTACCAATCCCTTCACTGGCTTCCTCTTGCCTCTAGGATCAAACACAAAATTCTCACTCTGACATACAAAGCCCTCAACTGCACTGCTCCCCCCTATATCTCAGACCTTGTCTCCAGATACTCTCCTTTCTGGTTACCTCATCGCACTTTTACAGGACTTTTCCAGACTGGCTCCCATCTTGTGGAACTCTCTTCCTCGCCCCACAAGACTCTCCCCTAGTTTTGAAAGCTTCAAGCGCTCCCTAAAGGCTCTACTGTTCAGGGATGCATACAACCTATGCTAACCTTACTTTATACCAGTTCCACTCCTCCATTGCTATCCCCTGAACCCCCTTAGCATGTAAGCCTAAGAGTCCAGCAGTTTGTAGATCACCTTCTTAAGAGCTGACTACAACAGTGCAACTCTTGGCATGGCCCTCTACCCATTTGATCCCTATAATTGTTTTGTTGTATTCCCCCTTTTGTTTATAGCGCTGCGGAATCTGTTGGCGCTCTACAAATAACCGATAATAATAAAAAATGGTGATTATAGATTATGGTATTTTATGCTATTGTGAAGTATAACTGAGAATTAGCCAAATATAAGATCATTTAAGATTTTTATAGCGATCCTATAGCCAGCAATTGCCAGTTTTAAAGTCTAGGTACCATTTTGTCCAATGGTAATAATTTCTCAAACTATAATAAAATATTATACTTGTGGATCATTGTTGGGCTTTTTTTTATTTACATGACCACATTTCCTTTAGTTTATATATTTTGGTTGTTCTATTAATTAGCTAGGATTATTATAAGTTGGGAGAGTTCTTTAAAGTATATTAAAGCAGCTTAGTTATTATAAAGTATGCAACAAATATATTACACTGAGCCTGATGAGTAATGGTGACTATATTTAGGATAAACAATGTGCTACATATTTGTACATCCCTAATAACAATATAGATCCCAGTTATAACTGGATTCATAGAGAACTTTGTGCTCCAAAGGAAATAAGCTTTAGTACTTTATTTATCAAGAGCATGCCATGTACTACCTCTCCTCCCTATAATATTCTTTGGAGACCATGTGTTAAAATACCACAATCAAGAGCAAAGAGTTTCCTTAGAATAACATACCACAGAAATTAAAAGAAACTTCTCTCACTGGAGGAAAAGGGCTCACCTTTGTGAAGAAAAGCCCAGCTTCTATGACTACTGAAATTCACCCTTCCTCCCCTCCATATGTGAAATGTCAGTAGGGCAGTCTCTGGAGAGTCTTCAGGAGGTTTTTCTAAAGCAATTTCAGAAATTATTTTTTGGCACTCTTTGACAATATAACTCTAAAAAAGCAATAATTTCCCCATTATAATATTGCCATCTCAGCATCTGGATTCAGTTAAGAGAAACTCCGCTCTGTTGCCCAGTTACCCAACACCTGATCTCAAATTAGTCTCATATTTAACAGTAGCAATAGAAATTCATTAAGACTTGTTCACCAGGATTTCAAACACAACAGATTTTAATGAGATAAAAAGTTCAAACGGTTATATCTTGCACTGAACCTAGAAAAAGTACATACAACTAAAATGTAGCATGCAGTGTTCACAGCCTCACCTCAATGTTTCCATATTCCCTTTATTATTTTGCTAAAGTTTTTTTTTTTTGTGGCCTTCCATTGCTCCTTCTCTCTCTATATTGCTCATACTGTTGTAACTGAGCTTAAAGTCTGTAATGATGCTTTTTACAATATTCTGTCAGCAGCTAAAATCTGTAATCTGCAGCTACATCTTCAAATGTGTCACTCAACCAGTATCTCTTCACATTTTGATATTTGTCCTCCTAAACTCAGATGTATTGCTAATGCTAAACTATATTCTTGAAAATCCAGTTTTAACCTTTTAGTAATGTATAAATAAAAACTGATATTTTAAAAAAACATCCTGAAATATCTTAAAATGAAAGACATTTTGCCTTTTTACATTACATATTTACTCATTTGGAGGGTGAGTACCCTAAAAGGGTAGATCCTATGAATAGATAATTAGTGGGATGGAATATGTAGGTTAAACAGATAATTATTTTGTCTGCTTCTCTGTACCTGGAGCCTTATGAATGAGATGAACACCCGCAGAAACATTACTTTTCCAGGACACAGTTTGGCTACTTGTCCCTCAATATCATAAAAGGTGAGATATAAATTTTATTTTACTTACCTATCATTAAAGAAGCCTTGATTTGCAGGTGATTATCATACTGTGCAGAGATCAAGGCTTGTAACCTTTTATTTGAAAGACTGTTTAATCTCCATTAAATAAGAGTCCTGACCTATCTAAGTGGTATAAAAACCTACACAGGGGCCTGTAAGTGCCCCTCTCCCCCACACGCAAAGCAAAAAGGATGTAAATTTACTTTTGAGTACTTCCCCAGTATGTACAGTATAATGTCACTACAAATTTGTCCTTTTTTATCTAATATATTTATTTGTGTGCTTTTAGACACTCAAATATCACATTTGTAAGACTGATCTGAGAGTCCTGCAAATGTAAGGAGCTTTTTTCATGGTCTTAGACCTGAGTGAAAATTAAGCCCCAACACTGAATTACCTATTTGACATAGTATATAGCAATACATAATATTCCTATATGCAACATTATCTAAAATTATTTAAACTTGCATTTCTCTGCTATTGAACCTTCAGTATGTAATTTCTCTTTCTTGGATCCTGTGCAGGGTCTTGTAGTTCTTTCAATAGCAGTTTGCAAGAAGAACAATCTTTATTAAAAACACAACACAAAGTTTATAGATCTTTAAAAATCACCATCATACATATAATCCTTATAATATAAACACCTCATACTACTAAGTACATCAATAATGTGTCTACTTGACCATTTGCCTAAATTTATTGTGCTTATATTTTCATTTAAAGATTGTAAGTACTGTTATGGTCACAAATTTTCCACAAATGAAGGAGTTAAAAAAACAACTTGTAAAACCAATAAAAACAGCAGTGTTTGCTATTTGGAAGGTTAGTGGGTCAACAGTGCAAACAAATAAGAGAATAAACATTGCTGCAATACTAAAGCTTATTTTCCAATTTTCTAGGGGTTTCTTGGCTTTGTAGATTTGTCAATCCCCAATGTCTTTACTCTTCTATATTGGAGTCCATTCTAGGTTCCTGCCATATTTGGCTGCTTCCAATCGTTGTTAGTTCATGTGTCAATTGCTATTTGCAGAGGTATCTCACATGAGAATGTTTCGGCTGTATGCTAACAATCTCCCAGCTACTCATCTGTAGCCTTAGTTTCAGCATTCTCAAATCTGTCTTTATTGATAGCATCTGGTGTTTGTAAAGTAACATCTGGCATTTGTATTATATTGGACTTTTGTAACAAGGCTATATTAATATCTGTAAAATGTGTACTGTCTCATCTATATTTATATATCCATTTTTAAGTACTTCATGTACCCATTGATTCATTGGTTTATAGAATTTTCCATACTTGTTTAAATAAATTCAATGAACTTTGTCTATTTTTTTTAGCTGTTGTAATAATGTTTCATTCCATTGCTGTTATTCTTTTCCTCTGCTATTTGTAGTATATTATGAACCTCTGCAGTTAAGTTTAGGTTTTAAATGACTCCTCTGATCTCTAGTGCAGTATATTTATATTTATCTTCATATACGTGTGAGGTCACAATAATAAACTGATCAGGTCTACTTAATAAAATATAAAGAGAACATATAAAGGATCAATCTATTATCCATATTAATTCTTTCTGTGTTAGGTACATACACCTAGATTACGAGTTTTGCGTTAGAAGCTGTGCGGTGCTAACAAGCAGTTTATGCTCCGCTCACTTACAGATAGCGCTGGTATTACGGGTTTTTATAAACCCGGTGTTAACCGCAAAAAAGTGATCGTAGAGCAAAATTTTGCTAGACATCTCACCTCAATACCAGCGCTGCTTACGTTAGTGATGAGCTGGCTGAACGTGCTCATGCGCGATTTCCCCATAGGAATCAATGGGCGAGAGCACTGAAAAAAAAACCTAACACCTGCAAAAAAGCAGCGTAAAGCTCCTAACGCAGCCCCATTGATTCCTATGGGGAAAATAAATTTTTGTCTACACCTAACACCCTAACATGAACCCTGAGTCTAAACATCCCTAATCTTACACTTATTAACCCCTAATCTGATGCCCCCGACACCTACATTATATTATTAACCCCTAATCTGCCGCTCTGGACACTGCCGACACCTACATTATACTTATGAACCCGTAATCTGCTGTCCCCAACATCGCCGACACCTACATTATATTTATTAACCCCTAATCTGCCGCCCCCAACGTCGCCGTCACTATATTAAAGTTATTAATCCCTAAATCTAAGTCTAACCCTAACCCTAACACCCCTAACTTAAATATAATTTAAATAAATCTAAATAAAATTACTATCATTAACTAAATTATTCCTATTTAAAACTAAATACTTACCTATAAAATAAACCCTAAGCTAGCTACAATATAACTTATAGTTACATTGTATCTAGCTTAGGGTTTATTTTTATTTTACATGCAAGTTTGTATTTATTTTAACTAGGTAGAATAGTTATTAAATAGTTATTAACTATTTAATAACTACCTAGCTAAAATAAAGACAAAAGTACCTGTAAAATAAAACCTAACCTAAGTTACAATTACGCCTAACACTACCACTATAATTAAATTAATTCCCAAATTAAATAAAATTATCTAAAGTACAAGATTTTTAACTAATTACACCTAATCTAATCCCCCTAACAAAATAAAAAAGCCCCCCAAAATAAAAAAGCCCTACCCTACACTAAATTACAAATAGCCCTTAAAAGGGCCTTTTGCGGGACATTGCCCCAAAGTAATCAGCTCTTTTACAATACAGATCCAAAAGAGCTGATTACTCTGGGGCAATGCCCCGCAAAAGGCCCTTTTAAGAGCTATTTGTAATTTAGTGTAGGGTAGGGCTTTTTTTTATTTTTTTTGGGGGGGGGCTTTTTTATTTTGTTAGGGGGATTAGATTTGTTGTAATTAGTTTAAAAATTAGTTTAAAAATCTTGTAATTTTTTTATTATTTTTTGTAATTTAGTGTTTGTTTGTTTTTGTACTTTAGATAATTTTATTTAATTTAGGGAATTAATTTAATTATAGTGGTAGTGTTAGGTGTAATTGTAACTTAGGTTAGGTTTTATTTTACAGGTACTTTTGTCTTTATTTTAGCTAGGTAGTTATTAAATAGTTAATAACTATTTAATAACTTTTATACCTAGTTAAAATAAATACAAACTTGCCTGTAAAATAAAAATAATCCCTAAGATAGCTACAATGTAATTATTAGTTATATTGTAGCTAGCTTAGGGTTTATTTTATAGGTAAGTATTTAGCTTTAAATAGGAATAATTTAGTTAATGATAGTTATTTTATTTATATTTATTTAAATTATATTTAAATTGGAGGGGTTGGGGTAGACTTAGATTTAGGGGTTAATAACTTTAATATAGTGGTGGCGACGTTGGGGGCGGCAGATTATGGGTTAATAAATGTAGGTAGGTGTCAGCGATGTTAGGGACGGCAGTTTAGAGGTTATTAAAATTTAACTAGTGTTTGCGAGGTGGGAGTGAGGCGGTTTAGGGGTTAATATATTTATTATAGTGGTGGCAATGTCCGGTTCATCAGATTAGGGGTTACATTTTTTTTAAAGTGTTCTGATTCTTTTATTACCTACAGTTAGGCCCATCATGCAGAATTCATAAAGACTCTATTATGAAGAATCTCATGTCATGGTGACAAGCTTATCTAATTTCTATTTTCCTTCTTTTATTCTTTTAAAACTGTTTTATAGAGAGACATTTTTTTACATTTTAATTCATTTGTTCGATAATGTTTTGAAGGCATATGTGGGATGCTGGTGTCCTTCACAGTGCAACTCATTCTATACACAGAGAGGAAAATGGTTATGAGAGAGATGTTGCTCCATTAATTATAAGGGAGCAATTTGCAATTTGCAGATGTACAAGGGGTGAGTACACATAGTTTTAAATTCTACAATTTTTGAGTTTCAATGCTGTTGGAAGTTTTTTCCCATGAGATATTAATTTCACAATCGGTCATATTGAATCTAGGCCATTGGGTTCCTTTTATCAAGCTGTGATATCAGCTTTGGAGCCCCAGCATTTCAGGTTTGCATGAGTGAGCCTAAAACACTAGTTAAAAAAAGTATAGTCTATTGTTTAAAGAGATAGATAATCCCTTTATTACCCATTCCTTAATTTTGCACAACCGATGTAGGTTTTATTAATATACTACTTTTTACCTCTGTGATTAGCTTTTATCATTGCCTCTGCAGACTGCTTCCTTATCTCAGTGGTATGTACAGACTTGCATTTTATCTGATTATTGCTGACTCATGAATAACTCCTTAGGAGTGAGCACAATGGTATCTATATGGCACGCATGTACTAGCAGTCTCTTACAGTAAAAGGCTATAAAACTGAGATAAAGGTGGCCTGCAGGGGCTTAGAAAGAGGCAGAAATTTAGGGGTTTAAAGGTTATAAAGTATATTAATATAACACAGTTAGTTGTGCAAAGCTTGGGAATGGGTAGTAAAGGTGTTATCTATCTTTTTAAACAATAAAAATGTTGTAGTAGACTGTCCCTTTAAGTAACAGTGGTCTTAAGTTTGGATCAGGATGATTGACATCCCCCACTTGTGCGTGATTTGCTGTAGCTTGTGCAATTTTAAATGTGGGTAGCGTATTGATGCCTGCTCACCATGAGGCTGGGGAGACAAGGTTCATGACAGTGAAACTTTTCCGCCCACCTGATGATAAATGGAGCCTATCATCTCTATTGTTAGATGGATCAGTGAATGCCCAAACGTGTCTAACAGTAAAATATAGAGATACAATTCCACACATTGTAATCCATTAGAAGCATGTTATTTTATAAATCCTCAGACACTCTCTCATCATCACATCATTAAGCATTTTTGCAATAAACAATTGTCTTTTTTTCACCATTTCAAATATTACCGGTATAGGTTGGGCATGAACTCATCCACACCAAGTTTGTTGCCCTATAAACCATTGATGCTTTGAGTGTTTATATCCAGATTTTATAGGTAACTATATAGGGTACCTTCTGTCAGAAGGGCTTCTTCTGGGATGGTAAAGAGATACAACTTTGCAATACACTCCCTATTAACTCACATTTTTTGTCTAGTTCACTTGACAGTCAATAAGAAACTGCACTGGCAAATGTATGTGATATGATAATAGTGAGTGTACATAGTAGTAAAGGTATCTCTGGCACAAATTGAAGAGAGTCTTAACCCTTGCCTTATGATTCCAGCAGTTATATCCAATTGTGTAGGTGATGAATGTGAGACCAGCTGACGCCTTAAGACATTTTTAACTTTATAGAACTTTATGATCTCCACCTCAGTGACTGGTCATATACATTCTCCATACTCTGTTCTAAAGGTAACAACAGCAAATGGGACAATGAAAGTACTTGTTCTATTAAGTCTGTTTCATTCAGTACAGAGGGAGGATCTAATGAAATAGGGAGACAGACTCTGAGTCTCCATTAACAGTATTCTGCCACATTTGCCTTACACTAAATTGGTGGTGCTTTAAGATACATGGATATGTATGATATCTTCAATTAACTTCTTTTCTTAGAGCCCAAGATTGTGAAGCTGTTCAATCCTTAAAATACACTCTCAATGTCTCCCCTTCCCTCAAAAATATTTTATCCCTCTTCCTTTACTTTCTGATTCTCTATCTCTTTAGTTTCACCTCTCTCTCTCTCCTTTTTTATCCCTCCCCCCACTGTCTATTTTCCTTACTCACATCGTTTTTATTTACTTACTCCTCTTCTAGCTTTCTCCCTCCATCTCTAAATATAGTGCAATATAAAATATTGCAAGACATTGCTAAATTGTTTCAGCAAATTCTTCTGTAGAATGCTGCCAAAAGTCCATATCAGACTCAGAAAAATGTCTAGGATTAAGGACATCTAATTAAAGGCAAAAACTCCTTCTACATTAAAAGGTTAGAAAACTGTGTTAAATTGTATTTAAACGACCAATTGCACGTCATTTTACGTGTATATGCAACGAATGCACTTACTTTTATTGCTTTGTAAAAATAATCTTATTTAAATTTTAAATCCTTATCCTATTTTATAATCCAGTCCTGCTCATATACAGTTCACTAAATGAATGTGCATATACTATTGATTAATTGGCATATGCACTAGACCTAGTCACACTGCCGAACACATGTGCATTGGCTGTATCTGGTTATCGCATGTACAATTGCAGGATTAATAAACTACAGCGCCTAGGACCTGCAGCTAATTAATGCCTGTGCAAACTATCAGACCTGTCACTGTGTGTGCATTGGTACTGCCTCTTTTGTGCTGGGCTGCGCATTATTTGTTTGTGGTTGGCACTTCGGGGTTACTGCATGGGAATGCATGTTGGAACTATCTTAGCTGTTATGGTGATGAGCTTGGCTGCATGGTATAGTGCATCAGATGTCAAGCATAGTTATTTCGGCTACAATGCACATCATTATTTTCTCCCCCCAGAATAATAAGTAAAATTCATGAATGGGAAATTACAAGCTGCTTGAGAAGTAATGCACTGTACTGCTCATCACAATTTTTGCTTTTAATTCTTTCAGCAGGTATTTTGTGTCGTGAATTTTGATTGTCAGCTGTGAATGAATCATGTGCGGAGCAACAGAAATAATATGTGCAGCATACTGATGTGCAGCACAGCTCATATTAGTGTCAGATGGTTTCATATTGTATGTTGAACTTTAGTTGCTAACTACTAGAGATTTGCAGCCAAGAAATTTTCAGTTTGGACTAAGATTTCATTATGAATATTCAGGGAAATCGGTTTCCCCGAATATTCAGTGGCTGCACTATTCAATATTTGTTTAGTTTACAACAGAATAAATACTGGATTTCAGTTAAACATTTACTTTCATTAAAACAAAAGTAAATGTTTCAAAGCTATAGGTGAAAAGTTTACGTTTAGACAATACTTACCTTAACGCTCACTGAGGAGTGCGCTAACCCGATCCTCTTCTTGCTAGAACAGCAGGCTTAACGCACTAACTTTAGTGTAAGTCCATAGAGCCTAGTGCGAAAAGCCTCCTGTTAGCGGGATTGGGTTAGTACACTCTCCAGAGCGCATTAATGTAAGTATTAACCCCTTAAATTTTTTTAAAGGAAACAAATGATTACTAATTTTCGTCAATATATATATATATATATATATATATATATATATATATATATATATATATATATATATATATATACAAAAGAATTCCAGAGCTCTGCACTCACTGTCCCAATTGTAAATAATGTGCCCGGGGTGCATAAAAAAGCAGCATATAAGGTAGAAAAGGACGCACTCGCCGGGTCTTGCAAAATAGTGTATTTAATACATAACAGTAGTAACGTTTTGGGGTAATTATGGTCTGAGGACGGGGCTAATTACCCCGAAACGTTACTATACTGTTATGTATATATATTTATTCCATTTTCTTCGTGTATTCATTCGGATATTCATTTAGTTAAAACAAAAACGAAAAACCAAATTTTGTCATAAATGTGCATTTGGTGACAAAAAAAATGTACATCTCTAGTAACTACATAACATAGAACAACTATACTTATACAAATATTCGGCAGCTGAGGAACAGGGTCTCCTATCGTTGAGGTTTTATCTGCTGCGGGTCGCTGTGTTTAAAGGATGGTGACATCAGCAGTGATGTTACCAGGTTCACAGTGAGCTTGAGCAGGATCTGTTCATGCTCAAACATTTTGTACCTAGGTAGCCCTCTGTGGTAGAACATTATAAGTCCAATGGAGGGCTCCGAAAGGTGTTTAATTTCAGAATGAAACTATAAAAAAGGAGACATATCTGCTTATAAAAGGTATTTTAGAATTTATTTCATGTTATTGATGCACTTTCTAATGCCTTACTAAAAATGTTTGGGTTTACTTTACCTAAATCTAACAAAAGGACTAAAGTTAGGAGTGTTGCAGATCTCTTTCCGACTATTGGAGATTGTTATAAGAACTGTGTTAAAGAAACACAAACACCAAAATGTTTCTTTCATGATTCAGATAGAACAGGGTTCTTCAAACTTCGGGTCAGGACCCATTACTGGGTTGCAACACTATGTTTACTGGGCTGTGACTTGTGTGTGTGTGTTGCAGGAGAGTGTGTGTGTGTTCTAGGAGAGTGTGTGTGCTGTAGAAGAGTGTGTGTGTTGTAAGAGATTGTGTGTGATTTGTAGGAGAGTGTGTGGTGTGTTGTAGGAGCGTGTGTGGTGTAGAAGAGTGTGTAGGTGTTGTTTTAGGAGAGTGTGTGTTGTAGAAAAGTGTGTGGGTGTGTGTGTTGTAGGAGAGTGTGTGTGTGTTGTAGAAGAGCGTGTCTGTTGTAGGAGAGTGTGTGGTGTAGGAGAGTGTTGTAGGAGAGTGTGTGGCATGTTTGTGTTGTTTTAGGAGAGTGTTTGTTGTAGAAGAGTGTGTGTGTGTATCGTTTTAGGAGAGTATGTGATGTAGAAGAGTGTGTGGGGGTGTGTGTGTTGTAGGAGAGTGTATGTGTGTTGTAGAAGAGCGTGTCTGTTGTAGGAGAGTGTGTGGGTGTTGTAGGAGAGTGGGTGTTGTAGGAGAGTATGTGTGTGCGTGTGTGTGTTGTAGAAGAGTGGGTGTTGTAGGAGATTGTGTGTGTGTTTTGTAGGAGAGTGTGTGTATTGTAGAAGAGTGTGTCTGTTGTAGGAAAGTGGGTGTTGTAGGAGAATATGTGGGTGTGGTTGTGTTGTAGAAGAGTGTGTGTTGTAGGAGAGTGTGTGGTGTAGGTGTGTGTTGTAGGAGAGTGTGCAGTGTGTGTGTTGTTTTAGGAGAGTGTGTGTTGTAGAAGAATGTGTGTGTGTGTTGTTTTAGGAGAGTATGTGTTGTAGAAGAGTGTGTGTGTGTGTTGTAGGAGAGTGTGTGTGTTGTAGAAGAGCGTGTCTGTTGTAGGAGAGTGTGTGGGTGTTGTAGGAGAGTATGTGGGTGTGTGTGTTGTAGAAGAGTGTGTGTTGTAGGAGAGTGTGGTGTGTGTGTGTTGTAGGAGAGTGTGTGTGTTGTAGAAGAGCGTGTCTGTTGTAGGAGAGTGTGTGGGTGTTGTAGGAGAGTATGTGGGTGTGTGTGTTGTAGAAGAGTGTGTGTTGTAGGAGAGTGTGGTGTGTGTGTTGTAGGAGAGTGTGTGTGTTGTAGAAGAGCGTGTCTGTTGTAGGAGATTGTGTGGGTGTTGTAGGAGAGTATGTGGGTGTGTGTGTTGTAGAAGAGTGTGTGTTGTAGGAGAGTGTGTGGTGTGTGTGTTGGTTGTAGGAGAGTGTGTATGTGTTATTACCTTTTATACCACTTTTAAGTTTGACTACAATAATAAATAAAGTATGCACACATTTTAGTCTCATTTCAGCAGAAAGTTGTTTCTATCTTGTGTATCACTTCTGGAACTTTCAAACCATGTATAAAAATAGGGTTGCAAAGGTTTATGCTATCATGGCACTGGGTCTTGGGGAAAAAAAGTTTGAAGAACCCTGAGATAGAGCTTACCATTTTAAACAGTTTACTTGTAATATTTAATTTGCTTACTTCTCTTGGTATCCTTTGTATACCTAGGTAGGCTCAGCAGCAATGCACTACTGATAGCTATACGCACATGCCCCTTGTCATTGGCTGAGCTGATGTGTTGAGCTATCTCCCAGTAGTAGATTGCTGTTCCTTTAGCAAAGTATAACAAGACAAGGAAGTCATTTGATAGTATATGCTCTATCTGATTCATGAAAGCAAAATTTTGGGTTTCATGCCCCTTAAAAGATATCTGAACTGGAGCACAGGTGAAATAATCAGCTGATTATTAAATATAGTTATTACCCTGCTCTCACCCAAAGGTAATCATGAAAATCTTGCCTGTTAGGAGGCTTGAGGACACATTTGAAAACCAGTGCCTTAAAGTAATGAGTGTCTGAACACAGCAGCGCAATGACAAGAATGTGCATTCAGTTTGTGTTACAGAGAGCTCAGATTACTATATTCATTACACAGAAACATTTCCTATGTTATGTTACAATTTCGGTAATAGTCAGAGCAATTTGCAAAACATTTTAAATCACTTTACAAAGTAACAAATTATTTAAGCAAACATTATCTCAGTCAAAACTTGTGGGTGGGATGTGACAGAGCACAAAAAAATTGAGGTAGAGGAAATCTTGTCTGTAGCAGCTTTGATGTGTTTTATGCACAATTTATTTGTATATTTCTTTGTGTTCTTGGTCCAGCGTTCCACTTCACAGTTTGGATGTTGCAGAGGACTGCAGTGAATAATACAGTCTGGGATTTCCCACAGTCACCTGCAGCTGTGGATTACAAGAAAGATTTTATTACTTACCCAGCAGCCTAGACTCAGAACCCTGTGAGAGAAAGCACTACAGGCTAGTTGAGAGTTGTCAAAAAGGCACCAAGGAGTGAAAGTTTATGGCAAGCTGTTTCATTTATGTATTCTTGATAGCATACAGCAATTTTAAGTAAGTGTGCAGAGGAGGAAGGCATTTATATACCTTCTTTTTGTAAACCACAGAAAAAACAGGCCAAGGACTCCACAACTGCAACAGTGTATGAATTGTTTTCAGCCATGAAAAAGTAAATAGATCCTTGAACCTAGTATCAGAGGGAATGGTAGTTCTGTCATCATTTTATGCACTGTATATACTCTTAGTAGTCCTGCAGCAGTCAATACGGGAAAGTATTGACATGTTTATATAAAAACAAATTCTAAATACCTTTATCATGGTAGACATTAACAGAACTAACAATAAACTGCCCAAATTAATAATAATTTCAATACTACCTTAAATGTAGGACATTAACTTTTTTTTTTTAAATACAAAAACAAAATGATATCTATCTTTAAAACAAGTATCACTAAGTTTGCACATCTTTTAATTTACACCAAGCAGGACAAGAAACACCCACAAACCAAACTTTCAGAAGTCGGATTTGTGGATTTGCCTTACTGCTATCTCTGCTGCTCCCTCCCAGGAACCACTAAAACGGATAAGCAGAAATTGGTGCTGTAGGCTGTCCTGTTTCATTCAGAAAAGAGAAGGCAGCCTCGCTCCTGTCTAGAGTTAGCCAGGGTCTCTGCATTTCTAACAGCATAGAAATAGGATGTCAGTCTCCCTTCAGGCTGCACCAGTCGCGTATTAAGGCATAGGCCAACGAGGCCGGTGCCTAGGGAGGCAGATTTTTAAGGGGCAGCAGAATTTTGAGTCCCTAGGGCCACTCTACTGAACTCAGGGCCGGGTGGCTAAATTAACCAATTACAAATGACTTAAATGGCTGGCCCAGCTATTGCTATCCTATGGGATTGTATGTGGATGCGCATGCCGTGGTGACAGCGGAGGTGGAGCTCACTTGCGCAGCCTGGCCTGGACTGAGAGGGAATGCGGTATTCTTCCTGGATCCACCGCGTGATTGAGACTCACACAGACTACACAGTGCAGTGTGCACTACACCGTGACCACTGTGAAACAGCATATGCCTTTCTCCCTTCAATACATCTTCATTAGGTATTAAAATACTTAAACGGATTAGTCACTAAATACTTGTACATTTACTGTTTGTCTATATGTCATACATGCAAAGAATAAGTATTTATTGCTGAATCTATACAACTATGTGACTTAAAATACAACTGAAAATATGTTGTATGCATTTAATACATTCAGAAACAATACAAGTATATACTTTATTATGATTGTATCATGTGACTTTATCCCCTAGGATACAATTCCTAAACCTATCATAACTACTGTTGTATTTTTAAGTACTTTTAAAGGCCAGTTTGTATATTCATTACATATTTATCCAAGCAGATATTTTGCTTAAATAACTGTCAATCACCAAAGAAGATGTTTAAGGTTAAACAACTACCTACTGACAAACTATCATACAGTGAAGGATATTTTTTTTCTGATATAGACACTTTAATCATCTGACTTACAAAATAATGTCATATATATATATATATATATATATATATATATATATATATATATATATATATATATATATATATGTGTGTGTATGTATATATGTATGTATGTGTATGTGTGTGTGTGTCCAGAGTGAATGCAAGCCCTGATGAACATCTACTTAAAAAGACATTTTATTTATTTTATTTTTTACACCCTGCCCCAAAAATATTAAGTCTAAAAAAAAAAAAAAAAAGGCTTTAAACCTGGGGTGGGGTGGGGTGGGGCAGCAGAATTTTCAGTGCCTAGGGCAGCACAAAACCTAAATACACCCCTGGGCTGCACTGCTGATAAATCTTTGTTTTACCAGGCATGACTTCGGTAAGTCCAAAAGCACATCACCAGAACAACATTATCTAAGTTTTTAAATTACATTTTTGAAAAATCTGGAGCATATTGGGACAAAACACTTATCCTGTTTATATAATGCTTTGTTTCTTAGTGTTTTTCTCTTTGGAGTTTCTAATGGGCAGTCCCCTAGTAAGTCCTAGAAAATTAAAGAAACAAACAAACATGGATTTAGTTTACCCTAGACAAGCACGACTTAACGGTAGCATCACATTGTGGGTTAGATTACAAGTGAAGCGCAAATTAAAGCTCCCACTTGAGCGTTAATTGCGCTAGAATTTACGATTTTTGCTTCGGTCGGATTTTGCTTGTCTGTAAATACATATATAGATATAACAACATTTTAAATTAGGGGGAGATAAAACGTGAGTTTAAAATCCTCCACTACGCACAAAATATAGAAAAAATAACTAATTGTGTAGTTCATTAACAAATCTAGACAGGCCCAGAGGCTTGTTTCCCACAGAAAACCTCTGAATTACATTGTTTCCAATGCAGCAAAGGATTCTGGGTAAGATATGCAAATTAAGTACACAATGACACACCTTTTTACTTCAGTCTGCTTTTCAGCAGGTTCCCTTTACGCCAAAGTATCGCTGTACACACAGCTTATAAACTTAGCTAGGGTTAGTGCAGTGATTCATAACCATCCCAGGACAGACTGTTGTTGTTTTTGCCACTCATCAGCTGGGAGGAGGTTAGAATCACTGCTGGGTGAAGTTGATTCCAGGCAGAATACAACAACATTTTAAATTAGGGAGAGATAAAAGGTGAGTTTAAAATCCTCCACTACGCACAAAATATAGAAAAAATAACTCATTGTGTAGTTCATTAACAAATCTAGACAGCAATACTTTGGCGTAAAGGGAACCTGCTGAAAAGCAGACTGAAGTAAAAAGGTGTGTCATTGTGTACTTAATTTGAATATCTTACCCAGAATCCTTTCCGGCATTGGAAACAATGTAATTCAGAGGTTTTCTGTGGGAAAATAAGCCTCTGGGCCTGTCTAGATTTGTTAATGAACTACACAATGAGTTATTTTTTCTATATATAGATATATAAATACATATGTACACATATAAAGACATAAATATATATATATATATATACACATACATATACATTTTAAAAGAGGTATATGTATGTATGTCTATGTTAAAACCTTTTGTCTGCTTTTATTTCTACCACCTGAGATCCCATATATTTGAGACTTTATAACTTTTGTGTGTAATATTGTTTTTAATCATTTTTATTATATAGTGTTATTATGAGAGTAACTATACTTTGTAATATACTTTTGATGTGTTTTGTTCAAATTTTATGTTTTGCAAAACAGTTAACCAGAGCTCTGAAGTAGTGGTAATGATTCTAGCGTAAATCGTGTTTACTTTCAACTCGTAATACCAGCGGTAAACCCAATGAGTGCAAGCCCTCACGATATACCCCTTATTACTCTAGCAATTTATGGGGTAGATCTTATGAGACATTTGTTGAATATTCTTGGTGAAATATCATGGGATGAGTCATGCCATTGGTTGACAGTGGATATTGCTGCCCCCTATTCAGTGGATATTGCTGCCCCCTATTCCTCCATACCACATCGGGAGGGTGTAACAAACCCTTACACTCCCATGGTTTACAACTTATGATTCATCTTAAAAGTACTTGACTCCTTGTTATGTAACTACTTCTTCAAGTTTGTGAAACAACCATTGGGGCTAAATTTGCTCCATCCTATGCAAATCTCTTCATGGGATGGTGGGAGCTGTATCATGTCTATGGAGAGAGAAATCCTAATACGTCATGTATTAGGATGTATAGGAGATTTAGAGATGACCTCTTGTTCATTTGTGTTGGTACACAATAGCAAGCCATTGAATTTGTGAGATATTTAAATACTAATGTAGAGGGTTTAACCTTTACCTTTGAAATCCAGCATCAGAATATTAGTTTCCTAGACTTAGAATTGACCGGAAAACAGGATGACCAAGTCATCCACACAACAGTATACAGGAAACCAATTTCTCCAAATACATTCCTACGCACCAGCAGTGGCCAAAGGCTAGTTCATACAAGTAAAATGTAATTGTACAACAAATAATAGCTATGAGAAAGAAAAAGCTAGGCTGACAAAAAGGTTACATGATAGGGGTTACTCCAGGTCAGTGATTAGGAAGGCTGGAGGTGGACAGTTTACCACGAGAATAATTATTTTAGGAATATCCAAATACACAAAACGGGATAACAGGTAAACATTCATCACAGATTATAGTAACCAGTATAATCAGGTTTGTACTATATATTGCAGATACTTTCCAATATTACAAGATGATCCAGCCCTTAAACCTTTTATTAAAGACTAGTTGATAAGCCTGCCCAGAGGCAACCCCCCCAAGCTACAAATAATAACAAATAGAAATACAATAAAAAATTAAACAAAGCTATCAAAAATAATACAATTAAAACTAAACTAATACCCCTATAAAAATAAAAAATCCCCCACAAATTAAAAACACCCCTTAAGGTAATACTAAACTACCAATAGCCCTCTTTCAGCTCTTAACCCCTTAATTACAATAAAAATAAACTACATTACAATAAAAATTACAAAAAAATGAAATTAGATTAATCTAATTACAAACAATAAAAAAGGCTAACATTACAAAAAATAATAAACACATTATCCAAAATAAAAAAAATAAACCTAATCTCTATGAAAATAAAAAAGCCCCCCCCCCCCCAAAATAAATAAATAAAAACACCCCCTAATGCTAAACTACCAATAGCCCTTAAAAGGGCTTTTTGTAGGGCATTGCCCTAAGTTAAACAGCTCTTTTACATTAAAAATCAACAGTCTCCCCTAACAGTAAAACCCCCACCAAACCCCACAAAATAAAAAAACCTAACACTAATAAACCTAATCTACCCATTGCCCTGAAAAGGGCATTTGTATGGGCAAGTCCGGCGGAGAAGGTTTAGCCACTCATTTTATTTAAGAGAATTCACAAAATGTTTCTACCTTTGCTTGGAGTACAATAGAGCAAGTCTTTAGACCCAAGAGAGGGGGCACAGGAATTCCCTTTTGGCTAAAAGAGAAATGTTTTGGATTCAGAAGTTAGAGACCCAAAAACCCCAAGGTTTTAATTATCAGTTTAATATAAAAAAAAACTTTTTCTAGGTGTCCCCCCTTTTTTCCATGACCCTTTTAGCTTAATTCAAAGGTGTTTGTCTAAGTTTGTATACATTTAATTTGATAGAAGCTATAGACATATACGAATATACTATCATGAACTAGGGTTATGTCATCCAAAACACTCATCTTTGCATAGGATACATTTGACTATGTTACACCTCTTTGTCCTGACCTCTCTTCAGGCTGTTTGAATTTAAATTTAAAAATGAGAAACAAATATATGGACAAGTTAGCAACCAGTATACCTCAGACTTTTTATAATCAGACATCTACCCTTATTATATTTTATGCAAACAATGATATTTAGTCTATATGAACTGTATAAGCTTTATAGATATATGGATATATCAATTCATATTACCCTGTTTGTAACATCATCAAAGCCCTTATAGTTAATATACTTAGTTATTAAATTGTCTGTATACATAGTTGCATGAGTAATGGCATTTTGATGTATTTTACTAGGATACAGTAATAGGTAAAACTGTGGAACTATATATATATATATATATATATATATATATTATTTTTTATTTTACTGGCCAGCGATGGGTTAATCAATGTCTGTATATACTGCAAGGTGTCAGCACAAGGCACCAGTTTCTGATCACGGCTTATGCAGAAACGCGTCAGACGCTGATGGCCAATACGGAACTTTTAAAACTTTTGTACTCCAAAGTTCTAATTTTTATCAAGATGAATCTTCTAAAAGTATGCTGTTTTTAACCTGAGCTGACGTCACAGTTTTTTGCTATGTATTGACGGATGTCAGCTTCAGGTTCTTTACCCAGTACCATTGGTCGCTACTTACATGGATCTCTACAGGTGCACGTGCATACATATTCACTCGATAAACGGACATGTGTAAATAAATGCTCACACATTACTTTGATTTCAGTTTCTAAATCAGAACTGTATGAAGATTCCTCTCAGCTTTGTAATTATCTTATGGGACTATTATGTTGGTCAAATGTTTTGGTTATTCATTTTATTACACAAGAATTGTACACATTTGAAAGCTTGCACATTATCTACTTAAAGGGACAATAAACACCTTGTTATTGAATGTTTGTCTTGCTATAGAATAACATATTAGCCAAGTATAAACATTTTAAAATCAAATTAACATTTCGGGCTTATGTTCACATCTGACAAGTCTTATCACAGTCAAATTGTTAAAATAATCTGCACTGATTTGCATGTTTTACCCGTTAAATATAATAAGAGAAAGATATATATCAGAGTAAATCTTGAAAACATCTGAAAATTAGAAAAGACAATTTTAAAAAACATTTTAAAATCAAATTAACATTTCGGGCTTATGTTCACATCTGACAAGTCTTATCACAGTCAAATTGTTAAAATAATCTGCACTGATTTGCATGTTTTACCCGTTAAATATAATAAGAGAAAGATATATATCAGAGTAAATCTTGAAAACATCTGAAAATTAGAAAAGACAATTTTCAAAACAAAATTAATTTAAAAAAGAGGGGCAAAATAAATAAGGAAATATATTGCAAAGTTGTTTTACTATGCATACTGTAAGTAACTATTTTATATTAAAATCCCATGGTGTTTCCTGTCCCTTCAACTAAATACATGTTTAACTCTACTTAACCAATCACATATTTAACATCAACTTTATTGTCCTCACACTCCCCCTCCCCCATATTTTTCAATAAATGTCATGTCTTACTCAGGATACAATAGTATTTTGGTCTTTAAAGAAACATTACACTAGATCATGCTAGATATAATGATTTATTCAAAGCAAATATTATCCTGAGAACAATATGCAGATGTATTTTTTAAAACTATATTTTTTGCTTTAATATTAAAAAAATAAGTATAACTATGTGCATAGTAGATGAGGTTGAAAAAAAGACCGAAGTCCATTGAGTTCAACTTAAACAAATCTAATACACTTATAAAAAAGCTTCAGTTGAGCTTAAATTAATCCCATTAAAAGGTGACCCATTTAACACAAGCAGTCATATCCATTATTTTTTTCTTCTAGCCAGAAATGTATCCAAACCATTTTTAAATGTATCTAAGGTATTAAAGGTATTAGCATTCACTACCTCCTTAAAGTGAATGTAAACTTTTATGCTAAAGTGCCCGGTTTTTAAAACTTCGATTAAAAACAAGGGCACTTTAATTCATCAAAATTTTCATTTCACTCCTGTTGTGAAAAAAAACTTACCTTTTAATCTTCACAGCAGCTCCATCTTCCTCCACCTGTTTCAAAGCCTCTTCCTGGGTCTAAAATGAGGCATCCGGATTCCTCCAATCACAGCAGTGAATCAGACACTGAATCCCCCAAGCACAAGCACAAAAAAAACACCCTAAACATGCACAAAAGAACCCCAGACATGCACAAGCACAAAAAAACAATGTTGAAAAGATGTGCTTTTCTGTGAATGTGTTCATTCCACCTTGGTTATACCATGCCAAAAAAATATGCACTTGCGCAGTCTTCCTGTACAAATATTGTGACAGGTTTTTCTGTAAAACCCACACCCCTTTTTAGGAATCTCACTACTGGCTGAAAGACAAAGGGGCCCCTAGTGGGGGCTCTGTCTTGACTGAGACGTCCGATACCCACTGTAGTTATGACAATCACATGGTTATTAGTGATAGTGCCCTATTTGCAACGCCAATCTATTAAAGACCCCTTATGCATTATATATAGTTAATATTCTAAAGCCCTAGACCCTGTCACTGCTTTACTAATACCAACTGTTATCCTTACCTATAATAATTAAACATAAGCACTAACCACAATTGCACCTATACAACTTGGACTCTCAGCTCATTAAATAGCCATTACAGTAGACAAATTACCTGCTCTTATCCATTAGAGCATGTAATTTTTTGATTATCGACCCTGGTCTACTGTGAATTTAACCTCGCAAAGGGCTTAACAACACAGTAGATGGTCCGCTCGGGACCCGGGTGCACAGCTGATCCCAAGCTGAACCCACTGCTGACCCAGTCAGCAGTGCTAGTTACATAATTCAGATGTGCAACTAGCACTGCTGATTGGATCAGTGACGGGTTCAGCTCAGGACCAGCAGTGCAACGCAGGTCCCAAGCGAATTATCTATGTGTTTAACCACTTTGCAGGGGTTAAATACACAGTAGACCAGGGTCCGCAGTCAAAAAATTTTGCTCCAACGAATTAGTATTTTTTTCAAGTGTTCCAGGCTCACTCCCTTGCACTCAAAGGATGCCTTTCTACATTCTAAAGCGAGTAACCAGCAAGGTAACAGTAAATTTCAAAGAGAAATTTGGCAATATTATTGTTAAAGGGATATGAAATCAAAAACAGTTATTTATGATTAAGGTAGAACATGCTGTTTTAAACAACTTTCCAGTTTACTTCTGTGAACTAATTTTCTTCATTTTCTTGATATCCTATGTTGAAAAGAATACCTATTTAGGCTCTAGAGCATCAAAGCACTATATATATATATATATATATATATATATATATATATATAATCTATCCTTCTGTGTATGTATATATGTGTATATATATAAACATGTAGAAGAAAGCGCACTCCAAGGGATCCTTAACCAGGCACTTTAATTAACTGAACGTTTTCGGACAAATATAGTCCGTCCTCAGACCAAAAAAGTGTTACACATTACTCACCAAACATCCCTTAAAGTACAGCAAACCACCAATGTGAACTGGCCGGGCATCCACGCTCTCCCGGGTAGCTCCGCCCCTAAACAGGTGACGTCATCATCCCGGGCAACGTGAGTCCGGTCAGCAGTAAACAAATTTGTGCACACTGAAAAACATTAAGAATAAACAATAAACCAAAAATAGGCCGAGAATGAAAAACAGAAGTATAATAAACAGAACTGGAAACCTGAATTGTTTGTTTGAAGTATCCTATGTACCGCACCGGGTTGCCATAGCAATCAACATAAACAAATAAGACGTGCGTGGCATGTGGTACTAGATCAGCCAATCCAGAGAGACCAGGGATCAATCAATGTATATCACAGACCTTCATTTGAACAGAAACTTAAAATCACATTTAAGGAAACAAGATAGTTGTTATTGATATATCACATAAGCCGCACTGAGATGCAATAGCAACCTTTCAAAGCAATATAGCGTGCGTGTCATGTGGTATTCAAACAACCAATCATGGGAGCCCACAGGAAAACATGTTCCAAACAGTTGCCATAGCAACGTAAACAAAGTGCTAGTACGAGTGAGAAATGAATACAATCATATTATATCATTGTACATATAATGGCACTATGTTGTCGTATTCCATTAGGGCAATCTATGTGAAAGAGAAACAACATTAATCAAAGATAGTAATATAATTCATAGCTCCGTCCCAGAAGGTGGGCATGTCACAAATCTAAGCCAAAACATAAGGCTGTAAGTAAAAAAAATAACACAGACAGTGTAAGGTGACATACCCATCTAATGTTACAGAGCACATGAGTACAAAACACATTTAGGTAAACTGAATGCAGACATGGTACATAATGGAACATAAGATAATGAATCAGGACTCTCATAGATGTCATAGCAACGTAAACAAAGTGCCAATACGAGTGAAACAAGAAAATGAATACAATCAATACAAATAAGTCAAACCCAACAAGAGGTACAAAACCTAGTCCTAAACTTAATAGTTTGACTTGTGAATCACTTAAAACTGTGTTGGACAGATTAATCACACTGAAGGTGCATATTTGTTGGTCCCTTTTGGTACCCTCAAGGGATAACGACTCTGGGCATGCTGTGTATTCCCTCCCCCCTTGGGGTTCATCGGGGCAACTGGAAAAACCTGATCCAATTGGGTATTACTAGTATGAGGGTCAGAATCATGATGTATGTCTGTGCTTCTCGACTCTACTATGTTTCAGCTGTTATTTTTGTTTTTATTTTTTTCCTTAGATTTTACAGAAGGTGGTGCAGTGCCACTATGTGTCTGAGCCCCCTGTGTAATGGTGTTTTTCAAGATACCAGGTCTTACTTCATTATAAGTGTCATAGTCTGAATTGTATTTATCCTACTTATTCTTGTAATAACACTGAGTTAACTTAGAAGTACTTATTTTATATATCAAACCCAGTAAGAAAGAAAATAAGCAGTAACTGATGTAAATAAAACGTAACATTTATTACAGCAACTGGATAAAATGTCCATGGAGGAACAAGGATACAAAAGGAAATGCTCAGTATACGCGTTTCGGCTCTACGCCGTAATCACTACTGCTAAAGACATGTTGCTAGCTTGCAAATTTAAAAAGGGTGTGTTTAACCCCAATTGGTTAAAAACTCAAATAAGGAAACTCCTTATATGACGTAACAATTGTATCTGATGTTGAGCTGACTGTGTCAATACTGTTATCAAATTAATACACATTTTGATCATTAATTCCAAATACCTGCAAATCTTTACATTATAAGGGCCAAAGACTTTAGTATGAGTAATAATAAAGAGTAAAAATGTATATTGTAGGTATGTATTTGTCCAATACTTGTGTGTCATAAGATGAACAGGAACAGGCGTAGTTTTAGCACATTTAAAGCGGTAGCAACGTGTATAACAAAACACACATTACAAACTATCATGTTACAAATTATCACAATATTAGATAAAATATATATAGGGTGATAACACTGCATATACAAAAATATAAATAAGTGGACAATAGATATGTGTGTTTGTTAAATGCACCAATTAACTAAACGCCATACAAAAAAAAAAATAGGATGTATGTTTACTACTAGACAGAGTTAGGGATTGGAGAGAAACTATTTGAAGGATAATAAGCTACCACATATAGTGTATACATATAATGTATACATGGGGATATATATATGTAAGGCTAAGTCACTCCCAATAATTGATTAGGTCATATTCAGCATTGAGTCCAAGTGGGACCTTTGTGGATAGTTTGAATATCCAAAGCATCTCGCGCTTTTCAAGTAATTTTTGTCTGTCTCCACCCCCTTTCGGGTGTGGTATATGGTCAATGGCCTGCCACTTGAAAGAAGAATCATTCTTGTTATGTTTAATGCAAAAATGTTGAACTATGTGCGAGGAAGACTTGCCTACTCTGATAGTAGACAGATGCTCTCTGATACGGGATCTTATGTCCCTTGTCGTGAGTCCCACGTACTGAACGTTACACAATGTACATGTGATAAGATAAATAACAAACTGCGATGTGCAGTTTAAACAGTAAGTGATGTCAAATGTACGTTGGGTAACAGTGGACATAAATGTATCAGATATATTGATGTAATCACATGGTTTGCATCTACTGCTCCCACACCTGAACATGCCTTTGGAAGTTAGCCATGAACTCATATTGGCCCGTGGGTTACTCAGGACTGTGGGTGATAAGTAGTTACCCAGTGTTTTATTGCGGCGATAGGAGCATCTCATGCCATCAGCCACACAGTTAATGAGCTTATCCTCTGCCACTAGGAGTTTGAAATGTCTTCTGACAATATCACATACTTCTTGGTAGTCAGTGCTATAATCATTTACAAAGGTAACCTTGTCAGACTTTGAAGTAAATTTTCTGTTGGTAATCTTTCTCTCATGTAGCATGGGTCTACGATCCATGCCCTGAACTTCTTTGACAGCCCTGTTAATGACCTTCTTTGGATATCCTCTTTTACCCAAGCGATCAAGTAGATCTCTTTGGTGTTCAACAAAAACTTCTTCTGTTGAACAGTTTCGTTTAGCTTTAATCAGCTGGCCCTTAGCTATTGAATACATAACACTCTTTGGATGGCAGCTTCTTGCGTGCAAAACCGAATTACCTGAAATAAGCTTCCTGTAAATACAGGTCTCGATTTTGCCTGAGATATTGCCTTTAAGAGTAATATCAAGAAAATTGATAGTGTCAATATGTGTTTCAGAGGTGAATTTCAAATTCAGGTTATTCTCATTGATATACTCCAGGAATTCAGCCTTGTCATCTGAGTTACCACTCCAGATGAGGAGCAAGTCATCAATAAAGTGACCATAGTATGTGATCTTTGGTCTGAAGGGGTTCCCATCCCCATAGATGTGGGACAGCTCCCACCAACCCATGAACAGGGTGGCATAGGAGGGGGCAAACTTCGCCCCATCGCTGTCCCACATCTCTGGAGATACAAAACCCCCTCAAACTCAAATTAATTGGGACTCAAAAGAAATGCTGTAACTTCAATCACATACCGCTTAAAGTCAAGACTTGGGGGCGGAGCCAACTACAGAGGCGTTCAGACGTGTTTACTTGGAGCTCCGGGCTTTTAAATTAAATTTTGTGGCTTAAAGTACATCTGGAGAAGTTTAATCGCTACCACCTTATATCAGAAGTCAATTCTCATCTGTTTTATCCTTGGAGAGACTGGGGTAGTGTCGGTCGGGGAAGATATAACTGCCTCCTACCTAGGAACTACGCCACGTGGAGCCATCAGAAGCTGCCTATACTTATAAGGCTATACTGACATGGAAGCCCAAAGATTGTTGGAAAGTCATTATCAGAGCCTGAAAGGGGACCTTATATC
The DNA here is from genome assembly GCF_027579735.1 of Bombina bombina. Taxonomy (NCBI): domain Eukaryota; kingdom Metazoa; phylum Chordata; class Amphibia; order Anura; family Bombinatoridae; genus Bombina; species Bombina bombina. The sequence continues at coordinate 578,759,554 of NC_069504.1, forward strand.
AATATTGTCTGCTCTTATACTGCCGCTGGACAATTCAGACAAGTGCACTGAACCTGTACAATGTAACGGGGCCTGTGCTACATCTACGCCTAAGCCATTGGAAAATACGGAGACCCCATCTGAACAACTGACTTTGAGCTCTAAGCGCGGCAAACTGTGGAGAGTGTCAGATTGCTATCCTGAATTGCCCATACCAGCTGGAAAAGGAGCGGCGGAGACATCACCCTCTGACATCTCACACGCATTGGGAAGCATGCCTAAGGCTCTGTTGTCTCATTATGATGCCACAGTTCAGCTTCTAGAGTACACTTCAAGGTACGGGTCATGCCCGAAAGCGATATCATATCCTAGCCCCATACCTGGAGAGGTGACCAGCGTTAGCAGAATATCTGGCATTAAAGGAGGGCCGCAGATCCCCGCTATCAGGTTTTTCCTACAGACTCAGAAGGCCCACTTTGTATGTGTCAGTGTTGCTCTCAGGCAGGGCTCCCATGCAGTTTCGGCGTCTCTGGCTCTCAGATGTGGAATGGGGTAAATTATCGGCTGACTTAGCTTGTGTGTCTAGCCTTCTTGCTGGTGTGGATGTAAGGTGACTGGACATAACATAAGATTCTCTACTTTCAAACCCTTTGACGGAACTCTGCCCCGCTCTCTCCCAAGTGAACTATAACCTATTGTCAGATAATGAGCCAGTGAAACTTACTTGTAGTTAGACCCTCAGACTTATCAGTTTGGACACTTTCGCATCTATATTTTCTCACCCACCAACTGTCCCCTTCTCACCCTCGGACCCAGATCATGAGGATCCCCTTCTTAAACACAGACCCCAGTGATCCCACCCCACGATCGCAAATATCTGATCGCTATGGATACTCAGCTACTCCAGAGGGCACGACTACCGATACAACCAACACTGGCTTTGTCTTATTTTCATCCTTGGACATTGACAACAAAACTAGATGCTCTTGCTGGACTCTAACTGGACATAGATAGTTGTGGCAGTAGTTATGCAGTCAAGCATATCCCCATAGAAGTTTAGTTATGTATTATTAATCTGAGTAGCCTGAGAGTGCTGGTTCTGGCCCTAGGTGACTACATTATTACTCTATTAGTCTGGATGTTTGTGAATATTATTTCTGGGCTCACTTTACAACAATAGTAGATGGGAGCTGTTACCAATGTTTAACCTGTTATTCCAGTTAGTTGTTTATTGTAGATAATGTCTAATGAACTCCCTCCCTCAGCATCCCTCATTCATTGCTCAGTAAGCTCATGAGCTCAGTAAGCTGTCTCTAGCTCACTTACTATTATTATATAAGCAGTTTGACTATAGATTAGCTAAAGTCTGATCCTTCTGTTAGAAAAACCCAGGGGCACTCTCAGTATGACCCTTAAATAAGCAAGTAGTCACATTTTGATTTATTCCTCCACATAAGACACTTAGGGGTAAATGTTTCTCTATACTGTACAGTTCCATTAGTTATACCCAGCTATTACAAAATGTGCCATAATACTCATACCTCCCATGTCTATGTATGAGTTAAATAAATGGGCATATCATGCTCTACTGCTGTATTAATACTGTATGGCCTATCATGTCTCTCTTACTCTGTTATTAGTATGAGCCTACTTCAATCTATTTATGCTCCCAAGTTTTAGTTTTATGGCTGTGTTAGACTTAGATATGTCCCTCTTACATTTTTACATTTATATGTTTGTGTATGTATGTGCATATATATGTATATGTCTACATGTTTCAGAGAAAATAGACTCAGGGTTGATTAATATCTTTTATTTATATGTCCATATGGGTGTTTGGGAGTATTTATACATGTATGTGCTTGGTCTACATGGATTAGCTCTAATGCTTACTCATTTGAAATATTATATTAAGCTCACCCACTAGGGTAGTAGCAAGCAGTATTTAATAACCATACCTGTATTCATCTCACACCTATATAATTTTGCAATTTATTGGGTATTCCTGACATTCCGTTGGTTGTTGTATTGGCTGTCAAATTACCTCATGATTATATGTTTAGAAACCTAGTTTACACAAGCACATACTATTACTTACTACATCAATAAATAACATGTTACCTTGTTCCTTATATTTCAAAATAAGCCAACACATATCTTAGTTCTTCACCCCTACCTATAACATAACTAGAAGATATTCTTCCTTATGCTTTATTTAAAATCTCAGTGGCCTGAGCATGTTCACTAGTGTAATATTTTGACTAGCTCCGCCCCCCCATCCTCCCCCTTATTTTAGCGGCTCTGGACCGCTGTACCCCCTCACCCAATCTCCTGCTCACTAGCTAAGCTCACTGTTTATATGCATTAAATCTTTTGTGGGGGAACTATATATTAACCACTGTTCCTTAGAAGAAATATGCTAGGTTTCCACTAATCCTCTAATAGATAAGCCTTTTTTTTTTCTCTTCTCCATATTTCTTTTTAACTGATCCCCCAGTAATTTTCATTATACCTGAGCTTTAGCTACCATAACCTATTCCATATTAAAAATGAGGTCACTTTCAATACAACTCAACATTATGCACAGTAGAATATAATCCACTTGCTTAGCTCACTCTGCAGCACAGATTGAAAATTGAATTTTCATGTTAATGCAGACCAATATGTTACCTATGACACATATGCTGTTGTCCCATACTGTCTGTGCATGGAGATCATTTTTTGTTTTATAACTTAATTGACTTATGGAATGTTGAGTTGTTGTTGTTTTGATTTATGTATTTTGTTGAAACCTCAATAAAAATATATTTAAAAAAAAAAAAAAGTCAAGACTTAAGTTAGAATAATGTGTCAAGATGAAATCTATAGCCTCTAGGCCAGACTCATGTGGTATGGAGGAGTATAGGGCTGTGACATCACAAACTATTTGTGGGATCCCATACCAAATTGTCCATCACTCTTAGGACATGCTTAGTGTCCTGTAAAAAGCTTGGTAAAGCCTGTACCAGGGGACACAAAATGGCATCCAGCCACTCTGATGTGTGTTCAAAAAGGGATCCAATCCCACTAACAATTGGATGACCAGTGACATTCGTCAGGGACTTATGCACCTTCGGGAGATGGTGGAACACAGGAGTCACCGGGAACTCAACATACAGATAGTCTAAGGTATCTAGAAAACCTTGTTCCATACCATTGTCCAGAAGGTGCATAAGTTCAACCTGGAAACGTTTAGTGGGATTGGTAAAGAGAACCTTGTACTGTATAGAATCATTTAATTGGCGTAATGCTTCCTTCTTGTAACCACAACAGAGCCCCCCTTGTCCGCATTACGGATCACTATTTGATCATTATCTTGTAATTCCTTCAGAGCCTTCCTCTCCAATCTAGAAAGATTGTCAGGAGGTTTCTTTCTCTGAAGTGCAAGGTCCTTTAGATCCTTTTCAACTCTGTTGTAAAATGTTTCTATGAGGGGGCATCTGCTGTGGATAGGATAAAACGTGGATGGCTTCTTGAAGCCTACACATTTATCAACATATTGCACTCCTATGTCTGTTGGATTTCCCCTGGCCATAGTATCAAGAGTAATAACATCACAGGTTTCAGGAAATGTAAGATCATTATTCAAGTTTACCCTTGTGATATGTGAACCAGGATTTCCAACAGAGATAGGTAAGGCATCTTAATTAAATTCAGAGAAATGCTTTCTAAGTGTGATATTGCGAACCAAACGATTTATGTCCAAGATTGTCTTAAATAAGTCAAACCCAACAAGAGGTACAAAACCTAGTCCTAAACTTAATAGTTTGACTTGTGAATCACTTAAAACTGTGTTGGACAGATTAATCACACTGAAGGTGCATATTTGTTGGTCCCTTTTGGTACCCTCAAGGGATAACGACTCTGGGCATGCTGTGTATTCCCTCCCCCCTTGGGGTTCATCGGGGCAACTGGAAAAACCTGATCCAATTGGGTATTACTAGTATGAGGGTCAGAATCATGAGGTATGTCTGTGCTTCTCGACTCTACTATGTTTCAGCTGTTATTTTTGTTTTTATTTTTTTCCTTAGATTTTACAGAAGGTAGTGCAGTGCCACTATGTGTCTGAGCCCCCTGTGTAATGGTGTTTTTCAAGATACCAGGTCTTACTTCATTATAAGTATCATAGTCTGAATTGTATTTATCCTACTTATTCTTGTAATAACACTGAGTTAACTTAGATGTGTCTCCAATCATCAGATTGTGTGATTTGTACCGCCACACTAACCCCTTCCTTACCTAGCACATTTTCAGTTGTTGTTTTTCTATTAAGTGCTTTTGGGCAGCACTGCTAGGTTAAGGTCTAGTGGTTTTCTGGAAGTTTTTCTTGTAACCATGGAGGATACACAATTTTATTTGTTAATACCTGCTATACCCAGGGATGAACCCCCCACAGAACTGGCCAAAATATTTTCAACCAATAAATCTGACTATGCATTAACAGATTTGTTTCAAGAAATGGACAAACTGTGTATCAAAGAAACTAGATTACAGTGGGACATATGGACACTGGGGAAATACCTAGATATGAAGATGATACCCAGGGGTCTCAGAATCTCTAAATACCCCACCTTTGAAACAGACGACACAGAGTTCATTGAAAATTGGAATAATATATTGAATGAATGTTCTGTCAGATTAATGATTTTGTTGGTGTCCTATAAAAATAGACTGCTAAGTGATATTAGGGAAAACATCAATGCTATTCAAATTGAGTTAAATACACGCAAACATGAAATTGACTACCCCAGATTTGACGAGGTCCTAAGAAAGTCTGTGGCTATTGTAAAAGTCGCAGTTATAAACACAAAACATGTAAAATATTTGCGTGATCAAGCTGATTACGACACTGACACTATTCACGTGTGGAATAAGACACAAAGATTTAACACTCGCAGACAGCATAATAGGAATAGGAGTAGGTGCAGGTCACGTAATAGGAATCACAGATCCAATAGTAGTCAGCGTGTGACTTTCTCAGACAGTGATGCAGAGTCTGGGGAGGATAAATACAATTCAGACTATGATACTTATAATGAAGTAAGACCTGGTATCTTGAAAAACACCATTACACGGTCACAATTACTTTGAGTTTGAGGGGGTTTTCTATCTCCAGAGATGTGGGACAGCGATGGGGGCGAAGTTTGCCCCCTCCTATGCCAACCTGTTCATAGGTTGGTGGGAGCTGTCCCACATCTATGGGGATGGGAACCCCTTAAGACCAAAGATCACATACTATGGTCGCTTTATTGATGACTTGCTCCTCATCTGGAGCGGTAACTCAGATGACAAGGCTGAATTCCTGGAGTATATCAATGAGAATAACCTGAATTTGACATTCACCTCTGAAACACATATTGAAACTATCAATTTTCTTAATATTACTCTTAAAGGCAATATCTCAGGCAAATTCGGTTTTGCACGCAAGAAGCTGCCATCCAAAGAGTGTAATATATTCTATAGCTAAGGGCCAGCTGATTAGAGCTAAACTAAACTGTTCAACAGAAGAAGTTTTTGTTGAACACCAAAGAGATCTACTTGATTGTTTGGGTAATAGAGGATATCCAAAGAAGGTCATTAACAGGGCTGTCAAAGAAGTTCAGGGCATGGATCGTAGACCCATGCTACATGAGAGAAAGATTACCAACAGAAAATTTACTTCAAAGTCTGACAAGGTTACCTTTGTAACTGATTATAGCACTGACTACCAAGAAGTATGTGATATTGTCAGAATACATTTCAAACTCCTAGTGGCAGATGATAAGCTCATTAACCATGTGGCTGATGGCATGAGATGCTCCTATCGCCGCAATAAAACACTGGGCAACTATTTATCACCCACAGTCCTGAGTAACCCACGGGCCAATATGAGTTCATGGCTAACTTCCAAAGGCATGTTCAGGTGTGGGAGCAGTAGATGCAAACCATGTGATTACATCAATATATCTGATACATTTATGTCCACTGTTACCCAACGTACATTTGACATCAATTACTGTTTAAACTGCACATCGCAGTTTGTTTTTTATCTTATCACATGTACATTGTGTAACGTTCAGTACGTGGGACTCACGACAAGGGACATAAGATCCCGTATCAGAGAGCATCTGTCTACTATCAGAGTAGGCAAGTCTTCCTCGCCCATAGTTCAACATTTTTGCATTAAACATAACAAGAATGATTCTTCTTTCAAGTGGCAGGCCATTGGCCATATACCACACCCGAAAAGGGGTGGAGACAGAAAAAAATTACTTGAAAAGCACAAGATGCTTTGGATATTCAAACTATCCACAAAGGTCCCACTTGGACTCAATGCTGAATACGACCTAATCAATTATTGGGAGTGACTTAGCCTTACATATATATATCCCCATGTATACATTATATGTATACACTATATGTGGTAGCTTATTATCCTTCAAATAGTTTCTCTCCAATCCCTAACTCTGTCTAGTAGTAAACATACATCCTAATTTTTTTTTTTGTATGACGTTTAGTTAATTGGTGCATTTAACAAACACACATATCTATTGTCCACGTATTTATATTTTTGTATATATAGTGTTATCACTCTATATATATTTTATCTAATATTGTGATAATTTGTAACATGATAGTTTGTAATGTGTGTTTTGTTATACACGTTGCTACCGCTTTAAATGTGCTAAAACTACGCCTGTTCCTGTTCATCTTATGACACACAGGTATTGGACAAATACATATCTACAATATACATTTTTACTCTTTATTATTACTCATACTAAAGTCTTTGGCCCTTATAATGTAAAGATTTGCAGGTATTTGGTATTAATGATCAAAGTGTGTATTTATTTGATAACAGTATTGACACAGTCAGCTCAACATCAGATACAATTGTTACGTCATATAAGGAGTTTCCTTATTTGAGTTTTTAACCAATTGGGGTTAAACACACCCTTTTTAAATTTGCAAGCTAGCAACATGTCTTTAGCAGTAGTGATTACGGCGTAGAGCCGAAACGCGTATACTGAGCATTTCCTTTTGTATCCTTGTTCCTCCATGGACATTTTATCCAGTTGCTGTAATAAATGTTACGTTTTATTTACATCAGTTACTGCTTATTTTCTTTCTTACTGGGTTTCATGTCTAATGCCCTAATAAGCAGTAACGCTTCCTCAGTGGCGTCGGCTTCGATGGGAGACTACAAATAGCAAGGACGATCCTAATACCTGCATTGGCCCAGACTGGCAAGCCTTCAGACGCACCTCCTTTTCTCAGCGACCCTATCGGTTCACAGAGTGCAAGTGGATATTTCCGGTTCAGTGGCTTCAGTGTGGAGTGAAGCGAATGGAGCTGCACAGCAGTGTAGCGTTTTTCCACCAGGACCACCTGTGATGAAAACATATATTAGTTTAGCTATTATGTTCAATTTAGATAAGCTTAATAATTATGATACAGTAACCATTCTAGTATACATAGTCTCCTATAACCGTTCCAAAAAATTATTATTATTATTGTCAGTTCAGATATAGCCCAGGTTTTTCACAGACCCCCAAAAGGATCAGAAGGGGGGGGGGGGGAAATACAGTAGAAAAAGGGATACTGAAAGGACCAGTCCTACCACCCCATCAAGGGAGATCAAAATCAAAAACAAAGTACAACTAACATCTGTAATCAATTTGTCATCCCATGTACTCAGTGAACTGGAGTTAAAAGTACTCAGCTATGGACTCAATTTTGTTCCAGCTGAGAACTTCAATTTATTCCAGACTCTGGTAGATGTGAACAAATTGATTAGAAATCTCACACTAAAGAAGCATTATAGTAACACACAAACAGATGGGGAAACAGGAAATGCAGAAATTAACTCACATCTAACAACATCAAATGTGGCCCTATCGTTTCAAGAGGTTAGTGATGTACAGGTTTTGGAATCTCTTTTTGAAGAAGGGACAATTGAATTGGGTGAGAATTGTCCCAGAATATCAGATAAGGGTCCCTCTTTGTCTGGAAACTCCAAATTTTATCCTATACATTCACGAGGTACCATACTAGAACAATTCCAGAAATGAGTAGAACGAGATCTAACATAGTTAGCTTATTCAACAGAAGAAAAAAAGAAACATTCCAATTTAACTAGACAAGAGTCCATAACATTAAAAAATCTACAAGATAACAACACACTGGTAATACGCTCTGCGGACAAGGGGGGTTCTGTAGTGGTAATGGTTTTTTTTGTCCAAGAAGCACCACGGCAACTTACAGACCCTAAACAATATCAAACACTAGATTTCAATCCAACTGGAAGATTTAAACGTGAATTAAGTCATCTAATAGATGAAGGATATGAAGAGGGTTATGTAGACAAACAAACTAGTTCATACCTCTTAGTTGAAAATCCAGTTACCCCTATATTTAACTTTCTACCGAAGGTTCATAAATCATTGGTAGAAGTTAAAGGCAGACCAATAATCAGTGGGATTGGTTCTATGATTGAACCACTCTCAAAATGGTTGGATGAAATTCTGCAGCCACTTGTAAAGCAATTACCAAGCTACCTATGTGATACAAAACAATTGTTGCAAGAAATGGATGAGATACAATGGCAACAGGGACATGGATGGCTTACTATTGATGTCACCTCCCTGTACTCATCCATACCACACGACAAGGGTTTGGAAGCACTAGGGTATTGCTTGGAAAGGTACACAAATTATGATCAAGGTTTCCGATCATATGTGTTGCGGGTAACGCAATTCTTGCTGACACATAACATGTTTGTCTTTGAGGGTGTCTATTACCTACAGAGATGTGGGACAGCTATGGGGGCCAAGTTTGCCCCCTCGTACGCCAACCTATTCATGGGTTGGTGGGAGCTGTCCCACATCTATGCGGGTGATGGACCCTGGAAGGAGAACATTGTGTATTACAAAAGGTATATAGATGACCTTTTGGTCATCTGGAAAGGCAGTGATGTGGAAGCAGCAGAATTTGTTAAGACCCTCAATACAAATGATACAGGCATTAGGTTCACTTATGAATATAATGCTGAAAGCATCAATTATTTGGATGTGAACATGTCTGACAACAATGATGGGAAAGTGGTCACTAAGGTGTATAGGAAACCTATATCGGGAAATACTCTCCTCAATGCCCAGAGCAGTCATCCAAAAAGGGTCTTCAGGTCTGTCCTTAATGGGCAGTTCATTAGATTAAGGAGAAACTGTACATTGGATATGGAATTTGAAAGACAAGCTCTGGAGCTGGAGGAGAGATTTCGAAATAGAGGATACAAGTACAGTGAGATTAAAGCTTCTAAAGATAGGATTGCTGCAACAGACAGAACTTCCTTTTTCAAACATAGGGAAAGAAATAACGATAAATTCGAGGGAGTCACATTCATCACAGAATATAGTTTACAATATCATCAAATTTGTAACATACTAAGGAAGAATTTCTCTATGCTAACAGCTGATGACAAATTGACACATATAATACCAAAAGGGTGTAGATATGCCTTTAGGAGAGGGAGGAGCATAGGCAATATTTTAGCACCTACATTGCTCAAATCTGAAAAACCAAGTAACAACTCTTCCTGGTTAAGATTTAAAGGCACATATAAATGCAGTTATTCACAGTGCACAGCGTGTGAATTCTTACAACAAGGTGATGGATTTGAAAGTACTGTCACTGGGGAAAAATTTGATCACTCTTCATGTTCAAATTGTAGATCGAGTTTTGCTGTATATCTTATTACCTGCATTGAATGTAGGATACAGTATACAGGTTTAACAACGAGAGAAATGAGAGAAAGGATAAGGGAACACTTAACAAATATCAAGGCTGGCAAACTCACCACACCTCTAGTGCAACATTTCAAAAGAGAGCATGATAGTAATACCAAATCCTTTAGATGGAAAATTATTGAACTAGTGAAATGTGGGCACAGAGGAGGTGATAGAGAAAAAGTGTTGTATAAAAGAGAGGCATATTGGATACATAGGCTCAGAACAAGAATACCTTGTGGGTTAAATTCCGAGTTCGATCTCATCAATTTTTGGGAATAGAAACACTGGGCCGGTATATCCAATTGTCTATCCAAGTATTTAATTTAATGTATCGGAGTATTGCTATAGAGAATTGGAGTTGCTATATATCAGTATACCATACAATAGATATTTATGGAAAAACTTAGGTTATTTACATTCCAAGCATAAAATGAAGGGTTAGTTATGCAAATTAACCAGTAATTAACATAAGTTTCGATTGGTACTGTCCACATTAGAGTACTGCTAGCATTGACATGATTCTTGAAAATTGAGAGTGTTTGAAAGGATCCAAAACACTCACAAACAAACAACACCCCCCCCTCTCTAGATAGATTATTACTTTGAGGGAGAACTATTAATTGGAAGATGTTGACAATAATAATAATAATTTTTTGGAACGATTATAGGAGACTATGTATACTAGAATGGTTACTGTATCATAATTATTAAGCTTATCTAAATTGAACATAATAGCTAAACTAATATATGTTTTCACATTAATTAGTATAGAATGTTCTTTAGAAAGATTAGAATAATCAGGATTTACAGAGTAAAGTGTATAATGTTTTATCTCAATAGCAACCCCAAAAAATATTTTTGCAACATGTAAGAAAGGAGTGTAAATAACTATAAGTGAGGTTATGGTTTTATAAATATGTATTTGTAAAATAAAGGTAAAGAAGTTGTTTTATTATATTCACTGTACCTTTAAAATATCTAATAAACCATATTGAAGGTGTGTTTAAAGTTCCACTACAGGTAAAAGAAGGTGGAGTTTGTTTTTAACCTATTAGCTTGTCCTAATGGATATATAAGGATCATTAGGACAAGTGACTGCAGCTACGATTACGGCCTTTTGCGCCGAAATGCGTCAGCAAGCAGTCCCTGGAGTGGGACACACACCACTCACGTTGAAGTAGGAGTTCTATTACCATTTAGCTATGTATGCTTTTAAAGATTTCTTTGAATAAAGTTACTTTGTTTCACCAATCTGGTTTCCGGTGCATCCAATTCATCAAGCAAAGAGTTATTTGGAAACAGAGGTTTGCACGGTTAATGATTGGAATCCTGCAAGCATTAGTCCACTCACCTCACAGACGGCTGGACACGCGATACCGGAAGTGAGGTCTGATGACGTCAGACGCCGAAGGATCGATGGAGACCTGAAGCAAGAGGAGCCAGACAAGTCACTGAGTGTCAATTCCTTGTATAATACAAGTGGATAGAATTGACACTTACAGTGTGAAGCGGCTCAGCTTCCAAAGAGACGGTCACATCAAATATCCAGGTAAAAATACAGCAGCCGGTGTCGATGACCTAAACGGAGGTGAGTGGTGAAGATACTATTGTAAAGTTCCACATTTTCTATTTGGGACATTGTTATTTGAGAGGTATATCCTAACATTCAAGTTGCGGAGAGATCCTTACAGTATATATAGGTGCTGACACTGTTTGCACGTTCTTTCACCTGTGATGAAGCCTGGTCTTCTTAGGGACGACTAGTGAGGTGACCTGAACAGTACAAGATTGCAGCGGCTTTTCACTGGTATTATCTGTGACGGAGCCTGGTTCTACGTGGGGACGGATCGGTGAATGTATTACACCAAGGTCATTACCTAGCCAAGTCTGTTGCCAGCATGTTTATGTTCTAATTGCTGTTCTAAGCTGTTCTAAGCTACGGAACTTTTCTATACAATTATCGTTTTTATGGACACTTGTCACTCCAACAGCTGAATACATGTGGAGCAGCTTGTGTGTTGGATGTTTACTCAGTTACAGCATCATTGACTACTTATTCTTGTAATAACACTGAGTTAGCTTAGAAGTGTCTCCAATCATCAGATTGTGTGATTTGTACCGCAACACTAACCCCTTCCTTACCTAGCACATTTTCGGTTGTTCTTATTTTATATATTTCACATTAAACAGGCTGTGATTTATATTAATGAAGTTAGCTGCAGTTCAGAATTGGACAAATGTATAAGCAATATATTATATATATCTCATAAAATGGTATTGCAGCATAAAATAACCAATTCTAAAAGCACTACACAAGCCCATTTGGATATGTTTATATCTATCATTTAGTGATTGTTGAATATTTTGTACACACATAACATATTGGTATTTTATTTTTATTTTTACTATTATTGTTATCTTCATTATTATTATTATTATCATGGTTATATTATATGTTAGTAACATCCAGTTATTCTCTCCACCGTTGTTTTTCCTGATATATTGCTCTAATTTTTCTACAGCCCTTGTTTCTATCCCAATCAATTACTATATTTAACCCATCATTTAGGCTTATATAGAGATTTCGAGACTGTTTAATGGCAGGAGTATATTTAGTCCTTTACTATGTGATTAGTGGTTAACCAATAAGGACACAGCACTAGGTATTTATTTTAACCTGCACACATTGTTTTAATTATGTCTATGATTAAGGCTACTCAGACAGTGACACCCCCAGCACCTTATTCCACGTCTTCATGCTAGCTCTAAACAGAGTAAAGTGATGTCCGCAGCTATGTTTACTCCGGCACAACCACGTCATCACCTAGAGGCAGCACCTGTGAAATCTCCTTGGGTGTGAAGGGGGCAGCAGCAATCTGGTTCTGCAAATATTCCTATCTCTGAGTTATGCTGGTAGACTAGCCAGAGGGGAAAGGCAAATGAATGCTATGCGCAGTTATTAGAGTGTATTTGCGGCGTGCACTGTGCGTGCTCAAATCCGACTGGAAATCTATTACTAATACTTACACAAAAGCGCGCCATTTGTTAAAGTGCAGCAGCGGCCGGGGGCAATATAAAAAAGTGCCGCCCCCCCAAATCTGCCGCGCTAGGCACGGGCCTTGTGTGCCTAGGCCTTAATACGCCCCTGGGCTGCACATATATGTCTCTTGTCATTGGCTCACGTGATGTGCTCAGCTAGCTACCAGTTGTCCATTGCTGCTTCTTCAACAAAGGACACCAAGAAAACAAAGCATATTTAATAATATAAATAAAATGGAACGTTGGTTAACCCCTTAAGGACCAAAGTTTTTCCTTGTTTTCATACTTTTATTAAATGACAGAAGCAATTTTGGCATTTTTGCTCACTATTGATTTCACCTTAATTGTTTCTCTCTTGTTAAGTGCAACCATACATATCATACACCTTTTTTAATAAACAGGTCTTTCTAGTGATACCCTATATAGGTATACAAAATAACAATAGGAATTTAATAATGACTTTTGGGAAAAATGAGGGGGTTATTTTCTTTATAACAATTGCTACAAAACTTGGTAGCCAAATGAAAAATACCACTAAATAGATTAATTGGGGTAGATTTATCATAGAAGCCTATTTATCAAAGGTCTGCCGAACCTGATCTGACAGTGCGAATTAGGTCCGACAGACCTCGCTGAATGCGGGAAGCAATACGCTCTCCGTATTCAGCATTGCACCAGCAGCTCTTGTGAGCTGCTGGTGCAACGCCGCCCCCTGAAGATTCGTGGCCAATTGGCCGCCAGCAGGGGGGTATCAATCAACCTGATCGTACTCGATCGGGTTGAATTGTGGCGATCTCTGTCCACCTCCTCAGAGCAGGCGGACAGGTTATGGAGCAGCGGTCTTTAGACTGCTGCTCCAAAACTTTTGTTTCTGGCGAGTCTGAAGGCTCGCCAGAAACACGGGGCGTCAAGCTCCATACGGAGCTTGATAGATATGTCCCATAGTGCAAGCGGACATGATACGATGTAGCGTATCATGTCCGCTACACATCGATAAATGCCGACAGCATACGCTTTCGGTATTTATCATTGCACCAGCAGTTTTTGTGAATTGCTGGTGCAATGCCGCCCCCTGCAGATTTGCGGCCAATTGGCAGCTAGCAGGGGGGTCAATCAACCCAATCGTATTCGATCGGGTTGATTTCTGTCCGCTGCCTCAGAGCAGGTGGAAAAGTTATGGAGCAGCGGTCTTTAGACCACTGCTTCAAAACTTCTGTTTCCGGCGAGCCATTCCGAGCTTGATAATTCGGCCCCATTATGTTGTCATGATTTTAGGAATATCCCATATGTCCAAGTAATTTATAGCAAATATAGGCCAAATACTACAAAGATGGAATTATTGGTTTAACGCTAAAATTTGCCGTGCATAGACTATAAGCTAAATTGCGGTCATCTGATTTAAAACTGCTTCACAAAAGTATATATTTGTAGAATTTAGACACCCAAGGGTATTTATCTATAGATATTTTGACACATTATGTTTAACCCTTTTATCGCCAAGGGCAGAAAATAAAATGTAGGGCTAAAAAACAAACAAAAAAAAACAACACTTTTTTAAAATACAATTATAAAAAAATAATCTTTATTAAAATAAAATGTATTTAAAAAAAATACATAAAAACACTTTAAATTAATTTAGCATTTTTTCTCACTGTATGTGTTCACTGAAACAGAAGGGGATGATCCAAGATGCAGTGATCACATGGCCATTGGTGTTGTTTTTGTTCATTACTAGACTGCCTAGGCATCCAGTGATTGGCCACTGGGCCTGATACCAGCATGCACTGGGGAATGCTATTATCTAGGCTCCATTTTAAGTATACAATCACTTTGACCGTCTGCCACAATAATTGTATACAGAGTAACTGCAATTTTTGACAGTTATTGTACTGCTGCTGGATAGTTTTGCACGCAGATTTGTAGCAGCAGCATTAGATACACGATTATCGCAATGTGTATCTCATGAATGGAGGCAGCACATTTACCGACATGGGATCACAGTGACAACATGTCCCTGTGATCGCTTGCCTGGGTTGTCTTCCATTACACTATTTCTGCACTCTCTCACCCCTGAGGCATGCAGAAATAGAGTGGACATGCCGACACAGGACTCAGATGTGCACTAACAGCCCAGGACATCAGTGCCCTATAGGTACGGCTTGGTCCTTAATGGCTAAACCTCCAGCTCCGTACACTCCACAGGGCTGCTCATTAAAGGTTTAAAATTGTATTCTCTATCTGAACATTTTTGGGTTTCATGCCCCTTGAAGTGTGATGGCAGTTAGTGGTTATTGCTTTGGGGTAACCAGTAGGATCAGCTAATTACCCTAACTTTGGTAGAAGACAAATGTAAACTCAATGCAGAAAATTATTAATATTAGCTTAGTTTTAACCCGCTGCTGGGGTAAATACTTTATACCAGGTCAAGGAAGCTGTAATGAATAGTAGTTTGTGGGGTATAGTGATATTATGTATTAAATTGTGAGCGAATCTGTTGGTGATCTACATATAAATGATGATAATAATAATAATTGTGTTGCCAGCACAAAATTCCTTTTACATTTCCTGAAGAAACTAATGGGAAACTCAATGTTTTTGCAACCTGTTGCTATAAACTATTTGCACCAGCATTTAAATTGTTCACAATCTGCAATAGATAGTATTAGACTTGAACTATCATTTGTAATCTTACCTTAAGAAACTAGAGAGTGACACTCACATCAGATGTAAATTATTCAAATCTGAGCTGAAATTATTAAATTGTCTTTAAAATGTCCATAAAAGATTTTTTAATTGTACAGAATAAAAGTTTCAACTATTGAAGATATATAGCATAGACAATGTGCTTCCCTACATCCAGACCCAAACTGGCTAATGAGCAAACAGGAAAAATGGCTGCTGGGCATGTAAATTGTACCCCACCCATCTACTCTTATTTACTATTAATATAGGTGGCTATTAATGTTAGCACTGACTGTTTGTGCAAATGGAAAGCCAAAGTTTCACTCACCTATTCTTGATAGGAAACTATATGCATTTGCAAGGCCACTGTCAGCTTTGTCAAGTATTGAACTGAGTCGCAGGGCCACCACTAGAAATTTTGGGGCCCCTGACTTAACCATTGATCAGCCCCCCCCCCCCCACTTTGACATGTGCAATTTTGACCAAGTGACTAAAACGTATATGCACTTTATTCTTAAGTATCTATTTAAACTTGGAAATGTTGTAAAGGTAGTAACATACAAACACACAGACACACTCATACACTGAAACACACACACACACACACACTCAGACATAGGGATTCACATATAGACACTCTAGCAGACACGCAAAGAAACACACTCAGACACAGACACCCAAACATTGTTGTTTACATTGACCTGACAAGTAATGAGGTAGACTACGGTTTTGTAAAAAAAGGAGATTTAGAAAACAATATATGGAGTTCTGATTATCTTTTTGTAAATGAAGATGCCAACTAAATGATGACAACAGCATGCAGTGGCTGAAAGGAAGGGCCCTGAACTGCCTAAACAATAATTTAAAGGTTAAATGGTGGATTAGGTGACTTCCAGAAAGGTCTCATTAGTCTCAAAGTCTGTAAAAAGATGTGAATAATCAGTAGTAAGGTCAAAATGTCCTAAAAAGGAACAGACAGTGGACACACACACACATTCAAACTTGCACATACACCCAAGGAAACACCAACAGAGACAACCTCAGAAAACACACAAAGACATACACTCACACACACACACACAGAGACACCCATAGAAAAACAAACAAAGACATACACACACAGAGAGGCAACCACATAAAACACAGAACGACATACATACACACACCCTCACTGAGACATCCACAGAAAACACACAAAGACATACACACACCCTCACAGAGACACCCACAGAAAGCACACACCCTCACAGAGACATCCACAGAAAACACAGACATACACACCCACCCTCACAGAGGCATCCAGAGAAAATATACAAAGACAAACATACACACACCCTCACAGAGACACCCATAGAAAAAACTCAAAGACATATGTACACACCCTCACAGACATCCACAGAAAATGCACAAAGACATACACACCCACCCTCACAGAGAGACCCACAGAAAAAAAATACATACACACTCATAGAGACACAAACCAAAGCACAAAGACATAAACAAAGACATCCACAGAAACACTCACAGGAGGAAACATTTATGCACCTTGCATCCCCTAAATCAACGTTGTGTGACATGCATGATAAAAAAATGCAGAAATTAAGAGATCACTTTTTAAAGAATCATATTTGTAAATGTGCAAACAAAAATAATTCTGTGAATTCAAAATTGTACATTAATGATCTGGGTAGATGGCTAGAATGAAGAAAAGTACTTTTAAAAGGTTGACATATGTTTGTTTGTTTTTTCCCAGACCAAGAGCACCACTTCAAATATAGTGTACAAATGTTCCCATCTGTCAGCTGTACTTATGGATTTTGAAAATGCTGTACTCTATATGGTCTTGGTAGAACCGTAAGCTGTGGTACTCATACTATTAGATTGTATTAAATTCAGGATTTAGGCTTGTTGGTATGTATTTCAAAATTAAGTCAGCTGTAGTGTAAACTGAACAGTTTTAAGTTAACCTGTCAACCTGTTAACTCATTTCAAACATTGAGCAATCTTAGTCTGAGGGTATAACATTTTATGCAGATGTAAAAATCTTAGATAAAATGCCTCCTTGCATCTGGAAAGTCCTTGTATAAAGGGGCAGTAAACTGGAATGTAATTAATATTAATTTGTATATATATATATATATATATATATATATATATATATATATATATATATATATATATATATATATATATATATATATATATAATGCATATCTGCCATAAGGGCACCTACCATTTGTGTATTGAAGATAAAACATTTCTGCATGGTTTTAAATATAGAATTTCTACAGCATTGTCAAATAATCATAAATACACTGCTGCTAAAAAATGTGTTTTTATGGACCCCTGGCCCCACCATACAACTACTACCACACTGAAGTTACAATCCGAAATTGCACAAAGAAATAAAAAAACATTTGCTAAGTAAGTCCTACCTCCTCTGCAAATGAAAGTGATCTGCCGTCTGACTCAGGCACACACTGTACAAACAAAGTGCCAAGTCTGTCTCACACTGTGCATAGTGGTTTAGTGCCAACCTTTCGGACCTCAGGGACCACTAAACTCATACTTTTGAATCCCGTAGACCACTAACATGATTTTTTTTTTTTTAAAGGTACAAACCTTTATAATGTATGTGTGTGTATATTATATGTATACACACACATATCTACACACATATTGTACATAACTAGTATAACCATGGTTACGTTTACATTATGTATATATTTACACATTTTTAAGAATTATTTTTTGGAATTAACTAACTGAATAACAGAACTGAGAGAATACTTCCAAATGACAGATGAAGGGTGAATGCCAACTTTTGAACTGGAACAGATAGGCAGAAAGTGGGGAAAAAAAGAATTATGTTTAAAAGGACCACAAGACTTCCAAGTTACCTCCCCAGTTAGGAATTATTCAAAACTACTTATGATCATAGACAGACATTGGAGTCATAAATTAAGTGTATATCAGAAAGCTCTGAATACGGATGTGAGCTAACCCCGACTGATGTTACTGGCAATTACTATAATACTGGTGGGATATCGCTGATCTGCTGGATGCAACTACTCGAATTCAGGTGGAATGGCTTTGTATGTGGGAAAGGAATTAGGAAAACTACAACAAAGAGACAGGTAAAGGGAAGAAAATAAATGAAATGTAAGAGAGAAATTATTTTTGTTTTCTTATATTTTCTTTTTATATTTTCTTTTCTTATATTTTTTCTTATATTTTTTCTTATATTTTTCTTTTCTTATATTTTCTTTTTTTATATACTTTAATTCCACTATTTCAAGCCAAGACTATACCAACCTCTGCTGGCTTTAGAATGGAAGCATCTTCCTCTGAGCAGCGCGCTGGGCAGGGGAAGTTAAAAATTAAATCTAGCTACGCAAGTTGCGCAGTACTACGCAACGTGCGTAGGGAGATTGTAATTTAACTCCTCCATCGATTTTCACTGATATCCAGCCAGGTACTGTAGGGAGTTGCAGCGCGACGGGTGTGACACCATCAGAGGAGATTAATTCCTGCTTGATGGTGTCAAGGACCACCAACATCTTCTCGTGGACCACCAGTGGTCCATGGACCACTGGTTGGCGACCGCTGGTTTAGTGCACACTCAGAAATCCTTTCAAATGCTAATACTTTACTCCTTGTAATAACATTTCCTATGCTCAATTAGCACTCTGCTGTAGTACCCACTGGTGGCTGCCAAAATGTAAAAAAAATAAATATATATTTTTAGTTCTTGCCTAAAGGGGCCCTCCTGGCCTATTGGGCCCCTGACAAGAGTCCCCTCTGTCACCCCCGATGGCGGCCCAGTGAGTAGGTTTTATTCAACCAGCTCTCTGGCAAAATTATGTGCTCATTTTCCAAACCAGCTATTTGATTTGCAACATTTGTAGGTTACAGAGATTGCTTTTCAACCTATCTAATAAAAGCAAGAAGTGTTTACTGTCCTTTTAAGTGGGGTAGTGTGTGCACACAAATGTCAGGGCTTTTTATATCCCCAAGAAAATTATCAGATTTAGGACTCAGGTGTCTGATTAGAGATGTTATGTGGGTTTGATCACAGCCCCATCTATCACCCACAGGCCATACACTGGTCACCCAATGTCTCATCAATAGCAACTAGCAAATCTATTGCTGTGGGCTTCTGGGGCACGATTACATATACGGCGCAAGTTTCGGCACAAGCGTGGAAACCCGCGCCGCCCGCAATTTCACCTCGCACATCGGGATATTACATATACTGCACCGTTAGATGCTAAACTGGCGTAAGTAGGACAAACTGGCCAGTATTTTGTCCACGGAAAGTGTCAATAAAAAGTAGTTTTATGCAAATTAGGCTAACACTTGTAAAAATGAACAGATTTCAAACAAAAATGTGACACGTAATTACGCTATTCAAAATTCATATATAAACCCATGCTCAGCCGCCATTTTCTTCAGTGTGTTTGGATTGTTCGTTGAGCTACAACACACTACACTGGAGTGGAGGAATAGTCTGAATAGAGAGAGAGGCGCAAACAGAGGAGTTAGGTCGCATTGTTATTTGATTAAGCTTGTACACTTACACATATTTTTACATATTGCACACATATTTTGCATACATACATATACAAATACAACACACTTTTTTTTCTAACACCTCACACATTTTATTTGATTTTTACAGTGTGATAGGCTGAGTGTTTGGTTGTGATTGTGTGTGATTGAACTGGGACTGAGTGTGAGTGTGTGTAGTGTGATTTAGTGTGAGGATGGCAGGGAGAGGTAGGAAGGAGGGGAGGAGGGAAGAGGAGTGGCAGGCAGAGGAGTATAGGAGAGGACAGGAGGAGTGGGCCCCTCATCAGGGAGTAAGTTGAGTAGGGAGATGGAGAGCTGGAAGGGATGATGGGAGGAGAGATGCCTGATTGCCCCAGGGAGCAGGCACATCTAGGAGAGGGACATGGGGACAGAAGGGGGAGGAGGGAGAGGATAGGGAGGAACCCACACCAGGGACATCACAGGGAGGAAGCCAAGTGTCCATGGAGGATGAGAGGCTGAGATGTCCCAACTTCTCATTTTATGAAAATGTTGTCCTTGTCCAGGCCATCATGGACAATTACAGTGACCTCTTCGGGCAGGAGAAGGGCAAATGCATTGCCAAAAGGAGAAAAATTGCATGGTTGGCGGTAGAGAATGCCGTCAACAGTGTGGCCCGCAGAGGAGGACTGTTGAGGGCCTGAAAAAGCGGTGGAATGACTGCAAGAGGCAGGTCAAAGAAAAGATGGGACAAGAAGCTATTCACCAGAAGGGAACAGGCAGTGGTCCATCCCTTGATATTGAGTATAACACCTGGCAGGAGATGATACGCAGGCCCCTGAGTATCACAGCAGTCCGTGGACTTCCAGGGGCTCGTGACTCAGGGGCTGCAAACACAGCACAACATGCTGGTGAGTAACATCACACACACCAGTATTATATGTATTTGAGATATAACATCCTTTAATATCACACATTCATGTACACAATGAGGAGCATGGTATTTGGCGTACTAACAAAAACATCTACAATTATATTTGACCTTACTGCTACTTAACACAATGTAATTCATGATATGAGGTGGAATAGTGCAATACTAACATGTCTCAGAATAACACAGGACACATGTTATAGAGTTTGACATGAGAATCAATATAGGCCCTAGCATGTATCAATGTATATTGTATGCCCACGTGGACATATATCACATGGACATATATCTGACTGTACTAATCCCTCTCATCCTTTGACTCCTTCACAGAACCTCCTGTCATGAGGATACAAACATCCATGCCACCACCACCAGTCTTCAGGCAACCACAAGAACAGTATGCTCCCAGGCATGAGCATGGTTGGATGGCTTCAGTTGAGGATCCGGGACCGGGAGTGATGCCACCACCATTGCCATATGACCCCTGGCAATATTCCTGGCCAGAGGAATATCCTCCCTTTGGCTTTGAGGGGGAGCCAAGACAGCCACAAAGGGTCCATATATTCCCCCCCCCCCCCCCCCAACAACACAATGTCATAATAGTCAGGGATTTTACCCACAGACAATGTCACAGGAAGTGCCAATTGGACAGGCTGAGTGGTCACACACTGGTCATCAGTGGGACTATCAACCAACCATGAGAGCTCCACCATCCTCATCAATTGGATGAGCTCTACCATCCTCATCAATTGGACGAGCTCCACCACCTGCAGATGGAAATATAGCAGAATCTACAGCTGCACCTCAAGCACCATCAGATGTAGCTGCCCCTGCCCCACATGAACCAGCAGTTGTAGCTGACCCTGCCCCACATGAACCAGCAGTTGTAGCTGACCCTGCCCCACATGAATCATCATATGTAGCTGACCCTGCACCACAAGCACCAGCAGATGCAGGTGACCCTGCAACACAAGCACCTAGAAGCCCTGCTGCTCCAGAGCCTGTGGATGCATTGTATTCTCCCCTGGGTGAGGAATACATTGCACTCCAGAGGAGGCTCATAACAAGCACCGAGAACATACAAAGAGGCCAAGAGAGGTTCTTCAGGAACCATGAGAGGTTCATCAGGAGCCAAGAGAGGATACAACAACGTAGCATAGAGCTACAGAGGGACATGGCAGCATCGTTAAGTGCAAGTGTTCAGAACCAGTCACAGATGATGCGAATTCTGTCTGATATGCAGATGCAAATGGACAATAGATGGAGAGAACAAAATCAACTCTTGGGTGTGTTGGTTGAGCACTTTACACACCAACAGGACACTGCCTCCAGCCTATCATCTGTGGCCAGCACACCAGCAGAAACACCAGAATCTTCTCAAACCAGGAGAACAAGGAAATCCACTACAGTCACCTCAGCTCCCTCATCCAAGAAGCGAAAAAAGAAATAAATATTCTTATAGTTCACCATATATCTTGTCCTCTGTTATTTACCATATAATTGTCATCAACATCCATGTGAGGTGTGTTTTATTACACTTATATTGTTAAAACATATAATATGTGTGAAAATGGCAATAAAAACAGGTAATATTATAATGTTTATGACATATTCTTGTACTATAACTCACATCCACAATAGTTGTTTATGAAGGGTACATGTAGTTATATTCACTTCTAAGATGTAAATCAATGTATCTCACATCCAATATAAATTGACACATGGGTATATATAATAGTGATGTTACTGATAGGGTGTGCATTATCGGGTGTTTTAAGGCTGCAGGTGAGAGGATGTGTTGTCTGTGATTGGTTTGACACAATTGCAAAGAGGCCGCCTTCAAGAAGGTCTTAGAAATTATCATATGAGCCATCCTAGGTTTAGCTTTCAACTAAGAATACCAAAAGAACAAAGAAAGTGTTAGAATT
The DNA here is from genome assembly GCF_027579735.1 of Bombina bombina. Taxonomy (NCBI): domain Eukaryota; kingdom Metazoa; phylum Chordata; class Amphibia; order Anura; family Bombinatoridae; genus Bombina; species Bombina bombina. The sequence goes on from NC_069504.1 coordinate 578,782,449, forward strand.
GAATTTGAAAGTTGTTTGAAATAACATGCCCTATTTGAAACAAGAAGGTTTTCTTTGGACTTGATTGTCCCTTTATATATTTTGGCATCAATGCCAAGCTGTGCTAACATTAGAATAAATTACACTCCAGTGGGTTCTAAAGAGGTGAAGGAAATACAATTATGATTTCCCATTGTTCTCTCCTCCAAGTATTGTTGATTGTTTAAGAACAAATATAAAGTAAATAAGCAAGTATATGTCCACAATGTGATAAAGTGATGAGATCTGATTATACCTACAAGCTCAATCCATTTGATTAGGTTGTGGCTTCAAACAACAAAATCAGCTATTTCAAATACACAAATAAACCTTAAAAAACCAATAGTATACTGTTTCTTTAATTCTTTAACCTTGAGATGCTGCTTAAATGTATGTGTTTGTTAAGGCTTCCAGGGAGTTACGTTGCTTTTTTAGTCAGTGCAAGGGTTGCTGCGCCTGCAATATGTGGCGAGATGAGAATGGAGTAGATTTTTTTAATCCTGCGTGCGTAAGTCCTTACGCTGTATATTAGATACCAAATTGCGCGGCTGTTCTATGTTAGTCTATGGGGATAAAAAAATACGGCCGAAGGGTGAAATATACGCGCGTAACTTGTATGCTACGCCGTATATGTAATACCAAAATCGCGTAAAATCCGGTGGCGGAGGATTTTGCGGGCAACGCTGCATATGTAATGGTCCCTGCATCTTTTTTTTTTTTTTTTTTTTTTTTTTTTTTTAAAGGCAATTCTTTATTTAGATTCAAACAAACATACAAAGGTCACAAACAACAGTAAGAAAATATATTATAGAGGTTCGGCAGGTTAGACTCAATGAAATTGTGGGGACATGCAGTTAGAATTCAGTCCAAAGTCTCTCAGAGATATCTGGCGGCATGTCTAAAGGGCCGACCTCTGCTTTTGCCGGTTTAGTGCGTGGGTTTGCCTTGTTTTCCTTTTTTACAAAGTTTAAGTCTGAACAGTAGATGTTGAAAAATCTAGTAACATACTTTCTTTTTCAGAATAATAGGGGAGATAAATAACAAAAGTGATAACCATATCAGTAACAATAAAAGTTAGGGAAAGAAGGGTAGAGGAGAGGGGGGGAGGGGGAAGAAGGGGGGAGGTCAGAATAATAAGTATGTGTCACTCAGAGAGAGGGGGGGGAAGAAGGTTCTGGCAAGACACTCAAACCTGTTTGTCGATCTATTGCTAGATCCATTCATCTGATTGGGTTTCCTTCCCATGTCAGGAGCATTAATTCGTGTATGTCAGGTTGGCCCACTTTAAGGTAGTGGAACCTTTCCAGTTGGAGGTGAGATGAAACTATTGATTTCCACTCTGAAAGAGTAGGGATGGAGTCGGTTTTCCATTTTTGAGGGATAAGAGTTTTAGCTCCATTCAGCATGATCGTGAGGAGGGTTTTGTCATGTACATTAGAGAGTTTTGGTAAGTCATGGTAAAGTAGTGTCATAGGGGTTGGGTGAATCGTTATGTCTAGTTTTTGGTTGATCTCGTCAAATATTTCTTTCCAGAGATCTCCTAGCTTGGGGCAGTCCCACCAAATATGTAACATCGAGCCTACTTGGCCACAGCCCCTCCAGCACCTGTCAATTGAATTGGGGTATATTCTTTTGAGTCTTTGGGGGGTTAGGTACCATCTACTCAAGAATTTGTATTGTGTTTCTTGGGTTCTGGCCGAGACCGAGCATTTTTTAGTGGCTTCAAATATTTTGGCCCAGTCATCAGGGTCTAGTTCGAGCCCAAGTTCATTGTGCCAGCTCCTTACATACGGGGGTAGGTTTCTAGTATCACTTTTTTGCAGCATGTTGTAAAGTATTGAGATAAGATGTTTTGGTAGACTGCTTTGTGTACATAGGATTTCAAATGGTGTAAGCGGACGGAGAAGTGAGGGTCTATGTCTGTGTGTAGTGATATAGTGGTACAGTTGAGCGCAATGAAACCAGGATGAAAATGTGTCCGGGATCCATTCTGCAAGCTCCTTTTGGGTTTTGAGATTGGATTGATTCAAGGCATTGGATATTGCTAGTCTACTGAGAGGGGGGCTGTCCCCCAAGTTCCCCGCTGCGGCTTGAAAGCCTATGGATGGGTTATTATGAACCGAGACCAGGGGTGAGATAGGAGTTGTGATGGTACTTTGCGTTGCGGCGATACCATCCCATGTGGCAAGAGTCTCTTTCAGTAAAGGGTATTGTGATATATGGGGTGGACGAAGTCTATGTGAAGACCATAGCAAAGAGCCCATGTTATAACATTTGAGTATGTCAGAGTCCAGTTTTATCCAAGCCTTGTGTGCCAGGTTTTGGCACCATTCGGCGGCCCGTTGTAGCGTAATAGCCTGTCTATAGAGGTGTAGGTTAGGTAAGCTCACCCCACCCATTGACCTTGATTTGTACATTGTGTTCCTATTGATTCTTGGCATAATATCCTGCCATATGTATTTTTCAATGGCTTGTTGTATATGCTGTATATATGGTGTAGATGGGGGGATTGGGATGGTTTGCAGCAAGTATAGTACTCTTGGTAGTACGTTCATTTTGATTATGTTAATGCGGCCTAGCCAGGAGATGTGTTTCTTTTTCCAGCTGGATAGATCTGTTACTATTTGCTCTTTTAATTTTTTGTAATTGACTTCCACTAAATCCGTCGGGGAGGGGGTGATGGTTATGCCTAGATAACGTATCTCTCTCTCTACGATTTTTATTGGGCAGTGACTCTTAATAATGGAAAAGGTCTCTTGGGGCTCACTAATGTTAAGGAGTTCGGACTTGTTGAGATTTAAATGGAAATTAGAAACTAGGCCATATTGTTCAAATTCTTTTAGGACTTCGGGTAGCGAGTGGGCTGTATCAGTTAGAATGAGTAGGACGTCGTCCGCATACATGGCTAATTTGTAGGTTGTGGATTGGATTTGAAGACCTTTAATTTTGGGGTTGTCTCTTATTCTACAGGCTAAGGGTTCCATTGTGATAGCAAATAGGATCGGTGATAGTGGGCAGCCCTGTCTGGTACCATTAGATATTTTGAATGGGTCTGATAGTACACCATTAACGTGTACTCTGGCATTAGGTGACGAATACAGGGACAATATCATGTTTAGAAATTTTGGGCCAATGTTCATTTTAGTTAGTGTGGAAAGCATGAAGGACCAGTTGACGCGGTCGAATGCCTTCTCGGCATCTGTAGAGAGGAGGGACATGGGAGTGTGGGTATTGCGGGCGTGAGTGAGAAGTTGTATCACTTTAAGCGTGTTGTCCCTCGCCTCTCTGTTCGGTATAAAACCAACTTGATCTGTGGAGATGAGTTGGGGTAGAAATCTATTCAGTCTGTTAGCAAGCAGTTTGGCTAGTAATTTTATGTCCGAGTTAAGCAGAGAGATTGGGCGGAAGTTTTCGGGTTTAGTAGGAGGTTTACCAGGTTTCGGGAGCACAATTATATGCGCTTCCAGCATAGTCTCGGGTAGGGAAGCTATCTCAGCCGTATTATTAAAGATGGCTAGGAGGTGGGGGGCCAGGGATTGGGCAAAGATTTTATAATATTTGGATCCTAGTCCATCGGGGCCGGGGCTTTTCCCTGTAGGTAGCTCTTTAATAGCGTTCAATATTTCTGTTAGGGTAAATGGTGCCTCCAGGGAGGATTTTTCCTCCTCTGAAAGGGATGGAGTTTCTGCTCTAGCTAGGTATTGTTGTGTAGCTAAGACACTAGAAGTGCCGTCTGGGGGTTCAGGAGGAACTGAAGTATTAGGATGTAGGTTGTACAAAGTACTGTAGTATTCGCGGAAGGTTTTGGCAATGTTTTTGGCATCCTGTTGTGTTTTACTCAGTCTGTCTGTGATCTCATGTATGTGGGTATTGAGTTTACGCCGAGCTATGGCGCGTGCCAGTGACTTCCCAGCTTTGTTGTTCTGGTCATAGTATACTTGTCTCAGAAAGAGGGCTTTTCTTTGTTGCTCCTCTTGTAAGTGATTTAGAAGGTCCTTTTTGGTCTGTTCTAGTTTAACTAAGAGGGACGTGTTGAGGGGTTCACGTTTATGTGAGGTCTCAAGCTGTGAAAGTTGGGTTAGAAGTATGTTAAGTTTTTCCCTTTTTGTCCTCTGTTGTTTGGCCTTTAATTTGATGAGTTCTCCTCTTAGGACACATTTGTGTGCCTCCCATATGGTCGTAAGGGGTAAGTCGTCAGTCAGGTTTAATTGGAAGTATTCCTGAAGTATTTTGTCAATTTCATTTTGCGTGACCGTGTTATCTAACAAAGTGTCGTCTAATCTCCACACGAAGGAGGAGACTGGAAGGTCTGGCCATTGTATTGTACATGAAACGGGGGCATGGTCTGACCAAGTAATTGGGTGGATTTTGCTGTCTGATATTAGTGTTAGGCCTAGGGTGTCTGTGAAAACATAGTCAATTCTTGAGTATTTGTTATGAGGGTGGGAGAAGAAGGTGTAGTCTTTAGAGTTGGGATGGGTTATACGCCAAATGTCATGAATCTTTAGGTCTCTTAGGAGGGACCCAATAGTCTTGAGGGTTTTAGATGTGGTGCTGGAGGAGCCGTCTGAGGTATCCAGGGGTGGATTTAGTGCAACATTAAAGTCTCCCCCCATAAGGAGAATGCCTGACTGATTTTCCAGGATCGTTTGTTGTAACTTTTTAAAGAAGGGGGCTTGAAGTGTGTTTGGGGAATATAGGTTCACTATTGTCACTGGATTGTTGTATAGCAGGCCCGTGACAATGATGTAGCGGCCCTCTGAATCTTTTATTGTCTGAGTGTGTTGAAACGAGATCTTGGAGTGTAATAGGATACCCACTCCGTTATGTTTATTTGAGTTTGATGCGAAGAATGCCTGTGTGTAGTGTTTCTGAAACCACTTGGGTTCGTGACCTCTCCTAAAGTGGGTCTCCTGGAGGAGTATGATGTCGCCTTTCAGTTTTTGGAGGTCTCTCAGTACTATGGATCTCTTTCCTGGGTTGTTTAACCCTTTCACGTTTATGGTGATTAACTCAATCCCTTGTGAGATGTTCTTGCTTGTGTACGACTGCATTTTTTGTTGTGCCGGGGGGGGGGGAGGGGGGAGGTGGAAAGGCACAGGGGATGAAGGTAGGGGGGTAGAATGGGGGATGGGAAGAGGGTATCAAATGATAAAGCTGTAACTTTTATATGTACAACAATAGGGTTGAAAAGTCAATGACAGAACAAGAATGTACAATATCACTTATTAATAATTCAACAAAAGAAGAAAAACACTAGGGGTAGTAGCCCTAGACTAAAACCTGTGACTAGCGTGATTGTTTGTGAAGTGTACTAACTATGTGTGCTGACATGTAGGGTATAATCGATCACAGTATTTATTCATAGGCACAATTGAAAGGAAGAAAAGTGTCAATTTTTTCCTTCTTTTTTTTCTTTTTTTCTCTTTTTTTTTTTATTTTTTTTTTATTTTTATTATTATTATTACTATTATTATGATTATTATTATTATGCCCAGGGAGGCAAATGTGGTAATGAGGGTGTGGGTGTAATATGGTGTCATGTGTACGTGCAAGTGTGTGTTTGCTGTGTTTGTAGTGGTATCTCCAGATCTGTTGCATTGTGTGTGAAATCTATTGAGGTGTTGGGATAGCGTGTATCAGGTGGCAAGAACTTAGATAACAAATTAGTAACATGTGAACAAACAATACATAATAGGCAAACATTCTGCGACCTAAGTTACCCTTCTGACGTGGAGGCAGGTTTTGTATATGAAGAGTCCGTATCACAACTTAGTGAGAGTTTCAGCTCTATTCAAAGAGCAGGGTCTTGTTCTTAAGTAGGTTTGAGCTGGGAAAAGACTCCTGACGGACCCTCTCTTAGGGTTGTTGGTACTGTAGGATTACTCTCTTGTAGGTGTGCAATTGAAGGGGGTAGTTGAATGTTTAGGCCAAGGTTGTCGTTGAATGTAGTCAGATCCGGTAAGGTGCGGAAGATGGAGGTGGTGTTGCCTTTGGTGGCGATGATACAGGTGGGGAACCCCCAGCGGTATGGGATTTCATTCTCCCTGAGGACAGATGTAATGAACTTTAAGTCCCTGCGTTTTTGAAGGGTAGAAGGGCAGAGATCCGAATAAATCTGTATATCTGTGCCGGCGTGGGTGAGTGGAGCGTTAGCCCTTGATCCTCTCATAATCTCCTCTTTATCTCTGAATGAGAGCAATTTTACAATCACGTCTCTTGGGGGGGCTTTAATAGGAGGTCTGGGGCGAAGTGCCCGGTGAGCCCTTTCGATTGGTATTTCAGGGGCTGATGGCGTTTTTTTGACGGTGCGAAAGAGGCTTTGTAGATATCCCATAAGGGCAGTTGTCGACACTGACTCAGGGATCCCGTGAATCCTAATGTTATTACGCCGGCTCCTATTTTCTAAGTCTTCCATGCGGTCCATGAGGTTCTGTATCATCTCCGCATGTAGCTGAGTGTTCTCCCCTTGAAGATGGAGTTCTGTGTTGTGTTTTTGAGTGGTTTCCTCTAATTTTTGCACTCTATGTTCCACCCCTTTAATGTCTTGCTTGAGTTCTACAAATAAATCTTTTACTTCTTGCATAGCGGTCTTTATGTCGTCTTTTGAAGATAGGTGTTTAAGATCTTCTTTAGTAACATAATTAGACATTTCTATAGGTCTGGGTAGGTTCTGTGGTTCTGCGAGTTGTTTGTCAGTTATCTGAGTGTCTCTGGAGGAAGGAGTAGGGGGATCGGCTGGCTTCAAATAGTTGTTCATTGTTGACAACCTGCAATCTTTAATGGGTTTGGGGGGTTTCTTATTTGGCATCCCCAGGTTGATTAGATTGCAGCACTGATGAGTTGACCAGAGCTAGCTCACAGTTTATATTACTTTAGTGAAGTGTCTGTGGGATCTCTGCGATATGTTCACAGGGCTCTGCTGTTATGTTTCACTGTTTTTATGTTATTGACTCTTTTTGTGTTTATTGCAGCTTATCTATGACTCCTCATTGGTTATTAGGTTTTGCCAATAAATATTCCCCAGATCCCTCTCTAACAGCTGTGCGGGTACTCTTTGCCGCAGTGCTAGTTTTCTTTTAGCTATTGAAAGCACTAGGGCCACGTGGGCGCTGGGTAAGTGCCTCCGGTGATGGCGCTAATTGCGCTAGCGTGGTGTGTGCAGGGTCCGCCTCTTTGTGTGAGAGCCCCTGCGGCTCAGGAATGTCCCCGGTAAGTGTGCAAATGTTTATTTGCCCCGTGAAAGTTTATCCTTGTATCTTGTGTGGGGTGTGTGAGAAGCGCCGTTACTTGTTAGGGCTCCTCTGCGGGTGCTGGGCGGGTCGGTCAAAGGCAGATCAGAGCTGGTGGATGTTAACGCTGACTGCGTTGCAGGTATTTGGTGCCCGGTCTGTGTCTTAGCAGTTCCGGTGACTGCGTAGGATACCTGAAGGTGGCTGGTAGTGAGGTAGGCCCCGGAGTCCTTAGTAGTGGAGAGTGACTGACGCTGGCGAAATCGCCTCCCTGGGCGTCAAAAAAAAAAAACAAGAAAAATATATATTTTTTTAAAAAGGAGTGTGCAGGATTGTTATTCTGGCTGCCATCGATTGTTAGGTGGTTGTTTGGATCAGTTATTAGCACATTGTAAGCGGTTTTATGACTTAGGGCTTCAGAGCTCTACACTTAAGCAGCCATATTCCAGTGCGGCCAGGCTCCGCCCCCGGTCCCTGCATCTTTAAATGCTGAGGGATTTATTTATGTATTTATTTTTTTGTTCCTCACTGGCCCTCCCTACAATGATAAGCATATTAAGGGCATTGTAAAGAGTTAGGGAAAAAAATAATCATGTTCTAATACTAAATAATTATAGAAATGATCAAACCCCATGCCACCCCTCCTTGCAAATACTATTAAACCGCTCAGTAATTGGCATGCTGTGGAAGAATCTACAGGTGAATAGTGGCAACTCCACAAAATCTGCTTTAGGGCGGTGTCAGACAGTAAAATTATTATTATTATTTTTTATTTGTAGTATTTGCACATCAATAGATGCATTTCAGTGTTGTGATTACAAAATATAACTGCTCTATGGATATAAATCCTTCACATAATGTAAACTGATATATGTGTGTGTGTATAAAATATACACGGATACATAGTTGTGTTTCTGTGATAATGTAAAATATGTAATACAAAAAAAGTATATGATGATGATATCAGATTGTGCAATTAATTGCAGATCTGCAGGTACTTTAAGTACAAATATCAATTCTCTCAGCCTATTTCTTGATGACTCCCTACAAAACAAGGTTGAAGCAATCAACATTTTTTTAAGACAGACTAGACTGTCATATGCCACGATGGAAAGTTTATGTGGAAACTATGACCTTTCTTTGATGTGCTTTTTTTTTTCTTTTAAATCACATTTGCTATTTGCCTTTTGAAAGACCAAGTCAGCTTATTGTACACAATGGATTTTTGATGGATTATGGAAACTGCTATTGAAACTGCACTGTTATTTCCTAGACAGGTATTTGAATACCATGATGATGGACTGCAGTAATGAAAAGAGGTTCAAACACTAAACCTGCTGCTTCTTCTCACAAGCACACAACACAATCACACATAGCAATTACTCAGTGAGGCAGAAACAGCAAAAAGAAAAGAAGGAATACAGTGGTACTTTATATACATGATCCGTATTCCTCCACTACCCATACATTTTTTGATGGCTACTTAAAATTACATTAAAATGTATTGATTTTAAAAATATTAAAAAACAATTAAAATGTAACTGATACTAACTTATGATCCGTTGTATTAAAAATATTTTGCCCTACCACTTGACCTAGGAATTTTTTATATTTTGCCATTTTGTTGAGACTGTGTATGTGTGTGTGTGCATGTATGTATGTATGTGGGGTGTGTGTGTGTGCATGTATGTATGTATGTGTGTGTGCATGTATAATTGTTTGTGTGTGTCTGTGTGCATGTATGTGTGTGTGTATGTATGTGTGTGCATGTATGTATGTGTGTGTGTGCGTTTGTGTGCATGTATGTGTGTGTGTCTGTGTGCATGTATGTATGTATGTGTGCATGTATGTATGTATGTGTGCATGTATGTATGTGTGTGTGTGCGCGCACATGTATGTGTGTGTGCCTGTGTGTATGTGTGTGTGTATGTATGTGTGTTTGTGTGCATGTATGTATGTATGTGTGTGTGCATGTATGATTGTTTGTGTGCGTGTGTCTGTGTGCATGTATGTATGTGTGCATGTATGTATGTGTGTGTGTGTGCATGTATGTATGTATGTGTGTGTGTGCATGTATGATTGTTTGTGTGCGTGTGTCTGTGTGCATGTATGTCTGTGTGCATGTATGTATGTGTGTGTGTGCATGTGTGTATGTGTGCGTGTGTCTGTGTGCATGTATGTATGTGTGTGTGTGTGTCTGTGTGCATGTATGTATGTGTGTGTGTGTGTGTGTGTGTGTGTGCATGTGTGTATGTGTGCGTGTGTCTGTGTGCATGTATGTATGTGTGTATGTGTGTGTGTGCATGTATGATTGTTTGTGTGCGTGTGTCTGTGTGCATGTATGTCTGTGTGCATGTATGTATGTGTGTGTGTGTGTGTGTGTGTGTGTGTGCATGTGTGTATGTGTGCATGTGTCTGTGTGCATGTATGTATGTGTGTGTGTGTGTGTGTGTGTGTGTGTGCATGGGTGTATGTATGTATATACTGTACATTTAATAAGAAAAGCTCACAAAATAATTTAAATTGCATGTTTCTTTGATATGCTTAATAAGACATTTTATGGAGGATTTAATTTTATTCTTTTCTATAAGAATTATTTGATAAACATAAAAATGTTTTAATGCACTTTATACAAACCCTTATAACAGGCCTAGAGACAGCCACCCAAAACCCCTTGTTTAAAAACGCAGAGAAGCCCCTATATATGTTTTAATAGCCAGGGGATCACTGTGGTAATAGTGATCTTCTGACATAAATAAATGTGTCTTTGGGGCCGATTTATCAAGCTCCGTATGGAGCTTGATGCCCCTGTTTCCACGGGAGCCTTCAGGCTCGCCGGAAACAGAAGTTATGAAGCAGCGGTCTAAAGACCGCTGCTCCATAACTTGGCCGCCTGCTCGGAGGCTGTGGACAGAAATCAACACAAGAACTGCTGGTGCAATGATAGTCGGCATTTATCGATGTGCAGCGGACATGATACGCTATATCGTATCATGTCTGCTAGCACTATCATAAATCTACCCCTTTATATGCATAGAAGCTCATGAGAGCGCCTATGTGCAGATCAAAGTTATGTAACTATACAGAATGTCCCTTATTTATACTAGGATATATACTAGGATAACCCCTTCTTTGTACTATATAATAATAACATTTTCATTAAAAATAAATTTTTCACACTTTTTGTTGCTTGTTTACTACATGTCAAGATATATGCAGAAAATAATTGTATAGTTTGAATCTGCTGGGTCCCCTGAAAAAAAATAATATGTGTCGGTTTCATACTGGAAAATGTCCTACAGTAGGGCCTAAATGTGAGCAGCATCTAAAAACTGCAAACCAACTCAGCACAGGGGTGTAAATAGCTCAACAGTAGGTATGTGCATTCAGATGCTACCAAAGCGGATGAAGGCAGCCACTCATGTCGTTCAGCTCTTTTTGGAGATCTCATTTATTTGTGTGAAAGTACAACACACTAAAATCTGGATTTGCACAAATCTTAGTGTGTTGCACTTCCGCAAAAACAAATGCGGCTCTGAAAATAGACGAATAGCAAGAATGGCCACCGCTTTGCGCATTTAAGGCTGAAACTGCACTGTGGTCAGATTTTATAGTATATGTAACCTGTGTGAGTTGTTTTTGGTTAGAATGGATAGAATTGAATTAGTGCCCTGGTATGTGTGTGGGTTTCTGCTTGTCTGTGTATGTATTTGAGTATGTGTGGGAGCCTGTGAATTTGATGAGTATATATACAGAAAGTTCATTCTTCATGAGAGGGGATGTCTGTGTGTAAAGACATAAAAGATGAATTGTACTCTATATAGCAAACAAGTATGTGAACACCCCTACTAATTATTGCGTTCAGGTGTTTCATACGCACCCATTGCTAACAGGTGAATAAAATCGAGCACATAGCCGTTTACTCTCAAAAGACAAACATTGGCACTGCAATGGGTCTTACTATAAAAAAGATGACCCCTTTGCCACAGGATAGTTTGTGAAATCTGCCCTGGTTAACATTAAGTTCTATAATTGTGAAGTTGAAGCATCCAGGAGTAACAGCACAATCACAAAGTGTTAGGCCTCGCAAACTCACAGAGTGGGACCACTGAGTGCTTAGTGCATGTAAAACTTGCCTGCATCACTCACTACAGAGTTCCACACTGCCTCTGGAAGCAACATCAGCACAAAGAACTGTGCATCAGGAGGTTCATGAAATGGGTTCTAATGACAGCTCTACACAAGCCTCACATCAACATGTGCAATTACAAGCATGTAAAGCACACCCACACAAGTGGTTGTTAAAGTGGTGTATAGATAACACCCACCACCAAAACCCCTGTGATCTCTGGCGGTCACGTGGGGGGGTAAAACGTGCGTCGGCAGTGACGTAGGAAGTGGAGGTGGACGTGCCTGCATGACAGTTCTCTGTGGCATTCACGCTGTTTATACCGGTTCGGTGGTGAACCTATAATGCTGATCCAGTTTGCTTAACAACAGAATTGGGAAGTCTGTTCGCTGAAAGGAATAATACGGTTGTATAACAAGCTGACTCTATAATTCTATAACTTTGATACACCAGTCCGTTACTATACCCGGATTCCTGAGGGTGTTTGATGCACTACATTGAAAAACGGCACTGTTTAGCTGGATATATCAAAGACTGTTTGTGGGTGTTATCTATACACCACTTTAACAACCACTTGTGTGCAACCATTTTATTATTGATTATGTTTGATAGATATTGCAAGACTTTGTTATGATGCAATCTGCATAATATAAACTGTAAAGACAAAACGACTCGCTTTGGGGCTGTTAAACATAGATCCGGATACTTGCATATTCATGACACCTGATACCTTTTATTATATTGGTGGTGTCCGCTGAATACTGGAGTTGTTTTTCTCACCCCATAGTCCTTTTTTGTCTTATCATAAATCTGCATTAAAGAAATTGTATGTTTAAATCTAAGCTGCCAGCATTCAGTTAGACTGTATTTTGTGGTTGTTAAACATAGATCCAGAATTAATCTTCATGACACCAGATACCTTTTACTATATTGGTGGTGCCCGCTGCTACTGGAGTTGTTTTTTCATCCCCCACAGTCTATACTGTTCTTTGTCATAAGATTTGGGTATGACTATTGTAATATTGGCTAAATAACGTATTGTGCACAATACTTAAAGCAACATATTAGCTCCATTACGTATGTTTTAGCTGTTAAATTTATTTATGCTGCTTGGTTTAGGTTACTAACACAGTTCTGTGTATTGGCATAGATCCTCAAGGATCACTATGGTGGCGGATTTTACGTCTAGTACGTAACCACCCTCTAGTGGAGGGGTTGTCAGTCCATACCTTTTCAGTCTTAAGTTTCAGCGAATCTTTGGAAAATCATATATACTTAATAAAATTTTGACAGCGTAACTGTTTCAAGCATAACGTCTATCTGTGCTTCTTTTGTTCATTTGGTTCATGTGTCTTATATAAGAATATCAGTTTCTATTTGTATGCCCTGGAAGTCTGTGGTTGACGAGAATGGACTTCACATACCGCTAAGTGCGGAGCTTTGCATTCGCTTAGCATTTACATTAAAAAAGGTTGTGCTGAAATCCCTGTCTTTCCTAATAACAATCTAATTACGGTTGTTATTCCATCTCACTTTATACTGTGAATACATAACTAGTTTAAGGGTCTGCACACCACTATATTTCCTTCATATAAGGTTTTACTATCACCTGAGCATTGCTCTCTCTTGCTTGAGGTAAAGTTATATACTTAAGGTTATACTAGTCTCCCTTTCCCTACTCATATTGTGTAAATAATAATTTTGTGTACATATTTTTGGTATTTGGACACCTCTGTTGTGAGGGCACAGATACATTTTTCCTTTTTACCTGCGTTGGCGATACCCACTGTGACAGAGTGAGAGGAGTGTATATTAGTAGGAGATTGGAAAGGTCACTTGTTCCCTTCTAACAAAGCGTTAATTTGTTAGCAGCTCACCAAAGCTGATTTTTGTTAGGTCAGCTTGAGCCTTTATATGCAGCTATGTGGAGGAAATCAGTGTCTCATTGTGCAGCTTACTCCAGAGAGGGAGGAACTGAGACCTTGCTGTATGTCTTACTTTATAGCTGGCAGAAACAAGAGACTGGTGAACAAACATTGATTTATTCTGCTTAAAGGGACAGTCTGTGGTGACATTTTATCACTGGAATATTCACCTAGCTGTTATTAAAATCCCTTCCCCCAGGTACACCTTTCTCTCTGAACCAAAGACACTCCCAATAGCCTTTGACTGGAATTTGATAAACCACTCCCTATTGAAAAATGGCTGATGGTGGACACACTGAAGAATGCGGCTAAGTATATTCCTATGATTAATTTAGCAGTGTTGGACAAACTGGGGTTATTGTAGTAAAGTTGCCCTGTATTAAATATGTGGACTGTTTTGCTGTAAAATAGATGTGGATATATACCTGTAAATATTTCTCTTATTATTAACATATATTGATTCCAAATAAACTGTTTGGAAACAATGGAGACCCTCTCATACAGGCCCATTTATCAAGCTCCGTACAGAGCTTGAAGGGCCGCATTGCTGGCGAGTCTTCAGACTCGCCAGAAACACATCTTATGAAGCAGCGGTCTCAAAGACCGCTACTCCATAACCCTGTCCGCCTGCTCTGAGCAGACGGACAGGAATCGCCGGAAATCAACCTGATCGAATACGATCGGGTTGATTGACACCTCCCTGCTGGCGGCCGATTGGCCGCGAGTCAGCAGGGGGCGACGTTGCACCAGCAGCTCTTGTGAGCTGCTAGTGCAATGTTAAATGAGGAGAGCGTATTGCTCTCCGCATTTAGCGAGGTCTTGCGGACCTGATCCGCAGTGTCGGATCAGGTCCGCAAGCCCTTTGATAAATGGGCCTGAATGAGTTTATTTCACAACTTACCTGTATTGGTTTAGTGGTTTACAAAATTAGAATTATATTTTAAATTAATTAATAACCACATTTTGGCGGCCATGAAGTTGTAGACAAATCCATGTGCAAATTAGTTTTGCAGGAATTAAAAAATATGTTGATTTAATTTTAGAATATTGCAGTATATATATATATATATATATATATATATATATATATATATATATATATATATATTATTTTTAAACGTTTTCTGAAGAAAATGCATGGTTTGGAAAACCTGTATTTCAGGTGTAATTGTCTGTATAAATTTGCATTTCTATAGAGTTTCATGGATGATGGTAAATTAGTAGCTCAGTCAAAGAAAATTTCTAATTTTAGAGCATATAATACAATTGTGTGTTACTGCAAAATGTTTAAATTTAACTGCAGTAAAGTTAGATTATAGCAAAGTTTTTGTATGCAGTACTGTATTTAAATAGAGCAAATAATGGTTGGTTTCAGCAGGCCTGTTGTATAAGATATTAGTTTTTTTATGGTTACTAGGTTTGGTAAACTTTGTTTATTTTCACTGCTGGCGGACCTGATCCGACAGTGCGGATCAGGTCCACCAGACCTCGCTGAATACAGAGAGCAATACGCTCTCCGTATTCAGCATTGCACCAGCAGCTCACAAGACCAATGGGCCGCCAGCAGGGGGTGTCAATCAACCCGATTGCAGGCTCGCTAGAAACACGGGGCATCAAGCTCCATACGGAGCTTGATAAATATGCTCCATGACATTTACTTGTTGTCTTTGTCCCATCTAAATGTTTTTTTTTGTTTACTAACAAAAGCTTTACAGTACCTTGTTTTCTTACAAAGCAGATGGTTATTTGCCGAGTGGACCAGCATTTAATAGCTGCCATAGTAAGGTTAAAGTGATTGACTTCTTCTCCTTTATAAATGGAATATAATGTCCATTTTATAAAGATTGTAATTTTCTTGCACATTTTTTTTTAATTTTTTTTATTTATTTATTTTTTACAAAGGATTCATTTCTGTGAATGTGTTACACCTAGAACTGTAGTTTTCCCATTACATATGTTAATGCAAATTCCTTTCTGTTGGGGGAAGGTGTAGGAAGGTAGGTTGACAAGTTATTTTGTGTGTGACACACTACTTGGAAATTGCAAGTAATATAGGTTAGAGCAATATTTTAAAAGCACAAATATTTTTAAACTGAAACTAAAAACATCTGAAGGGTGTCTAATTTAGCATGCATTTTCATTTTGGTCTATATTTAAGGACTACAAATATTTTTTTGTTTGTTTGTTTTTAAATGCTTGATTTCTGCTACTTATATACAAAGTTATCAACTTTACAGAAAGTCTAAGTTGCTTAACTTCTGTTTAGTCTGGTGTTTTATTGCCCTATAGATATGATAATTCCTTGTATTTGGGGCAGGTAAAATAGTCTGGCAAACTATGCTGTGAGAGATACACTATTCTAAGTCTGTTCCCCAGATTTAAAAAAAGAATATTGAGCAGTGGTTAGGAAAACTAAATTTAACTATATTACCGCCTCTGCTGGAATGCTGACCTGCTTATAAACAGATCTAAATACTACCTCTTCTAGGTGGCTTAACTGCTATGTCCTTTGTTGTGTAAAATTAGCATCTCAATGGTATCTTGTACATCCTGTGTTAACATTTAAAAAAAAAAAAACTACTATGCTGTGAGATACACTATTTAGAGTCTGTTCTAGTATATATATATATATATATATATATATATATATATATATATATATATATATATAATTTTTTATTTTAGTTCTAACAGCTATCTGTTAAAAATGTCTGAAAAGAACTATATTTCACAGGAAATCTGTGATTATTTTAACAATTACATTCATAAATACAATGGTCCATTCCTCATCCCAGAAGCTAAGAACCAAAAAATGTTAAAGTCTTTTAGAGATTCTAACACAGGTAGTATCTATTAACAAGATTAATAATAATAAAAGAAAATGTATGATAGTGCAGGCAGTGATTTCAACAATAAGGGGACTAACAAACATTATTGGAGACCTGACAGACCAAAATAAAGACCTTAAATTAAAGTTAGATAACACACAGACTGAAGAGATTGTATTAAGCTTTCTGCTTTAACTAACAAGATCAGTAAATTACGTCAATTAAAATTAACAGAACATAGCAGAAATGAATACTCAAACAAAATTACTGAGATACAAATGAAAATAAAACAAGAAGAAAAATGAATTAGTGATATTTCTGGGAACAATGCAGATAGTGATCACTTACTGCCACAAAGGAAAGAGCCAAAACAAGTAATAAAACAAGATAAAAAGCAAATGGGCCCCACTAAAAATCCAAGTTCTGTTCCAATTGCCCCTGTCATAATATTGGGGCATTTTAACACCCCGAAAGTTCCCACAGGTTTCTCAAATCAGACTAGGCCAATGACTGTAGCAGATAAAGACATTTTTCAGAAATGGTGGGGCACAATCCCCACAAACAGCTTTAATAACTTTTCACATTGGTTTCACAAGGGATCTGAAAAAGCCATAAAATTAGGTATGAGCATGCAGGAATGGACAGAATTGCTTCAAGATGCCATGGACCACTATGCCAACAGGTTATTAGGATTCACCTCAAGCATATCTGATCAGGCTGGGAGAATAGTTAAAAAAAAATTCAATTTTACTAGTCTAGAAAAAGAGATTAGTGAAATTTCCATGAGACCTCTAGATGGACCATTTGAAGTAGCAAAAAGAGTTTTATTCTGGTGTGTGCTGCGCCAGCTACAGACCCAAATGGTCTGGGGGTCACCAGCTCACATACAGAGGGTACTTGAAGCTCTCCCCAGAAAATGTAAGGAGTTTGTAAAGCTGTATGATCCAAACTCCACAAACTTAGATATGGTGATCACTAGAGCTGAGAAGTGGTGGAATTATCACCCATAAACCATTAAGGCAATTTCTGCAGTGAAGCAATCACTGGAGAACAATCTGAATATTCACAGGCAGGAATCAGAGACGGGTAACAGGAGACATGTTTGGGGATATCAGAATAGTAGAGCATCAAATACAAGAAACTGGAGAGACAGGAATTTAAATGGCGACATTAACAGAGGAGAAAACAAGTGTAAAAATTGGAGGCTGAGGCCAAGTGAGATAAGCAATAAGGCCAACTTAAGTTAATGGGAACTCAAACAAAAAAACAGGAGAATGAGAGATGAAATTGGGTTTCTAAAAAAACAGCTGACAGAGCTGGAGGGCTCAAATTAAATCATTAATTTTTGTTTATAAGCATATTTGTTTGCAGTACATTTGTATTGTGTAATGTGTACTTTAGTTTTAAGTTCAAATTAATAATTTTAAGTGTTTTTTTTCATTAAGTTTAGAATGCATAGTTAATTGATGCATTTTCTTTCTAAAAAAAACAAAAACAATAACAGATACCTCCATTGTGATTAGTTTTGGGAGGCTACATGCAATAAAATTTCTATGTAAACTGTCTGAAGTCTTATCTTGCAGGATGAAAACCAATGAAGACAGAAGGCTTCTCACCTTTCCCTCCAGCTTTTCCCCAATAACACATATTATAGATTGTTGTTTTTAAGTTGTCATCAGGACTGATCTAACCAAGAATCTATGATGGTGGTGTTGGACAAATGAAATAAGTATAAAATGTATCACAATGGAGATGTAAAATTGGGCATTAGGCCAAAATAATATATATCATAAAGGGGTAAATAATAATATAGGACAAGCAACATAAGTTTAAGTAAGGGGGCGATTGGGGTGATGAAATGATAGAGGCACAACCCAACTTGAAGTTAATAACTGTGAATGTGGTTTCTACTGCAGATGGAGTGTTGTAGTGTGAAGTAAATATATGCCTGATTTTAATCTTTTTTCATTCCTTTGAGGGTCTTGGAAAAAAACAAAGTGGTTCAAAGAGAGACGATTGGTAAAGCACGAGCAAGGACCAGATGCCAAAAGATGACAACAAAGAACTTCAGTGAACCATTATAACTTTTGTTTTACAGGCACTATTCACACTTTCGCCTAGATTTAGAGTTTGGCGTTAGCCATCAAAACCAGCGTTAGGGGCTCCTAATGCTGGTTTTGGGCTACCGCTGGTATTTAGAGTTGTGTAGGTAAAGGTCTAACGCTCACTTTGCAGCCGCGACTTCTCCATACCCCAGATCCCCCTACGCCATTTGCGTATCCTATCTTTTCAATGGGATCTTTCTAACGCCGGTATTTAGAGTCTTGGCTGAAGTGAGCATTAGAAATCTAACGACAAGACTCCAGCAGCAGCAAAAAGCCAGGAGTTAAGAGCTTTCTGGGCTAAGCGGCATCTTCAATCTTAGCTTTAGGGGTTAATAAATTTAATAGCGTAGCGGTGAGGTGTAGGTAGGTGGCGGCGACGTTGGGGGCGGCAGATTAGGGGTTAATAAATATAATATAGGGGTCGGCGGGGGTTAGGGGCAGCAGATTAGGGGTACATAGGGATAACGTAGGTGGCGGCGGTGTACGGTGTGGCAGATTAGGGGTTAAAAAATATGCAGGGGTCAGCGATAGCGGGGTCGGCAGATTAGGGGTTAATAAGTGTAAGGTTGGGGGCGGCAGATTAGGGGTTAATAAATATAATATAGGGGTCGGCGGGGGTTAGGGGCAGCAGATTAGGGGTACATAGGGATAACGTAGGTAGCGGCGGTGTATGGTGTGGCAGATTAGGGGTTAAAAAATATGCAGGGGTCAGCGATAGCGGGGTCGGCAGATTAGGGGTTAATAAGTGTAAGGTTAGGGGTGTTTAGACTGGGGTACATGTTAGGGTGTTAGGTGCAGACGTAGGAAGTGTTCCCCCATAGGAAACAATGGGACTGCGTTAGGAGCTGAACGCTGCTTTTTTGCAGGTGTTAGGTTTTTTTTCAGCTCAAACGGCCCCATTGTTTCCTATGGGGGAATCGTGCACGAGCACGTTTTTGAAGCTGGTCGCGTCCGTAAGCACCGCTGGTATTGAGCGTTGCAGTGGCTGTAAATTATGCTCTACGCTCCCTTTTTGGAGCCTAACGCAGCCCTTCTGTGAACTCTAAATACCAGAAGTATTTAAAAGGTGCGGGAGAAAAAAAGTAGCTAACGCACCCCTTTGGCCGCAGAACTCTAAATCTAGCCATTTATTAATAAAGATTTTACTACACGCATACCCATCTAGTGTACCCACACTCACACACTCATACATGAACTTTTAATCTTTCCCAATTTTAAGACCCTTGTATAAATGTTGCTAATAGGGTTTAGCATAGGATTTTGTATTTCTATGTATAATTTTAAATGAATTTTTTTTAATGAATTGTATAAAGTCAGACTAGGAATTGACAGTCCTAGGAAAGTACAGAAGAGCTCATATTGCCAAGGGAATGATATTCCTAAGGGATGGTGGGAGAAATTTCCCTGTAAGGTTTTCGCTCCCACTGTGTTCTTCTGTACTAGTGGGTATAACTAGAGAATGGGGAAACATAGGAGAAGAAAAAGTGAGGGAATGTGGTGACATTTTATCACTGGAATATTCACCTAGCTGTTATTAAAATCCCTTCCCCCAGGGACCTTTCTCTCTGAACTAAAGACACTCCCAATAGCCTTTGACTGGAATTTGATAAACCACTCCCTATTGAAGTAGGGTATAATGAACTGGAACACTCTCTATCTCTCTCTCTTTTTCTTCTTATCTTTTGCATGCTGAAAAATGGCTGATGGTGGACACACTGAAGAATGCGGCTAAGTATATTCCTATGATTAATTTAGCAGTGTTGGACAAACTGGCGTTATTGTAGTAAAGTTGCCCTGTATTAAATATGTGGACTGTTTTGCTGTAAAATAGATGTGTATATATACCTGTAAATATTTATCTTATTATTAACATATATTGATTCCAAATAAACTGTTTGGAAACAATGGAGACCCTCTCATAGACTTTATTTCACAACTTACCTGTATTGGTTTAGTGGTTTACAAAATTAGAATTATATTTTAAACTAATTAATAACCACACAGTCTACTCCAGAATTGTTAATGTTTTAAAATATAGATAATCCCTTAATTACTCATTCCCCACTTTTGCATAATAAGCATTGTTATATTAATATACTTTTTATCTCTGTGATTACATTGCATCTAAGCCTCTGCAGACTGCCCCCTTATCTCAGTCCTTTGACAGACATTAATTTTAGCCAATCGGTGCTGACTCTTAAATAACTCCACGAGAGTGAGCACAATGCTATCTATATGACACACATAAACAGTTTAGAAATCAGTTTGAGTCTACCTAGGTTTAGCTTGCAACAAACAATACCAAGAGAACAAAGCAAATTTCTTTACAAAGGCAGGGAGAGTCCATGACTTCATTCATTACTGTTGGGAATATCAACACCTGGCCACCAGGAGGAGGCAAAGACACCCCAACCAAAGGCTACAAATATCCCTCCTACTTCCCCTATCCCCCCAGCCTTTCATCACTATATGAGGATGGCAGAGAAGTGTTAGGAGAAAATGTTTAGTCCATTAATGGGTATGTTCCCTTCAAGTGTGGACTGAGGTGTAACCATGTAACCCTCTCAGTGAGAGTTGTGGTGAACGCTGGCTCTAGATGTTGCAGGAAACGATCTCTGACTACTATCTAGACTGTCATGAGATGCAGGACACAGCAAAGAGGGTACAACACTATTTTATTGCAGAGCATTTAAATATACATCTGTAGCATCGATCTCACTTATTAACTGCGACATAGACAAACAGACCTAAGCTCCACCCCCATCCGGTGACATCACTTCCCACTCTCATCACACCTTCCCCCTTTTCAAAGGACAAGGCATACATTTTTTTTCCATTTGAATACAACAAATAACAAGGTATACAAGAAGCATACAACAACAGTTTTGAATAGTATATAACAAATAACAAGTTAAAGAGAATATCTGTATAAACAACATGAATTACATCCTGACTTGAACATTGGGGTAGACTACCCTAGTCCACAGTGACCATAGGATTATTCTGCCCATACTTCCGGTCACAGCTCTAACTAATGTTAATCCCGATATCTGGCCGGAAGTTTCACCACTCTTCCGCTTGATGTAACTCTACATGAACTGTCCTCTGATACAGAAGAAGGTGATTGAGAGTCTGCTGGAGGTAAAGACATATCCTCACTGTGATCTTGCTGAGGGGAAGGCACCCCTCTTAAAACAGAGGATCCCACCAGCGGTGGTACTGAGGCATCCAGTTCAAAACTCTTAGGTACAGGCTGAAGATGTTTTCAATTTAGACGTGTAACTGTCCCTCCATCAGTAAGGACTACATAAGACCTTGGTTCTGGAGAGCGTCCAATTACTGTAGCAGGCGTCTTCCATTTCTTCTCATCATCCAGTTTAATTCTGACACTTTGCCCAGCATTCAGCTCCTGCAAGGGCCTCACAGAATGTCTCCAGTTGTAGAAGAATCGATAGCCCCTTTTTGCCTCTTCATCCCTCCTAAGGACTTCGTCCCGAGGAATAGAGCTAGTTGGCTGGAAGACACCCACAGAGGATAAGGTTGTGCGAATTTGGAGTCCTACTATCAGCTGTGCCGGGCTAAACCCTGTGGCTTGAATTGGAGTCGCCCTATAGGACAAGAGGGCCAGGTGCAGCTCAGATTGCTTCAAAATGAACTTTGAGGTTTGAACTGCCCTTTCAGCCATTCCATTGGCCTGCGGGTAATGTGGACTTGACGTGGAATGTACAAAATCATATTCTCTGCTGAAAGAACTGAACTCTGTGGACGCGAACTGCATTCCGTTATCACTCACCAACTCCATTGGTATGCCCCACCGGGCGAACAAGCTCTTGAGACGAGTGATAACGGCTTGACTTGTGATTTCATTCAGAAACCTGCAATAGTAGTCGATCACGACTAGGTACTTTTTCCTGTGCAGTAAACACAAATCAGTAGCTATTTTCTGCCACGGGCCTGCAGGCAGCGGAGTAGAAATCAAGAGCTCCCTTCTCTGAGTAGGCCGGTGTTCCCGGCAAAAGGCACATTTTGACACATGGCTTGCAATGTTGAAACTGATCCCAGGCCACTTTGCAACTTTGTAATGCCTAAGTGGCCAACATGAATTCTGTTTAACATCTCCTGCCGCATTCTAACAGGAAAAACAATGCGGTCCTAGAACAGTACCAACCCATCCAGCTCCGTGAGCTGCAAGCTTTCTGACTGGTAAGCACTTAAAGACATCCAGGCTGCCCGACTCTCGGGCCATCCTTCTTTAATGTACTTTATAACTTCTTGAAGGTCTGTATCTAAATATGTCTCTTTCTTTATTTGTTCTAGCTTCCCTGAAGAAATGGATTTGGAGGCAAAAACTTAATCTACATACACTTTCACATCTGATTCAGTTGAAGACTCTTCAGCAGCAGCCAGCGGGAGCCTGGAAAGTGTATCTGCCACAACCAGTTGTTTCCCCGGCACATGCACTGCCTGAAGGTTGAACCTGAGCAGCCTCATTAGAAGTCTCTGGCTTCTTAGGGGTGTTTTATCAATGTCATAGGAGTTGATTAGAGGGACTAGCGGTTTATGGTCAGTCTCCAGACTAAATTTCTCTAAACCCACTAAGTAATGCTGAAAGCGCTCACAGGCCCAAACTGCTGCCAGACACATTTCTTAATTTGGGCGTATTAAGACTTGGCAGCAGTCAGTGTACAGGAACAGTAGGCGATAGGCTGTAGTTTGTTCTCATTCAACTGCAGGAGGGCGGCCCCCAAGCCATAACTGCTTGCATCAGCACTAACCACAGTCTTTTTGGAAGGGTCGTAGAACCCCAACACTGGGGCAGACCCCAGCAGGGACTTGACCTGCATAAAAGATTCTTCCTGTGAAGGTCCCCAGACCCAGGCAACATCTTTCTTTAGCAACTCTGTGATAGGGTGTAGTATAGTGGATACATCTGGGAGGAACCTGCCCACATAATTTACAAGGCCCAATATTTGTCTCAGCTCATGTACATCAGAAAGACTTTTCATCTGTTTAATAGCACAAATTTTCTCGGGGTCTGGCTTGATGTCATCCCCATTGATGATATGCCCAAAGTAACATAACTTAGCTTTCCTAAAATAGCATTTCTCTTTATTTAACTTCAGCCCTGGCTCTCTAATAGTCTGCAGCACACAGCTCAGTCGCTGATCATGTTCCTCCAATGTAGACCCATACACCAAGATGTCATCCATGACGACTGCCATGCCCACATGGTCTCTTAGGAGAGAACTCATTTCTCTTTGAAAGATTTCAGGAGCAGAGGATATCCCGAAGGAGAGTCTGCACAAGCAAAACTGACCTACCGGTGTAATGAAGGTAGTCAGTTTGCAGCACTTTGGATCTGGAGGTATCTGCCAGAAGCCGCTAGAAGCATCCAATGTAGAGAAGAACTTCGCCCCAGCCAATTTCGGAGCTATGTCTTCAAGTGTCGGCAGCACATATCTCTCTCTCTCTTCACCGCCTCATTCAGCCTTTTCAAGTCTATGCAGATGCGTACCTTCCCGTTTTTCTTTGCAACAGGCACAATGGAGGCACACTAGTCAGTTGCTTCAACAACCTCTTCAATAACCCCCATATTCTTCATACGCAGAAGCTCCTTCTCCACTTGAGGCATGAGCGGGAATGGAATTCTATGTGGAGTGGTAATGCTGTATGGGACTGTGTCACCTTTAAGTGATATACGGCCCAATTTACCAAACATATATTTTGAGATCTCATTCACTCTGGCTACTAGGCCCAAACCACAGGCTGCTTTTCTGCTCAATAAATTAACACACTGACCTCTAATCACATGCACCGACATGGTAAATTTCCATTGCTTGTACTCGCAGCTGGCAAGAAATTTCCCCACACAATCAATGCGGCTACCAGGACTATGGATTTTTGTTGTAACTTTCGCCAGCTGGGGCTGTCGAGGCCGTTTTATGAATGCTGCAAGGGACATTACAGTGATGTCTGCTCCTGTGTCAATCTTAAAGGCAACTTTGGCTCCCATTACAGTAAGGGTAACCCTCCAATCTTCTTCTGAACCCAGCCGTTCAACAACAGACCCTACAAAGGACACTTCTTGACCCTCCTGGTCGCTATCCACCTGCATCTCCTTAATATATTCAATTTTACACACCACTTCAAAATGGCCCATTCAGTTACATTTTCTACATCTTTTATCTTTAGCAGGGCATATGACACTCTGATCATGGGTACGGTGGCACCGTGTGCATCGGGCATGCTGTGCCCATCCGCTTCTGGGCCTACCTGTTGCCCTAGGTCTACCGCTCACACTGTGCCTTTCACTAGCAGCTCTCCTGAACTGCTGCACTTCATCCACAATGCTCTCAGACCTCAGATCAGCACTTTGCTTTTTCACCAGTTCACTCTGGCGGGCCATCCTAATAGCCCCATCTAATGTTAAATCAGACTCTAACTGTAGCTTCAGTGAGACTTCAGCATCTACAATTCCTATGACTATTCTGTCTCTGATTTGCTCCTCTTTAGCAACACCAAACTCACAGAATTCAGCTAGTTCATACAGGCTGCGCACAAAGGACTCCACATATTCTCCCACACGCTGAGCACATTTGTGAAAACAAGCCCTTTCATGAATCACATTTCTTTTGGGCACAAAGTGGGCACTGAGTTTATTCATAACTATTTCAAAGTCAAATTTTTCCCCTTCTTGGAAAGTAAAGGCATTGAACACTGGCTCCACATCTTTCCCCATAGAGTATAAAAGAGAATTAACTTGTACTTCACCACTCTCCTTGTCCAGCTTGGAAGCAATCCTGAAGCGCTGAAACCGCTGACACAATGTGGGCCAAGCTGCAGGCTGAGAAAAATCAAAAGGCTCAAGTGGGGTAAACTTTGACATCATCATCAATCAGGAAACAGAAGCGCAGGCAAGAACATCTGACACCATGTCATGAGATGCAGGACACAGCAAAGAGGGTACAACACTATTTTATTGCAGAGCATGGAAATATACATCTGGTAGCATTGATCTCACTTAGTAACTGTGACATAGACAAATGGACCTAAGCTCCGCCCCCATCCGGTGACATCACTTCCCACTCTCATCACATAGACTTAAAGCTATCACATCCTGGGAAATCAATGTTATCATTTTACACTGTTTTCTCCTTATCTTCAGGTCTGTCAGATGTGTTTGGTGAGATTGTCAGACATTGATGTGCTGTGTCTGCTCCACCGCTTTGATACCAGAGGGTATGTCCTTTATATTACTTTGAGAGATTATGCCTAGTAGGGCTGCAAATTCTCTGAGGGTATGGGGACATTGAAACATAGTTCACAGTGTGATACTTTTCTTATCTTCAGGATATGGGGACATTTAATACCTTTGATAATAAAGAGGTTAATTTATTGAGCAGTTGGGACCATTTGTGTGCTGCTTAGCTCCTTGCCAACTGGAGCATGTGTGTAAGGGTTTTTCTTTTCTTTGGATAATTCGCAGACAGACGTTGTAGGACATTTTGGAGAATATTTCTCACTGGGGCCTTTTTTCCGTTGTGCAGCTGTTAATCAGCTTCACAAATTTTTTTTTTAACTGGGGGGTGGTCTCTAGATGTGCACCATGGGAGTAGGGCGCAGTTTCCATCTCAGGCTGGTTGCAAGTTTGTTCCTGCGTAGATCAACACATAGGGGCCTATTTATCAAGCCGTCAACCGCAAATATGCTGGAATTCCGCAGCGTAATTGTGGAGACCTTGATTCTCCATATTTATGAAAGCCTACAGACCACCAAAAGTATAATTTTGTGAAGTAACATACGATCCGCCGGTCTCAGTCCGACACAGATCGATGCTTACGTCACTACAGATGTTCCAAATGCAAATTCGGCACTATCTGACTACTTTCTGAAGTTAGCAAATATCCACCAGGTATGCTCGCCACTATTCCGGCCCAGCGTACCTTGTTCTCAATCCGCCGCCCTGGAGGCGGCGGATGCCATAGGAATCAATGGGAGTCTGAAAGCAGCGAAAGCTTATGTTCGCTGCTGCCCTCTATATCCCATTGATTCCTATGGGAGAATAAAGTTATGTTTAAACCTAACACCCTATCATGTACCCCGAGTCTAAGCACCCCTAATCTGTTGCCCCCTACACTACCGCCACCTACTTTATACGTATTAACCCCTAAACCGCCGCTCCCGGACCCCACCGCAACAAAATAAACTTATTAACCCCTAAACCGCCACTCCCGGAGCCCACCGCCACCTACATTATGTTATTAAAACCTAATCTGCCGCCCCCTACACTGCCGCCACCTACATTACATTTATTAACCCCTAATCTGCCGCCTCCAACGTCGCCGCCACTATTCTGAATGTATTAACCCCTAAACCTAAGTCTAACCCTAACACCCCCTAACCTAAATATTATTTAAATAAATCTAAATAAAACCTACAATTATTATCTAAATTATTCCTATTTAAAACTAAATACCTATAAAATAAACCCTAAGCTAGCTACAATATAACTAATAGTTACATTGTATCTAGCTTAGGGTTTATTTTTATTTTACAGGCAAGTTTGTATTTATTTTAACTAGGTACAATAGTTATTAAATAGTTATTAACTATTTAATAACTACCTAGCTAAAATAAATACAAAAGTACCTGTAAAATAAAACCTAACCTAAGTTACAATTACACCTAACACTACACTACAATTAAATACAATTAAATAAATTAAAAACAATTAACTAAATTATATACAATTATCTAAAGTACAAAAACAAACAAACACTAAATTACTGAAAAAAATAAACAAATTACAGAAATTTAAACTAATTACACATAATCTAATAGCCCTATCAAAATAAAAAAAGCCCCCCCAAAATAAAAAAAACACTAAACTACCAATAGCCTTTAAAAGGGCCTTTTGCGGGGCATTGCCCCAAAGTAATCAGCTCTTTTACCTGTAAAAAAAATACAAACAACCCCCCAAAAGTAAAATCCACCACCCACACAACCAACCCCTCAAAAAAAATACTAACTAAAAAAATGTAAGCTCCCCATTGCCCTGAAAAGGGCATTTGGATGGGCATTGCCCTTAATAGGGCAGTTAGCTCTTTTGCAGCCCAAAGTCCCTAACCTAAAAATAAAACCCACCCAATACACCCTTAAAAAAACCTAACACTAACCCCCTGAAGATCGACTTACCGGGAGACGTCTTCATCCAAGCCAGGGGAAGTGCTCCTCCAGATGGGCAGAAGTCTTCATCCAAGCCGGGCAGAAGTGGTCCTCCAGACGGCAGAAGTCTTCATCCAGATGGCACATTCTATATTCATCCATCCGGCACGGAGCGGGTCCATCTTCAAGACATCCGACGCGGAGCATCCTCCTCGGCCGACGACTACCCGACGAATGAAGGTTCCTTTAAGTGATGTCATCCAAGATGGCGTCCCTTAGATTCCGATTGGCTGATAGAATTCTATCAGCCAATCGGAATTAAGGTAGAAAAAATCCTATTGGCTGATGCAATCAGCCAAAAGGATTGAACTTCAATCCTACTGGCTGATTGGAACAGCCAATAGGATTGAGCTCGCATTCTATTGGCTGTTCCAAATAGTTTGATAAATAGGGGCCATAGAGTTTGCTGCAGGCATTGAGTGAGACCCTAACTTCATTCTGATATTAACTTCTCAGAGGGTTCTATTTCAGCGATCACTGTAACAAATGCATGTTTATAATGTGAGGAGACTATGGTTTGCCCGCCTACACAATTCTGTTCTGTCTGCTTATGTTCTGTGTTAAAGACCAAGAAGGGCTCTAAATCTGGTTTATCCCCTGGTACTTTTATACGCTCTGAGCCTTCTACCTCTCAGGACTCAGTTGTCCATGAGATGCCTATTCTGCAGGCGCAGTCCCCTTTTAACCCTATGACACAGGCAGTGCCCCGTGACGCTCCTTTATCTCCGGCTGGAGGTAATTTTTTACCAGCAGACTTTACTTCACAGCTTCAGTCTGCGGTGTCAGCTGAATTTAACGCTTTGCCTATCTCTGGAAAACGTAAGAGAAAGGTTAAAGGGACAGTCAACACCAGAATTTTTGTTGATTAAAAAGAGAGATAATCCCTTTATTACCCATTCCCCAGTTTTGAATAACCAACACAGTGATATTAATATACTTTTACCCCTGTGATTACCTTGCTTCTAAGCATCTGCAGACTGCCCCCTTATCTCATTTCTTTTGACAGACATACATTTTAGCCAATCAGTGTTGACTCTTAGATAACTCCACGGGAGTGAGCACAATGTTATCTTTATGGCACACCTGAACTAGCACTATCTAACTGTATAAAAACCTGTCAAAATGCACTGAGATAAGAGGCGGTTTTTAACAGTTTAGAAATCAGTTTGAGCCTACCTAGGATTAGCTTTCAACAAAGAATACCAAAGGAACAAAGTAAAATTAAGGATAAAAGTAAATTGGAAAATTGTTTAAAATTTCATGCACCATCTGAATCATGAAAGTTTAATTTTGACTAGACTGTCCCTTTCATTTTATTTGCTTTGTTAACTAGGACATTTCCTAAAGCTTTTATCTATTACAAAAAAAACCTTTGAGAATGAACTTCCTTTGTCTTCTATCTATGCATGAACATATTTATTTTGTTAATTAAGGGATCAAGATTTAAATATGGCAATCAATCAAGGTTTGATGAAAGAAAGAAAAATCCCCCCCACATATAACTTCTCCACAACAATTGAATGGATAAATATATTTTAATTTCCGTAACACATCTAATACAGGTGGAATTAAAACATTTTATATTATTAACCTAATGATAGATGCAGGTTCAGAACCTAAATACTTTTAATAATGAAAAGTATCAGCATATATGATTAGCTTAGGAGTTTTTAAATTCTCTTCTAAACAACAAATAGGTGAACGCTCTTGTCTGTCCAAACTATTCAACCTCCAGGATGCATTGGAGAAAAGAAGGAAAATAAATTATTTACTCACTCTGACTGTGCAGTTATCAAGTCCGATATAGCCTGAAAATCTAAATCTGCTCAATGCAGTGTGGTATAAAGATGGTTGTCTATTTTGCTATCTAAAGGAAAAGTAATATATAGCAGACTAGGTA
Source organism: Bombina bombina (assembly GCF_027579735.1). Taxonomy (NCBI): domain Eukaryota; kingdom Metazoa; phylum Chordata; class Amphibia; order Anura; family Bombinatoridae; genus Bombina; species Bombina bombina. The sequence goes on from NC_069504.1 coordinate 578,811,811, forward strand.
GCACACACTAGTTGGTTTATGAACCACCCCATATTCGGACATCGCCAACAGGTATATATTTTTGAAAACAATATCTCTATATCATTCTCTGGCTCTTACTTATCTTGATAAAGGTTTCAGAATGCAGTTTGCGCAATGTATTTTGGACTCATTCCAAGGACTTCAATTAATAAAAACTCTCAATTGATGTTCTAGTTGTGCTGCCCTAATAGTAATTATATGTAAATTATATTGGGTTAGTTACTGATGCCTAGTATGTGGGCATGGACTGTTTGTAAATGTATGTAGATAATAAATATTATTGTGTGTATTGCTGAGTAAATATTTACCTTCCTGTACTGTGTACTTACCTGTTTAGAGTTTTCTTGAAATAGGCTAAATTAATTTAATAATTTTAGCTTTAAATGAAATAAGAACGTAGAACCTTTTAGATTATATACTGTATATATATATATATATATATATATATGACATAACAGAAAATATATACAACATGTTGCATCCACTTTTTTGAAGTTGATCCTTTTTAAAATAATGTTTCTGCATCTGATGATAGGCCTAACAGCACAGTCTTAAATGGACAGTAAACACTTTCAGATTTTAATTTAAAGGGCTATATTACAAGAGGCGGGCTAAATAATTATTTTGCTTGCGTGCAAACACAGCTAAAAGTAAAATTTTAACGTGAGGGGGTTATCACGCTTATTACAAGGTGAAAGAAAATTGCTGGCACGCAAGCAAAACACATACACCTAGATTACGAGTTTTGTTTTGCGGCTCGTAACGCTAAAAATATGGCATTTTCAGCGTTAAAACAGCACCGCAGCCATTACAAGTCTTGTCGGTATAGCTGTACCGCACACCTTTTAGCCTGTAACACAACGTCAGTACCGCACTCGTAGAAATTACTATTTTCATGGGACTCCCATAGCGCCGGTATTACGGGTTTTACAGAGGCTAAAAAGTGAGCGTTACACCCTATAACGACAAGATCCGTACCGCCATCTAAAGTCAGCAGTTATGAGTTTTACGCTACAAAGCTGTAGCATAAAACTCATAACTAAAGTCTTAAAAAGTACACTAACACCCATAAACTACCTACTAACCCCTAAATCGAGGCCCTCCCGCATCGGAAACACTATAATAAACTCATTAACCCCTAATCTGCCACTCCCGACATCGCCTCCACTAATAAAATGTATTTTCCCCTATTCCGCCGCTCCCCAACATCGTAGCCACTATAATAAACCTATTAACCCCTAAACCGCTGCCTTCCCACATTGCATGCACTATTTAAAGATTATTAACCACTAATCTGCCGTCCGCCCACACCGCCACTATAATAAACCTATTAACCCCTAAACCGCTAGCCCCCCACCATGAAATAAACTAAAATAAACTATTAACCCCTAAACCGAAAGCGCCTCACAACAGAATATATTAAAATAAACTATTAACCCCTAAGCCTAATGACCCCTAACTCTATATTAAAATTACAATTTCCCTATCTTAAATTAAATTAAAACTTACCAGTCAAATTTAAAAAAATAATTTTAAACTAACAATTAAACTATTATAATTATTAAACTAAAATTATACTAACTACCAATTAAATAAAACTAAACTACACATTAAAAAATCCTAACACTACTCAATTACAAAAAGTATCAAATTACAAAAAAACAAACTAAATTACAAACCCCCCAACTAAATTCCGAAAAATAACAAACAAATGATCAAAAATAAAAAAGAATTACACCTAATCTAATAGCCCTATTAAAATAGAAAAGCCCCCCTAAAATAAAAAACCCTAGCCTACAATAAACTTCCAATGGCCTTTAAAAGGGGCCTTTTGTGGGGCATTGCCCCAAAGATATCAGCTCTTTTCCCTGTAAAAAAATACAAACTAGCCGCCAACAGTAAAACCCACCACCCAACCAACCCCCCCCCCAAATAAAAAAACTATCTAAAATAACCTAAGCTAACTATTGCGCTTTTACATTGCCCAAACCCTAATCTAAAAAAAAAAAACCTTAAAAAAACCTAACACTAACCCCTGACGATCCACTTACAGTTGTTAAAATCCCGCTTGAAGGATCCATCCAGCCGGCGAAGTCATCATCCGTGCAGCAAGAAGCGGCACAACAGAAATTCTAATTACAAGATGTTTACTGTCCAGTTAAATTGAAGAGTGATTAAAAAAAAATAGACCTATCCTTACATTTTAGACTATTCACATAACAAATACCCATGTTCCCATATCCTCAGGGTTAAACGATAGAAAGAAAAGAGACAAATTAACACAAATACACTTTCACTTCTGGCTTGATATTGTAAAAACAGTTCCAAAACGGTTCACTTGCTCTTGCTCAGTGATTGTGAGGTTAAACTGCAACACACCCTCCTCCGGTAAACAGGAACAGTCTTACCAAATCACTCGTCCCCTTGGGATCACTCGGTGGCATTAGACTGTCAACCTCCGGGGGTGTGTTATTCTCGGCAGAGGTGTCTTTATCCCTCCTGCTCTGCTTTCTGTAAACCGAACCACTTCTGTCGGCATAGATGTGAACTCACTCGGGAGATGCGCATTAAACTGCGTGTCCGTTTACTCTCCGACTCTGCTTCCGTAGTTGCGTCCAGGCGCAACCAATCGAGTCTGATGGAGTCGCTTGTGATGACGTTGTCTCTCGATCTCCAGTGTCTGGAAGTGAATCCGTGTAGTCAGCGACCACTGTCGATGGGATACTGAGGCTCAAGCTGGAGCTGCGTTCAACATCCTAACATAAAGAAAAACCAGCGAGCCTCAGGTAAAGTTGAAATAAACTTTTATTCCTCTTTTCACAGGATACTAAATGTCAAGTAGTAAAAACTGCACACAGGCAGTGCTGTTAGCGTAGCATCTGACGCGTTTCGGCTAGTATGCCTTAATCATAGATACTTACTGGTGGACAATCAACCTTTAAATAGCCACCCTAATCAAATTAATACAAAAACACTGTGGCTGAATTTCTAAAAACAGACCTTAATAAATACTGGGCATGTGTTGGGGTGAATGGATACACTCAGATTGTGGTGACATAATGTTCAGTGATATATGTATATGTAAACAGAAATGAAACAGAATATTTTATGAACTACCATCATTTTCCTATTATATTAAGCCTTCAATTTTTTTTTAGCTAAGTGTAAAACATTATGCATATGTTTAAATTAATTAATTAATATAAATTCTCTAATATTGTGTCTTATTGAAAGAGACTCTTTTCTTCTCTTTTAGTCACCCTAATTAAGCTATGCAAAAATGGGTATAAGGAAAAATGTTTCTTGTCTTAGAATATTCACTAATGACACAGGTAGTTAAACTCTTTGCCAAAAATTAATTATGTCACCACTAATATTGAACCCTTGAGGTCTTCTGGTTCTCAATAAGAATATCCAAAAGGCTTCTCTGTAAAACATTCTCGCTGTTTTATCACCTCCCCTGGGACCTACTTGTATACGTTCAATTACACACCAGTTGAAGGTGGTAACTTTTTTGTTATGCTCTTGTATAAAGTGTCGCACAAGATCTGAACAATCTATTTCTTGCTCAATATTGTTGAGATGCTCCCTTATACGTGAGAGCACCTCCCTTGAGGTGCACCCCACGTACTTTAATTTACATTGGGAGCATTCTGCAAGATAGATCACATATTTAGTGCGACAGTTTGTACACTCAGTTAGATCAAATACTTTTTGGGTTACATAAGATTGAAAGTGTTTAGTGGGTCTCATGTGATTGCAAGCTATACATTGTGAGAAGTGACACTTATAGTGACCTTTGGAGGTGAGCCAGCTACTAGTTCTCTTATTCTTATTTTGTATCATGGATGGATATAGTATGTTGCCTAATGTTGTACCCCTCTTGGAAATAAAGCTACATCCCTTTGACACATAGTCCTTTAGACTGTCTTCTCCTGTCACTATTGTTAAGTGTCTTTTCACTATATTGCATATTTCTTCAAACTGTGGACTATAAGCTGTAACAAAACAGGGTCTGTCTTACCGGGATCTATATTTACATTTAGTTTTAGAGCCCTTTAATAGTGAATCCCTGTCTAGTCTCTTAACTTCAAGCAAAGCCCTATTTATTGTCTTGTTTGAGTACCCTCTCTCCAATAATTGATCCCTCAGTTTGTCTGCCTCAACTAAAAAATCTGACTCAAAAGTGCAATTGCGCTTGAGTCTGATGAACTGGCCTTTGGCTACGCCAAATCCAGTATGTTTTGGATATGAGGACTTTGCGTGGAGGATAGTATTGGAAGATATGGGCTTTCTATACAGACCAGTAGTTACTTTGCCTGTAGAAACCGACCCTTTTAGGATTACATCTAAATATGGTATCTCCACAATTCCTGATTCAGCAGTAAATCTGAGGTTGACCTGATTGTCATTTAGATATTTAATGAAATCTGCCTTTGCTTCGGTACCTCCCGTCCACACAAACAAGAGATCATCAATAAATCTCTTGTATGTCTTAATTTTAGACCTAAATGGGTTCTGTTCCCCAAAGACGTGGGACCGCTCCCACCAACCCATAAACAGGTTGGCATAGGAAGGGGCAAATTTAGCCCCCATAGCGGTCCCACGTCTTTGTAGGTATAAGCCATCCCAAAACTTAAAGTAGTTGTGTTCTAGAAGGAATTTGATGACCCTCAACATGTATACATTAATATTCCTTTTGTTTGGGGATGCTTTAAATTTCTGCCCCCTCCCCATAAAAATTAATAAATATGCAAATATCCATGATAATATGGGCATTAGAGCTGATGCTGTGTTCCAACCTGAAGCCTATCCTATATTATAAAAGGCCAGGTATGTTTGTCCGATGCAGTCATGCGCAGTAGAGACTGCAGCTCGAGACAAACATACCTGGCCATAAGGAAGGATCAGTCAAGGCCATGAGAATTAGACAGGAGAGAGGTGGGCGTGACCGGGTGTGACGGGATGTGACTGGGCATGGTGGGGACGTGTCTGGTGGGGGTGGGGCTGGGCATATAACTCTAACCATATAAACATTAAATAATATCCATTAAGACATATTTCTCAGAAACCTCTTTTTTTGTTTTAATAGAACATTAGCATTTGAGTAATACTATACTGGTCACTCATGGACCACCTGGAAACATTCAGCTAGATAACGAGCTTTGCGTTATGAGGGATGCGGTGTTAACTTGCACGTTATTGTCACCGGTCACTTACCTACAGCGCTGGTATTACAGATTTTTCTAAACCCGGCGTTAAAAGGCAAGAAGTGAGCGTACAGCAAAATTTTGCTCCATACCGCACTCCAATACCAGCGCTGCTTAAGTCAGCGGTGAGCTGGTTGTACATGCTTGTGCATGATTTCCCCATAGACATCAATGGGGAGAGCCGGCTGAGAAAAAGTCTAACACCTGCAAAAAAAGCAGCGTAAATCTCAGTAACGCAGCCCCATTGATTCCTATGGGGAAACACATTTTATGTTTACACCTAACACCCTAACATGAACCCCGAGTCTAAACACCCCTAATCTTATACTTATTAACCCCTAATCTGCTGCCCCCGACATCGCCGACACCTACATTATACTTATTAACCCCTAATCTGCCGCTCCGGACATCGCCACCACCTACATTATACTTATGAACCCCTAATCTGCTGCCCCCAACATCACCGCCACCTACATTATATTTATTGACCCCTAATCTGCTGCCCACAACATCGCAGGCACCTACATGTTATTAACCCCTAATCTGCAGCCCCCAACGTCGCCACCACTATAATAAACATATTAACCCCTAAACCGCTGTACTCCTGCATCACAAACACAAGTTAAATATAAATAAACTCTAATCTGCCGCCCCTAACATCGCCGCCACCTACCTACATTTATTAACCCCTAATCTGCCGCCCCCAACGTCACCGCCACTATATTATATTTATTAACCCCTAAACCTAAATCTAACCCTAACACCCCCTAACTTTAATATAATTGAAATTAATCTAAATAAAACCTAATATCCTTGCCTAAATAATTCCTATTTAAAACTAAATGCTTACCTATAAAATAAACCCTAAACTAACTACAATATAACTAATAGTTACATTGTAGCTAGCTTAGGGTTTCTTTTTATTTTACAGACAAGTTTGTATTTATTTTAACTAGGTAGAATAGTTACTAAATAGTTATTAACTATTTACTAACTACCTAGCTAAAATAAATACAAATTTACCTGTCAAATAAAACCTAACCTAAGTTACACTAATATCTAACACTAAACTACAATTAAATAAATGAACTAAATTATATACAATTAACTAAATTAAATAAAATTAGCTAAATTACAAAAAAAAAATAAAAATAAATAAATTACAGAAAATAAAAAACAAATTACAAGATCTTTTTACACCTAATCTAATAGCCCTATCAAAATAAAAAAAGCCCACCCAAAATAAAAAAAAACTAGCCTAAACTAAACTACCAATAGCCCTTAAAAGGGCCTTTTGCGGGGCATTGCCCCAAAGAAATCAGCTCTTTTACCTGTAAAAAAAAATACAAACCCCCCCAACAGTAAAACCCACCACCCACACAACCAACCCCCCAAATAAAACCCTAACTAAAAAAACATAAGATCCCTATTGCCCTGAAAAGGGCATTTGGATGGGCATTGCCCATAAAAGGGCATTTAGCTCTATTGCAGCCCAAAGCCCTAACCTAAAAAAAACAACCCACCCCATACACCCTTAAAAAATCCTAATACTAACCCCCGACGATCCAAGCGGCAAGATGTCCTCAACGAAGCCGGCAGAAGTGGTCCTCCAGATGGGCAGAAGTAGTCCTCCAGACAGGCAGAAGTCTTCACCCAGACGGAATCTTCTATCTTCATCCTTCCGACGCGGTGCGGCTCCATCTTCAAGACATCCGGCACGGAGCATCCTCTTCAATCGATGTCTTCTTCTGTAATGAAGGTACCTTTAAGTGACGTCATCCAAGATGGCGTCCCTTAGATTCCGATTGGATGATAGAATTCTATCAGCCAATCGGAATTAAGGTTGAAAAAATCCTATTGGCTGATGCAATCAGCCAATAGGATTAAACTTCAATCCTATTGGCTGATCCAATCAGCCAATAGGATTGAGCTTTCATTCTATTGGCTGATTGGAACAGCCAATAGTGGGGGCGGCAGATTAGGGGTTAATAAATTTAGTTAGGTGGTGGCGATGTTAGGGACAGCAGATTAGGGGTTAATAATATTTAACTAGTGTTTGCGATGCGGGAGTGTGGCGGTTTAGGGGTTAATATGTTTATTATAGTGGCGACGATGTCCAGAGCAGCAGATTAGGGGTTAATAATTTAATTTTAGTGTTTGCGATGCGGGAGGTCCTCGGTTTAGGGGTTAATAGGTAGTTTATGGGTGTTAGTGTACTTTTTAACACTTTAGTTATGACGTTTTTTTTGTTAATATTTTTTATTTTTCATCAGATAGTAAAAAACAACAACTGTATGACCAAAGCGTACTACAAATACAAAGTCACATATTCGTGTATGAATACAATATTGAAACATCAAATGTGTTAACAGTATAGCAAGAATAACATGACATTGGGGGTCCCAGCTCTCCTTCGTACTCCTAGGGGAGCTAGCTGGGTCCATATACCAGAATAAAAAGTAAGAGGGAAGGGGGACGAAATGGGGAGATGGGAATGGGGGGGGGGACCACAGAACTTAGATGATTGGGATACGGACAAATGTAGGGGTTTGCCTAAGGACTAGGGAGGTAGGGGGGGCCATATGCCCTCTCCGCGGGCTAGAGCAAACTTTTCTAAGTAGCGAAGTTAGGGAGCCATAGGGTATCGAAACTACCTTTCCATTCTGACCAAATTAATTCTAAAAAGTCTGATTTACCCATAGTGTAATATATGTTTTTTTCCATCGAGTATATGTACGCTATTAGGGAAACAACATCTGACCATGCGGGAGGGCATGTTCTTTTCCAAGCTCTGGCTATGGAAAGTTTAACAGCTGAAAATAGATAAATGCAGTGTGCCCTGATGTCTGGGTAATTTTCATGTACCTAAATGAAAAAGGGCCACCTCTGGGGTCCTGGGAAGGGAGATTCCCATGTGTGTTAATGTGGTAAAGCACTGAGTCCAGAGAGGTTTAAGTTTGGGGCAATTCCACCAGATATGGGTCATGTCTCCTATGTGGGCAAAGTCCCTCCAGCAGGACGAAGAAACCATGGTTGGGACATAGTACCAGTGCATAAGAAGTTTAATGTAGGTTTCGTATATAGTGACACAGTGTAATGCTTTTTTCGTGAGCAAGAGTCCTTAGTAGGGACTGACACATTCAACTTCTGTTCCCATTTAAGAATGTGTGGGGCCTTATCCACTGGTGTCGTGCCTTCCATCAGAGTGTAGTGCAGGGATAGTGGTTTGCCCAACCGAAGTCCCTGCTGCCACCTGGCTTCCCATATAGTTAACTGGCGAGAAGAAAAGGGTTTAAAAGCCCCATCTAGATAACAAGCTGATTACCCAAATGTATTCAAAGGTCATGTAAGTTGGGATGGGCAGGGAGCTATCAATGTGGGATAGTTCCACGTAGGTTCCTTGGGAGTCCACTACTTTTAAGATACCCAACTTAGCCCATGTGACTGGGTGTGAGTCTGGCAGTCCTGTGAGAAGGCCGGCGATAGAGGTTATTGGGGATGGATGGAGAGCCACCTGTTTATTGTGTTGTAAATGTTCCCAGACTGCTAGGCATTCTCGGATCACCGGGTTTGTTACACTAAGAAGTCTCCTACAATGGGGAGGTATCCAGATTAAGTTCCTTAGGGACAGGTCGTGTGGTAGCGAGGCTTGTTCTAGACTCCTCCATTTACAATCTGAGTCCATTATGACCCCACTGGGATATGTGTGTGAGCATTGCCGCCTCATAGTACCTAGATATGGACCGGGAGGCCATCCCCCCATCCACTCTAGGGTACTGCAAACATTTATGAGCTATGCGAGGGGGTTTGCCCTGCCAGATATATTTGGTACATGCACTCTGAAACTGTAGGAGGAGAGATCGAGAGACCCTAATTGGAAGACATCTAAAGACATATGAAAGTTTTGGGATGTAGCTCATTTTAAGGGCGGCAATACGGCCTAACCATGAGACAGTTTTGAAGTTCCACTTCCGGTCCAGTAGGGGCTTGTAATTATCGTCTAACATTTGGGGAAACGAGTTAGATATTTTAATGCCCAGATGGGAAATATGAGAGTTGTTAACTACAAATTTATATCTGTCATGTATGCATTTGGAGACATCTTCAGAAAAACCTTGCACATATATTTCAGATTTATTGTGGTTCAGTTTATAATATGAGAGGGCGCTAAACGTCTCTAGCAAGGATAGGAGTTTGGGTATAGTTTGTATGGGTTTGGAGGTGAATATTGTGGTGTCATCGGCAAATAAAGCCACCTTGTGTATTGTACCATGGAGTGTAACTCCTACGATATCCCTACTTTCTCTGATGGCAGCAGCTAGGGGCTCGATCGCTAACGCAAAAAGGATGGAGGAGAGGGGGCAGCCCTGTCGCGTGCCGTTGGTGATGGGGAAAGATGGGGAGCTAAACCTTAGGCCCCTGACCGAGGCCGTGGGAGCGGAATACAGGGCCTTTACTGCTAGAATAATTTGTCCCAGGAACTGGAAAGTGTCCAATACTCTCCACAAATATTCCCAATGGATCCGGTCAAAGGCCTTCTCTGCATCAAGGGAAAGCATGGCCAAAGGCCTATTCAACCTCTTAGCTTCACATAGGATGTTCAACATCCTCCTGGTATTGTCCGGGCCCTCCCTACCTGGGATGAAGCCCACTTGGTCCCGTTTAATAAGGGAAGGTAGTAGTCTCGCTAATCTATTGGCCAGAATTTTAGCATAGATTTTAACATCAGTATTTTTGAGTGATATAGGTCTGTAGTTAGTGCATAACGTTGGGTCCTTGTTAGGTTTGGGTAGGGTGATGATAAAAGCTTCAAGAAACTCCCCCCTAAATTTGCCCTCATCCATTGCTAATTTAAAGAATCTGGTAAGGATGGGTGAAATTTCATTACAGTAGGTTTTGTAAAATATTGCAGTGAAGCCATCTGGGCCCGGGGCCTTAAGGGATTTCAAATTTTTAATTACCTGTTTCACTTCTTGGCAGGTGATAGGTACCTTGATAAGTTACTTTTGTGCCTCATCAATGGTGGGGAGTTTCAAAGAGTGTAGGAACGGGCTTATATGTGCTGATGGAGACTGTTCAAGCCCCCCCTGATCCTGGATATTGTAAAGTGAGGAGTAATAATCACTAAACTGCTGGCCAATTAAGGAGATCTGCTTGCCCTGTTTAAGCTCGTGAATACGTGACGCGCCCCTACGCTGCCTAATTTTATTAGCAAGAATGGTGTCTGCTATATTACCCTTCGAGTACATAAGCTGTTTTAATTTGAAGAGGTTGTTTTGGGTCTTTCTAAATTCTAATTGACAAATGTGTTTTCTGAGGTACTTGACATCCTGCCTCAAATCTGTGGTATCTGAGGTGTGTTGTTGTAATTCTAGGGAGCGTAACCGGCAGTATGCCTGGGACAGAGAAAGGCCCACCTGTATCCTTATGTGTGCCTGTTTTCGTATAAATAGGCCTCGAGTGGTAGCTTTGAATGCCCCCCAAATTATGTCATCCCTGACCTCGGGAGAGTCATTGATTTGCAATGTGACTTTTATTTGCTTCCTAAGTTCCTCTCTAAAGGGGATATCTGCCAAGAGATGGTGGGGTAGCCTCCATGGAGGTCTGGTTCTGGTGGTGTGTTTATCATCTAAGTCTAGTATGACCTGGTCATGGTCAGACCAAGGGTATACATGGATACTCGTGGTCTGTACATGGTCCAGAGTTTCAGGGTGGCAGAAAAAATAGTCCAGTCTGGAAAATGTGGAGTGGGGGTGAGAGAAGTGGGTGTAGTCTTTGTCTCGGGGGTGTAGGGATCTCCATATATCAAAATAATTAAACCTGATCATAAGCTCTCTAAATCTACCGATTAGGGTGTTTGGGGCGGCAGAGGATAGCTTCTTCCTATCCAGCCCATTATCCCACACAATATTCAAGTCGCCCGCTAGAATCACCCTGCCTTGTTTGAACTGTTCAACTTTATTCATTATCTTCCTCAGGTATCTAGGTTGAGAAGTGTTTGGTAGATAGACAGAGACTAAAGTTTAAGTAACATAGTCCAGGTTACAAACAACAATAAGATACCTTGCTTGGGGGTCCCTAATCACCTGGAGGGGTTCAAATGCTACCCTTTTGTGAACTAGTATGGCCACTCCTCTAGCTTTTTTTGAGTATGAGGCTACCTCAATGACGGGGAAGTCCTGGGAAATGTATGTAGGGGGGTTATTGGCAAGTAAGTGTGTTTCTTGAAGAAAGGCCACATCTACCTTGTGGAAGCGTAAGGATCTAGCGAGAAGGCTTCTCTTTCCCACTGTGTTCAGGCCTCTAACATTATGGGTGAGAAACCTAAGAGAAGACATTTATGAGTCTGTATCCTATATAACCTTATTCAGGGAAACGGTCTGGATCAGGGGTAAAGGGGTGTGTGTGGGGGGGGGAAGGGATTCGGTGGAAGTAGTCCACCTGTACAGAGTCCTAGTACGGGCTCCTAAGTTTGGGGGGGAGCTAACGTGGCCTAATGAAACCAAGGCTAGGATGAATATCCCCACTCCCTGTATAAACATATCAAACAAATAGAGTAACAAAACTTTTCAAGCTATAACCATACTCATTATAAATTTTAAAGGATACAATTCCAACCGTATCTAACAATAGACATTCACTGAAAGTCTGCGGCAGGCCTTTAAGTGGGCGAGGCTTGGGACCTCAAGGAGTGGTCGGGGGGACTGTGTTTCTGTCGCTTGGGTCTCTGTTCTTTGAGTGTCCATTCAGGGGCCGAGACCCTGAGGCAAGATTGGACCGCCGCTTGGTTTCCCAGGTCTGGCTGGAGACCCCAATTGGCAAGAAGGGTGCTGCCCAAAGAGGGAGAGGTTATAACATTGGTCTGATTATCCTTTGTTACAATGAGTTTGGTGAGGAAGCCCCATCTGTATTTAATGTTAGCCCTCCTAAGTTAGGTGGTAAGAGGGGCATACATCCTTCGTTGTTGTAGAGTATATGGCAAAAGATCCGACAGTAACTGTATGTCCTTAAAAGTCTCAGGCAAGGAGGGCTTACCAAAAGCTGCCTGCATCATGCGGTCTTTGAAGGTGAAATGGTGAAAACAAACCACTACGTCCCTTGGCTTTTCGGATGACATCGACCTTGGTCTGAGAGCCTTATGAGCTCGCTCCATGGCATGTGAAGTGCCCTCCAGGGGGCCCAAAAGTGCAACATAAAGCAATTTAAGGAACTCCTGAAGGTCGCCTGCTGTCACTGTCTCAGGGATGCCTCTAAATCGGATATTGTTCCTTCTAGTCTTCAACATCGGCTAATTTTAATTTGAGCTGGTTGATTTGCTCCGCAAGGTTCTCGGCATATGAGAGCAGGTTTGAGTGGTCCGTGGCTAGATCATCATGTTGCCACTCAAGGGTGTCCAGTCAGTCACCAATTTCCGCTATATCTTTCTTGAGTTCCACAGAGCTTCGCTGAATTTCTGCTGTAATGGATTTGGTCTGTGTTGCTAACATTTTCTGTAATGTGTTTTCTGTGATATAATGATTAAGGTGAGTAGCAGATCGAGAACTCGATTGGGAGCCCTCATCCTGCGACTCGGGATCGCTAGCAACTCTGCTCTGAGAGTTCAGCTCTTTACGAGGTTGAGAGAAATGATCAAGAGCAGACTTTTGAGTCCCAGCTGGGGACCTGGGGTTTCTTCTTGAAGTATGAGGCATGATGAGTTTGAATGAAAGGTATAGGGCAGCCCCTCAGGGTTGGTCCGTCCTGACCACTATGAACACTGTAAAGGGAACAAAAACAAGCAAGACCTGTACCTGATATACGACTTTGTTCTAAATCATTTATGGCTTAAAATATGAGAGCAAGGCTAGACATCGCCCAATTGTAGAAATCACATCTAAAACATTTCAGTCTACTTCATATCAAAAAGTACAAAGTGAGTGCAAACCCATGTGAGTAAGGTAGTCCCTATGGACCCCCCACACCTCAGGGAATGGGGGTACGACCAAAAGGAAGGGAAAAAGGAAAGGGGCAGTGACCAGCCCAGATAAATAGGGCCGGAAAGGGAGCGGTGCAGAGAGGTCCACAACAACTGATCCCCTCTCGTGTATAAAACTAGCCTAGTGTAGCATTTGTTGTTGTCAGGTGGATGACTGCAGTGTAGGGAGAAAAAAACACAGAGCACTTGTTAGCGTCTAACTTGATAGAATTATCTGAATTTGTATGGGAGTATTGTAATTAGGCAGTAGACCCCCTTTGATTTTGGCAGCTCAAGAGCTAGTTGCTTGCAAGCTATAAGAGATAAATGTGGGAATGTGCGTGAAGCCCAACAGCACTATACAGCGTGAAAGGGAAAAAAAAAGAAGAAGAAAAGATTAAAGATACAGGGATGCTGATAAGTGTAGTATAGGCCCTAGTGAGGCTTAGACCCAGAAGTTTGAGGGAGTAATTTGCAATATAAAAAGTGCAAAGAGCGTAATAGACTAGCAAATTGTGAGTGTCTTTTACAGATTATGTGAGAATGAGACATGCAAACATATAATAAATGCACTCCACTCTGTGCCTGGGCAACAGAGATACATAAGCTGAGGCAGCAGTGAAAACAGTAATACAGCAGCAGAGTTACCCTGTGGCCTAATAGGTTGCTTCAATATAAGGCTAATGTGGGAGACTATCCCTGGAGGGTTGATGTGTAGGTTATTGATCTAGGCCTGAATTAGATGAGAATTGGGAGTTAACCCTCAAGGTTGCTTCTGCTGCTTATGGGGCTTCCTCACAAGTTCCAGAAATCTTAAACATGGGTCTATTGGGGGTTAAAGGAGTGTCAGCAGAGATCCAAGTTAAAAGTTTCATATATATCCCAGTAGGGGGCTTGGTAGAGCTAAAATGAGGGGAGGGCACCTTGGGTGAATTATGTGGGTGAGGGTGGGATGGGATAAAGCAAACTGCAGCCCAAATGAGATGGGAGATCGATACCTGTATCCTCCTTGTGAGTGGGTGCCCTGTAGCCAGTTCCAGCTGACCCGTCCCAGTGAGAAGGAAGAGCTGCCAGAATCTCCTGATGACTTAGGGTTTACCCGGTATACACTGGTATCAGCCAGGCAGCATTATGTGGGGCTGGAGGTGCAAGCGAGAAGGTCACAAGCAGGCGAGCCGCGGAGTCAGAGGGAGCAGCCTCTCAGTCAGGTGACTCATCAATGTCGGATCTGCTGGTGGAGGGGCACATAGGCCCAAGATGGTGGCCGTTTGCACCTTTTCTGATGTGCTGCAAGGTAAGTGAAAAAGTCTGCCTTTGCAGTCAAACCGAATGCACAATGTCCCAGGTGGAATCCGGACCTCCTCCGCTACTGGATGCGTCCCCGGACTTCTCTAGGCTCATGCCCACTAGACCTCCAGGAGACGTGGGTAGGTGGCCACACCAAGTGCGTCTGAACATTCCGCTGAGGTGCTCGTTTGACTCCAGGTAGGCTGTTGGGGGCTCCAGAGCGGATCCCCGGCCCTCTGGAGCAGTGTTTAAGGAGAAAGCTGGTGTTGAACCGGAACAGCTGTAAGTAAGAGTTAGAACTGCGGAGCAGAGCCCCGACCCTCTGGAGAGTAGGATCTCCCACAGCCACGCACAAATGGGAATGTTTGGTACAAGGGTTATATTTGTGAGTCCAGCAAACAAAAGGTAGATACCTAGGAACCTATTGCTTCGTAAAGAGGTGTTTATAGGCACAGGACTACGAATTAATCACCAAATAGTGTAGAAAAAATGCTGTCTTAGGCAGAGCTATGATGAAACACGTCTGAACACTCTTGCAGTTAGCTCCGCCCCCCCAGTTATGAGTTTTATGCTACAGCGTTGTAGTGTAAAACTCATAACTACTGACTTTAAAATGCGGTATGAATCTTGACGGGATAGGGTGTACCGCTCACTTTTTGGCCTCCCAGGACAAGCTCGTAATATCGGCGCTATGGAAGTCCCATAGAAAAAAGACTATACGCAATTTGTGTAAGTTGATTTGCAGTAAGGCCAAAAAGTGTGCGGTGCCCCTAAATCTGCAAGACTCGTAATACCAGCGGTAGTAAAAAAGCAGCGTTATGAGGCTTAACGCTGCTTTTTTACTCATAACGCAAGACTCGTAATCTAGCCGTTAGTATTTTAGCATAAATAGTAGTTACACTGGAGGTCACTCTTGGACCATTTGATTAATGTGCATTAGTCAAATAACTGATAGAATAATGATGTAATAGTGTAACATGCTGTAATATAGTATAGAATATTTTTACATCAACCAACATTGAGAAAAGTGAAGGCATATATAAGCTATAAAAATAGCATTAGGATTATGGAGTTAAATAACAGGTGTTCTATAGGTGTAGTATAGTATAATAGGTGTATTTTTTACTTTGAATACTCAGTAGAGATAAACAGTATATACCTATAGTAAAGGTGTATGGAGGAATTTATGTTATACCCCCTAACATATCTTCACTGGACATTAACAAATTACCAACTAACATCCCACCATGAAATTGTGCAATAGTATTATAGATGTACGTCACAACTCTTAGGTAGAAGTAATACAAAACCTCGAATTGGCACTACAGTCTACAAACTTTGTTGTCAAAGTGCCCTAAAGGCTGTAAATCACAATTGGCAGCTTGTAATAAAGAGCAGAGCAGCTAGTCCCACATAACCTCCACACCTCCAAGGCCTTTATAGAACAAAAACATTCATCCTGAAGCAGAATTTAAACTCCTGGCTATAAAAACGGAATACAGCACATAACAAGTGAATACACTGCAACCCTCTCTGGTAGCCAAGGGGTTAAAGTGCTCTGCTTGTTATGTTTTCATTCTAGGCAGCATTAGAAGCCTTGTACAGTCCTAACCTGTTCTGAAGCTTTCATTCCTCAACAAAAAGTTTCTGCACCACATCAGCATGGAGCTTGGCTGTGTGAGGCAACAGAAGTACATAAAATAAAAGTGAAACTAAACATGCCTGGCGAAAATGGGAGGGGTTTAGTTTTAATCTTTGCCCCTCTCTCCTTCATGGCTCCCTCAACTGCTGTAACATATTCCCAATGAAACACTCAACTTTGTAGGCACCTGGCAGCACAATTCTTACTAAAATAAATGCCCTTTTTTATTACTGACAGGCAGGTGCCCCTCACTGCAAGGCGCCTGTAGGCACATGCCTACTGTGCCTAATGGGAAATCCGGCCCTGATCGGCAGGGTGTTCTGTATAAGACCTCGTATTAAACCCATGTGGAGGATTAGAAACATCTTTGTGGTGTCTGAGAAACCTGATAAGAGGGGTCATTTTATGGTATCATATGAAGTTAAGCCACTCAGGAGAACTTTTCACATGTAAATGTTATGCATGAAAACATAAGGGAGTTCCCATTATCTGAACTAAAACCATAATGTACCTAGCACATTTTTAACATGTCTTTCGTAAGCATATTAATATAAAGATAAGCCGAGAAGATCAGATAAGGCAAAAGAGCAAGATTTGGGGAACAACAAACAATTGAGAGTAATTTGGTAATAATAGAAAGGTGTCTAATGGTTTGCTTTGGGGGGTTAACAACTATTAATTTCAGGCTGCAGACTAGATTGTGGGTATATAGGAAACTCAGGAGGTGTGTAAGGTACAGTGGGCAGGCAGGAGTAGTCATTCCACAACGTTGTGTTAGCTTAAAGGGACAGTCTACCATAGAATTGTTATTGTTTTAAAAGATACATAATCCCTTTATTACCCATTCCCCAGTTTTGCATTACCAACACATTTATATTAATACACTTTTTACCTCTGTGATTACCTTGTATATAGGAACCTTCTTCCAGCCCCCTGATCACATGACTGTGACTGTTTATTAGCTATTGTCTTAAATTTAGCATTGTATTCTGCTAGATCCTAAATAACCCCCTGTGCCTGAACACAGTGTTATCTATATGGCCCACGTGTACTTTCTGTCTCTTTGTGTTGAAAAGAGATTTAAAAAGCCTGTGATAAGAGGCAGCCCTCAAAGGTTTAGAAATTAGCATATGAGCCTACCTATGTTTAGTTTAAATTAAGAATACCAAGAGAACAAAGCAAATTTGATGATAAAAGTAAATTGGAAAGTTGATTAAAATTAAAAGTCCTGGGTATATTCTCGAGTCATGCTCTAGGGAGGGAAGAGGAGGAGTTAATGCATGAACTGGCTCTGATCCCCTGCAGTTTGCTCCAGAGGCGGTTGTTCGCGCCAAGAGCTTACCCCACTCTAAGGAAGAGAAGGACGTGGTTCTGCAGCCAGGCTTACATCCTGGTATTCCCCTCCACAGCGCGTGGTTCCAACTGCGCTGGATAAGATCTTATGTTACCCGGAGCTGGACCTTGCTGGCTAAAAACATAAGCTCCGTGAAAGGGTAAAAGTTTCACCCATACCTACCCCCCCTCCTGCTGCTTAGGAGAGAGGGGTGGATAGCCAGGTTTAACTGTGTTAAAGTAACAGTGATCAATACTGAACGGAGCCTGCACTCACCCTGATAAAAAAATCAAATAAATCACAAAATCACGGCTTTTGAATATACTGAGTGTATTGTATCGCAGAAATAAGCTGCAGCTGAAAAACTTACCGCTGCTTGCGCCCTCCCCAACCACCGATGCTGCGAGTGGGGAGTTGTTGGTGCTGTTTGGCACCGCTGTGAAGCTGCAGCTGAGGAGAACCTTTCCCTGCCGTGTCTTTGCCGTGTTGGTGACGGAAGTGACGAGGATCAGCTGATCGTGACTTCACTGGCATTTTGCCAGAGCAGTGCTTGCTACGGAAGCCTGGAAGCCGGCCTGTTCTCACCACCCACCGGTGCTGCGTGTGGGAGACAGGCAGAGAGCTACCCTCTGGAGCCGCAACCGGAGTCCCTCCTATAGCTTCTGATTCTCTTCTGTCCGGACAGCAGGAGCATTGGTCTGGTAAATTTTGGAGCAGACCGGGAGGAGGCTTGAAATTCAGGGCAGTGTTCTTCTTCCAAAGCCAGTCATTTCTTGGTCCAGAGAAGCTCCACACAGAAGAGGCGCCGTACTGACTCTTACTACAACAGAGACCTACTGCCGCTGGAGGGTGAGTGCAGGGTAAAACTGGACTTGTGTTTCTTTTTCTTCTTCTTTTTTCTGCTGAACTGTTAAAAAGAAAAGGAATTATCAAAGCTACTAACCATTTGAACCTGTATAAGTGAAGGCTGGCTGCTGGGATTTACAAAGTTTAAAGAGGAGGAAGGAAGGGGGACAAAAAAAAAAAAAGAAAAAAAAAAAAAAAAGCCTCATTTAATACCCCACTCAGTGGTGGAACACTATTCACCAAGTAATTACCTCTGAAGAGACATAGATTCAAACATATAGGAGGAAAGGGGAAGAGGGAAAGGAGAAAAGAGGAAAAGAAAGAAAGAAAGAAACCAAGAACTATATATGTTTAGTGAGAGTGCTTCAAACTCATGAATTGGTTAACTTATATGTTACATATTCCTCTTTCTCTGAATTTTGGAGCTTTGAAACTAACTGATTTTTTCTTTTTCTTTCATGTGTATATGTGCTAGTTATAATTAATCGCATATGATAACTGTGTTATACAAGAATACCTGAGTATTAATAATACTGACAATCCCCTTAGGTTTAAAGAGGTCTCTTCATTAAAATAAAACAAGGGAAGTGGTTAACTCCTTAAGGTACAGGCTTAAAGATAAAGTTTAAATCAAATAGCTATACTCAAGGAAAGTTAGGGGCTTGACCATAGAAAGATTTGGAAGGGATGTATTTTTTCTTCTGAGATGGCTATAGTGAAAGGACTGTGTAGTTTGTAAGTTTTTTATGATATTGCAACTAAGTGGTGACAGAGTTAAAACATTTACCATCTCCACGTAAATCAAAACTCTCTGGAAACTATAGATTGAAAAATAGACTCATAGGTTTACTCTAAGAGGAATTATGGGGTAAAGTTTATAACTTAATAAGAATAACCGATATCTAGAGTTTGCTATAACTGATAAGATTGTGCCCACCTGGGAAGCAGACCATTATTTCCATAGAAATTTACAATTCAATTCAGTGCTAAAAAATTGAATAACCAAGCGTTTGTTTCTTATAATATTAATTTTGATCTTTTCTTTTTTGGTACTAGAGATTAGATATAGATACAAGGTAAAAATTTCCAGAGAGCAGTAATTAATGCACTAAAGAATTGCTTTGTTACAAAGATCGTTATAAACTAATAACATTTCTGTGACCTAGAGAACTAAGCTGGTACCCTCACATTTCTTATATACGATCGCAGACACAAAATAAAGTGTTAATATTTAATCAGGGTCAGGCAGAAACAAGATTTTCTTATAAAGTTTAAGTGTAAACATTACAGATACATAAACAGACACATTGGCTAGGGATAACATATAAAAACAACACACTCTAAATTTTTACACCACAACTAGGGGAGCAAACATCTATAGGATAGGTATTCCTGCAACGGTTTTAACCACCCTTAAATCGTCGCCATCTCCTGGTCTTTTTAGCACTTTTCCCCCTTTTTTTTTTTTTTTTTTTTTTTCCCTTTCTTTACTTATCACAGATCAGTGACACATATCTCACATACCACCCCCCTATCTTTAAAGGCACGGCTACACATTTTTCCTTTTTTTTTTTGTGTGTGTGTTTTTCTTTTTTTTTTTTTTTTTTTTTTTTTCTCACTCGAGAATTCCTCGATATATCACTATTAGATGATCACATTTTTTATTCTTTATGGATAAATTCGTCACTTCCCCCATATTCACTTCGAAACACAATCCAGGCATGACGTCGAAAAATAGGGAACGCAGAAATAAGAATCCCGCCGAAGCCCTAGTTGAAAGTATTGAGGAGACTACTCCATCAAAATCTCTAAAGTCTGCGACCCCACAAGATAACCAAGCTCTAGTAAATAATATTTTAGAAGCTATATCTCCCAAATTTGAAAGCATGAAGAATGAAATTAAGCAAGAAATCACCTCATTAACAACAGAGATTAGACAATATTCCAAAAGATTACAGGAAGCAGAAGAACGTATCTCAGAGCTAGAAGACACTACAAGCTCCTATATACCCAGAATAGAGAGTAACCAGAGTGACATTCACAAACTACTGGCAAAGATAGACGACCTAGAAAATAGGTCAAGAAGGAACAATCTAAGAGTCATTGGCTTTCCAGATCCTTCTAAACAGGAAGACCTCATGAAGGTTATGACCCATACCCTACCCCTTCTGTTGAAACTCCCAGAAGACCTGCCTCCTATTCTGGTTGAAAGAGTCCACAGACTGGGGAGAGTAACACAAAACTCTACCAATTTAATTAATCCAAGGCCAATCATTGCAAAATTTCTGAATTTCCAGGACAAAATGACTTATCTACAATACTATCGCAAAAATCAACCCATCTTCTATGAAGGCAAAAAAATTCTCCTATTCCAGGATTTCTCTATTGAGACCTCCAGGAAGAGGAGGGAACTCTCCCCGGTCTGTGGCAGAATGCTCAGAGCAGGGTGGCAGGCCACAGTGATTTACCCGGCTAGAATTAAATTGTTTTTGGAGGGACAAACCTTTTTCTTTGACACAGCAGCAGAGGCAGAAAAAAAACTAGTGGATCATGGCTGCATATGATTTTCTGCCTCAGGTAGTTAAAAGAACAATTACGTATAAACGCTCAGTGGGAAGGATACCTTCACTGCTACTTCTTATTTTCTATGCTGTGTTGTATATAAAGAGAATTATATATACATTTTTTTTTTTTTTTTTTTTATTTTATTTTATTTTATTTTTTTTTTCCTCTCTCTCCTTCTCTCTCTTTTTATTGCTTCTCCGCTCCTCCTTACCCCCCCCCTCCCGTACCCCACACAGCTTGGGATTAATCTTTTCAGAGTTGGCTGCCTTTTAGAATTCATTGGACAACCCCATGAATAAAGATATCAAAATCATCTCATGGAATATAGGTGGGATTACGTCCCCAATCAAACGAAAAACAGTATTGGCATACTTGCAGAAAACTAAAACCCTTATAGCATTACTTCAAGAGACACATCTCAACGCAGAAGAATCATTAAAGCTGAAATCATCATGGGTGGCGGAATGCATTTTTTCACCCTCAGTTAATAGGAGTAAGGGAGTTGCAATTCTGATTGGGAAAAAACTAAGCTATGAAAAATTAGATATACTGATTGATCCGGATAGCAGATTCATAATTGTGAAGTTGAAAATCTCAAATTCAATTTATACCATATGTAATTTGTATGCACCAAATATAATTGAGTACGGGTTTTGGGACTCTCTCCAAGCAAAAATTTTGCAATTTGCGGAAGGCCACATTATTATTGCAGGGGACTTTAATATGTCCCCACGATCCCCAATAGACAGATTGAGATATGGGTCAAAAAAGGGGATAAACAAGAAGGATAAACTGGAAAACAAGTTATTCAAATCTATTATGCGAAATTTAGCAGTCAGAGATATTTGGAGGGTTCAGAACCCCGATAGTAGAAAATTTACATGTTGCTCTAGAACGACTAAATCTCTATCGAGAATTGATCTCATGCTAATTAATGATAGCTTATATCACAAGGGGGTTAAAGCACAGATATCAGAAATCTTACTCTCTGACCACGCACCAATCACTTTAAATATCCCAGACTTGAAACCCAGTCTTAAAAAACAAAGCTTTTTTTATCCAAAATTCCTCAACAAAAATGCAAAATTTAGAGATTGGCTTAGGAAAAAATGGGAGGATTACTACCAAAATAACAAAGACTCAGTGGCAAGTCCACTGATATTATGGGAAACAGCAAAGGCGGTACTGAGGGGGGACATGATCGCATTTATGGCAAACCTCAAAAGAGAAGCCCGCCGAAGGGAAAGACAAGTAATCAACACAGTAAGTAATGCTTATAACAGGTATTTAAATAACCCTTCTGACGAGAATTGGAGAAAATATACTAAAGGTAAAGAAGACAGAGATACTTTTCTGCTTCTTAACTCCACACAAGCAGACCTAAAATATCAATCAAACTTTTACAAATTTGGTAACAAATCAGGCAAACTATTGGCTAAATTGGTAAAGAACTCGAGAGCCTCAAAATCAGTGGAAGCCATTCGAGTCAATGACTCACTTCTCACCTCACCGAAGGAAATAGCTGAATCTTTTTTCCTTTATTATAAAACAATTTATGCGGCAAACCCAGTAAATGTATCGGCAAGGGAGAAATTCTGGGAAGATATTATCCCTACAAAAATATCTCCTGAATTTAACCTGGAGCTGAATGCGCCAATAATAGAGCTGAAAGTTACCCAAGCAATTCAAAGCTTGAAAAGCGAGAAAGCGCCAGGGCCTGATTCATTGCCCAATGAATTTTATAAAATCCTAGATAAAACAATCACTCCGCATTTGACTATTCTTTTTAATTTTCTGTTTCAACAGAATAATCAAATACCTCCCAGTTTTTTAGTATCACATACTATACTGATACCAAAAGCGGATAAAGATCCACAATGCAGGGAGTCATACAGACCCATCGCGTTGTTAAATGCGGATTACAAAATATTTGCCTCAATTATGGCTAAAAGAGTGCAAAAACACTTAGGGGAAATTATACATAAAGATCAAGTAGGGTTTCTTGTAAAAAGGAGCTCCTCATCAAAAATCAGACAATTGCTTCTATCCATTGATCATTTTAAGAATACTGAAAAGAATACTCCAGAAAATCTTTCTGATGCGGCGATTATAGCAATCGATGCCGAGAAGGCGTTTGATCGAGTCAGTCATGATCATATTTTAACTACATTAAAACAATTTGGATTCCAAGGCAAATTTTTGAACTTAGTGAACAACTTATGTAGTCAGGCAACCTCAAAATTAGTCATGCATGGGCAGGAATCTCAGGTCATTCGACTGGAACAGGGCACAAGGCAGGGATGCCCGCTTTCTCCCCTACTCTTTGATTTAGCAATTGAATCCCTTGCTACAAAAATCAGAAATCAGAGCGAAGGTATTAGGATTAACAAAAAGGAGTTAAAGGTGTCCTTGTATGCAGACGATCTGCTGGTTTATGTCTCTAACACTTCTCGGAATATCCCAAAAATTCTTAACATAATTGAACAATTTGGCCATTTTGCAGGGTATAAAATGAACAAACAAAAGACAGAATTACTCTGGTTAAGGAAGACCGACACATCATACTTAAATAATCCATTTAAGACAGTTATGAAAGCATTCAGATATCTGGGAATACTTGTTTCGGCAGATCCTCGAGAATGGTATTCTTTAAATATTATTCCTTCCCTGGCACGTGCCACTTCACTTATGAGAGATTGGCAGATTTTACCTCTTTCCCTTTCGGGGCGCATTGCGCTATATAAAATGGTAATTTTGCCAAAAATATCATACACTCTCCAAAACCTCCCGCTGCTCATAAAAACTCAAGACATTAAGAAATTTAACACGGCCCTTCGTAAATTTATATGGCAATCAAAGAAACCGAGAATTGCCTTGCAAAGGTTATACCTAGCAAGGCAATTCGCCGGGCTAGCCCTTCCAAACTTGTACTTGTATAATCTAGTCTTTTTGGGCCGCACTGCGGCAGATTGGGTCGCAGAAGCTGACTACTTCACGGATAACGAGTTAGAGAACAGTTTAATCTTCCCTTTAAAGACTGTATCGCTCCTACATACACCAACCCAGTTAATACCCAAACAAGTGAAAAAACTCAAGTCTATATATGCAATAATCCTGGCTTGGAAGCAGATAGGTACACTGCTGGGAATAAATACTAATATTCCCAGGTATCAAACCTTTATAGGCAATATAGAATTCCAGGAAGGATCTCAAGCCACACACTTGAAAGAGTGGCAAGAGAAAGGGCTTAGATTTGCTGCACAGCTTTATCACCCAGAGTCAGGAATTATCAAATCTTTTCAGGAACTGAAAACAGAATTTAATCTAATTAATCAAGATTTTTTTGCCTATCTTCAAGCCAGGCATTATACCACTCAACTGCATTCTCAGTACAACTGGAGGTGGACCTGGGGGAAGTTGGAGCAATGGCCGGCCCTGATAAAGGCGGGCCGCTGCTCTATCTCCCCATGGTATACTCTCCTGAACTCTCAGAAAGGCAATAGCAATGTTGAAAAATTAGCCCAAAAGTGGTCGGAGCAACTATCTAGGACCATTGATAAGGAGACGCATATTGGGAGATCTTTCTCATTACTACGCAATACCACGATGGCCGAAACATGGAGGGAGTCCCATACAAAGCTCATATATCAGACATATTACACGCCAGACAAGGCTATTAGATGGAATAATGCTGACTTCGAGAAATGTCCAAAATGCAGCTTATGGGCAGCAGACTTATTGCATATGGTATGGCTATGTCCGAAAATAAAACAATTCTGGCATAAACTAGAACATTGGTTAGTAAGAGTGGTAAAAATAAACCCCCTCAAACTTGATTTTTCAAATATAATTTTTTTGTCAAACAACAATGAGGATTTCAGAGACGCCAAAATATTAAATCTAGTAGTTCTGGCCGCAAGAAACTTAATCTTTAAAAAATGGAAAACTAGATTTATACCTACAGTGAATGAGGTAAAAAATTATCTCAAAAAACAATACAGGGTAGAACAACTTGCCACAGATCTAAACCTAGAGGGCGAAATTGTAGCATTCTTCAGCAAATGGTCAAAATTTATTAAAATCTTTTCGTCAATCGAAATAGAGGATATGATAAGCCCATTTCAAAACTCGGAGATAGTTCTCTTGGGCATTTGGTAGAGTGGGGCTGGCGCGGGGGGGGGGGAGGAAAGTTAGAGTAAGGAGGGTACTAAATCAATATTCATTTTTTGTTTTGTTTTTTGTTTTAGTACAATTTGGCTAGCTTTAAAGGGCAATGAGGCACTCACTAGTCTGTGTAGACATTAACATGATTAAGAAGGTCAGACAATATTAACTTTATTTCGCTGTCCACTGCTTTGTTGTTTCAAGGTGTTATTGAGCAACGTAAAAGGAAGGTTAATTTTTTGTTGGAAAATTAAGTTGTTAAAGAATCCTCCACTAGTTAACAAATAATCCCTTTTGGTTGATTAAGTTCAATTGCTTTAAAATAAATTTGTGGTAGTATAAACAACAGACTATGTCACAAGGCATGATTGTACTGTTTACCGATTTTCCTATTGCTGATGTACTAAATTAGTGCTGTACTGTTATATTTTCTCTTGCTCTCTTTTTTTTTTCTTTTTTCTTTTTTGTTTGTTGGCACTACTGAAATAAAAATAAAAATGATATTTAAAAAAAAAAAATTAAAAGTCCTATCTGAATAATGAAAGTTTAATTTATTCTAGACTGTCCCTTTAACTAGATAATAGGTTACTACTGCCTTACATGTCTGTTTCAGCAAAAATCAAGTTTATAAAAAAGCTTCAGATTGCGTATCTTCATATAAATAAATCCTAAAAATTGAGATCTGCATGAAAAATGTACATATGAGCAGAGACATAAGATAAATTAGTTATATCTGACTATTGATCAATGTGAATGGTCCTTGGGCTCGCTACACAGGTTAATTCGCAATACTACTCAGCCAAATCCATTAGCTACCCCAACTTTAATAGCTGTCTTCTCATTGAAAAGTGTAATAAGGGGTTTGTACAAGTGCTGGTAAGCCGGTGTGTAGTTGAAGTCAGGACCCACATCTAAAATGGGAAACGTGGCGTTTACCGGCCAATAGTTCAGATGCCATATGTAGGAATCAGAGTCTGCAAGTTTTAGATGATGATCTAATGAGATTCTAAGCTACTTAGTTATTATCTCTGGTCTCCATCCATCACCCGAGTGACCGGCTGCATTGCATGGGGTGACAGCTAGAGACCTCTGTCCTCCAAACTCAGATTGCCCGGCCTGTTGCTGTCCCTCACGGATTTCCGTGATTGCTTGTTGTGGGGCACCAGGATTATCGTTGTATGCCTTAGCTATCGGCTCTATCCAGCTCGAAAAGTCTCTTTAATGTCTAGATGCTGCTTCCTTGCTAATTGTAAGTGCAGTCTCATTATGTTGGGGTAAATGGCTACCGCCCATAATGCGGCAAAGTGCTGTAAGGTCAGCAAATATGCTGTCTATTTTAGTTTACAGGTCCTCAAGTAGGGTCCGCAGCGATAAGTAGATATCCTCCATAGTTGAGGTATTGATTAATGAAACACAGCTCGAAATCCACTGTTAACCCCAAATTATCGGTGGGGGGTGCCGAGGATGTGAAGATATACCGGCGCGTAAGACCTCGACGGTCCAGTTCTGAGCTCCAAGATCATGAGCACAGCAGAGTGACATTTTCTTTAAGTGCTGAAGGGTAGAACATTTGTCTCTTATTAATATTCTCATTCTCATTTTCAGGATCCTGTTTAATTGGGCAGATTTGTTAAGAATCACTGGGAGCTTCTGAAAGTGTGACTATACGCCGCCATTGCCTGGACACGCCCCCCGACTAGACATATCCTTTTATTTCTAATTGGCCCGTATTGGGCTAGATTATAAAGTGAGTGCTAATTTATTTATTTATAAATAACCAGCCATTACAAGATCTATGGTTATTTTTTATAAATATGCCCCAAATGCCCCCCAAAATACAGTGTAGTGTATTTTATTAAAAAAATATAAAATATACAATTTTTATTTTTGTAATAAAATAACTGCACTAGGCAGTATTTTGGGGTTAAAGTTGGCGGGAGTGGGGTTTACATTTTTTTTTTTTTTTTAAAAATGGCACTAAGAAGTGCCCTTACATTGCGGTATATAGGATCTGTGTGTTACCATTAAATATATATGTATATGCTTAAATGCATATATATTTATGTGTTAATATGTGTATATACACATATTAACACATCCCCCATCGCTGCGCTTCTTACCCCCTTTGCTGTGCTTAGGTTCTGATGCTGTCTCTGACGGTCTTGTGAACATGAAATGGGAGAGTAGTCAGAGTAATGTCACATTTTTAGTTTTAGTAAATAATATTCAAATAGATAGTTGCCATCTGAAAAGTATACACAGTATAAAATGTAACTGTAATTCTCTATTTGCTTTGTATAAGTGTGATAATGCAAAATGTATGTTTTATACGAATTACCTCAATAAAAAACTTTGATTATAAAAAAAAAAAACCGTAACTGTTCTGTTGTAGAACGAAGTAAAATTATAAAAAATGTTTTTGAAAAAAATATAAATACAAGCACATGGATGTTATTATATCAGATAATAAAATAGAGATGGGAAAAAACTTTTGGAATATAAAGAAAAAGGTTTAAATACATTTTTAGATGACAGAAAAGTTGGTCCGATTATATTATTCCATTGGGGGGTAGTTATCAAGCCGTCTACTTTTCTGGCTTCGCCGGCCCAATACGTCCGCCTAAGCTCGCCTACCTTCGCCGCCGCGGACCTTGAATACGTTCGCCTAAGTTATCAAATAAAGCTGTCAAAAAGCCGCGGGGCGATGATCAGCGGACTGTGACAGTTATCACTCATCCGATCTCGCTGCCCTTCGGCTTTTTCCCAGCTTTATTGCTAGCCTGTCACTAAGCACCCACACTAAACTACACTGTTCTACCCCCTATACCGGCGCCCCCGGAGGCCCCCGCAACTAAATAAAGTTACTAACCCCTAAACCGCCGCTCCTAGACCCCGCCGCAACTCTTATAAATGTATTAACCCCTAAACCGCCGCTCCCGGACACCGCTGCCACCTACATTATACCTAGTAACCCCTATCCTGCCCCCCCTATACCGTCGCCCTCTATTATAAAATTATTAACCCCTATCCTGCTGATCCCGCACCTCTCCGCAACTAAATAAATAGTTTAACCCCTAAACCGCCGCTCCATGAACCCGCCGCAACCTATAATAAATTTATTAACCCCTATCCTGCCCCCCACTACGCCGCCGCCACTGTAATAAAATGATTAACCCCTAAACCTAAGTCTAACCCTAACCATAACGCCCCCCTAACTTAAATATTAATTAAATACATCTAAATAAATTAACTCTTATTAACTAAATGAATCCTATTTAAAACTAAATACTTACTTATAAAATAAACCCTAATATAGCTACAATATAAATAATAATTATATTCTAGCTATCTTAGGATTTATTTTTATTTTACAGGTACCTTTCAATTTATTTTAACCATGTACAATAACTATTAAATAGTTATTAACTATTTAATAGCTTACCTAGCTAAAATAAAGAGAAATTTACCTGTGAAATAAATCCTAACCTAAGTTACAATTACACCTAACACTACACTATACTTTAATAAATTATTCCTATTTAAAAATAAATACTTACCTGTAAAATAAACCCTAAGATAGCTACAATGTAATTAATACTTATATTATAGCTATCTTAGGATTTATATTTATTTTACAGGTAACTTTGTATTTATTTTAGCTAGTTAGAATAGTTATTAAATAGTTATTAACTATTTAATAACTACCTAGCTAAAAGAAATTCAAAATTACCTGTAAAATAAATCCTAACTTAAGTTACAATTAAACCTAATACTACACTATCATTAAATTAACTAAATAAACTACCTACAAAGAACTACAATGAAATACAATTACATAAACTAACTAAAGTACAAAAAATAAAAAAAGCTAAGTTACAAAAAATAAAAAATTAAGTTACAAACATGTTAAAAATATTACAACAATTTTAAGCTACTTACACCTAATCTAAGCCCCCTAATAAAATAACAAACCCCCCCAAAATAAAAAAAATCCCTACCCTATTCTAAATTACATAAATTTCAAAGCTCTTTTACCTTACCAGCCCTTAAAAGGGCCATTGTGGGGGCATGCCCCAAAAAGTTCAGCTCTTTTGCCTGTAAAAGAAAAATACAACCCCCCCCCAACATTAAAACCCACCACCCACATACCCCTAATCTAACCCAAACCCCCCTTACAAAAACCTAACACTAATCCCCTGAAGATCATCCTACCTTGAGTCGTCTTCACTCAGCCGAGCCACCGATGGAACTGAAGAGGACATCCGGAGCGGAAGAAGTTAATCCTCCAAGCGGCGCTGAAGAAATCTTCCATCCGATGAAGTCATCATCCAGGCGGCGCTGAAGAAGTCTTCGATCCGGCCGATGTCATCTTCAAAGAGGCGCTGAAGAGGTCTTCTATCCGGGCGAAGTCATCTTCCAAGCCGGGTCTTGAATCTTCCTTCCGCCGATGCGGAACCACCTTCTTCACCGACGGACTACGACGAATGACGGCTCCTTTAAGGGACGTCATCCAAGATGGCGTCCCCTCAATTCCGATTGGCTGATAGGATTCTATCAGCCAATCGGAATTAAGGTAGGAAAATCTGATTGGCTGATGGAATCAGCCAATCAGATTCAAGTTCAATCCGATTGGCTGATCCAATCAGCCAATCAGATTGAGCTCGCATTCTATTGGCTGATCGGAACAGCCAATAGAATGCGAGCTCAATCTGATTGGCTGATTCCATCAGCCAATCAGATTTTTCCTACCTTAATTCCGATTGGCTGATAGAATCCTATCAGCCAATCGGAATTGAGGGGACGCCATCTTGGATGACGTCCCTTAAAGGAGCCGTCATTCTTAGTAGTCCGTCGATGAAGAAGGTGGTTTCCGCGTCAGCGGAAGGAAGATTCAAGACCCGGCTTGGAAGATGACTTCGCCCGGATAGAAGACCTCTTCAGCGCCTCTTTGAAGATGACATCGGCCGGATCGAAGACTTCTTCAGCGCCGCCTGGATGATGACTTCATCGGATGGAAGATTTCTTCAGCGCCGCTTGGAGGATTAACTTCTTCCGCTCCGGATGTCCTCTTCAGTTCCATCGGTGGCTCGGCTGAGTGAAGACGACTCAAGGTAGGATGATCTTCAGGGGATTAGTGTTAGGTTTTTGTAAGGGGGGTTTGGGTTAGATTAGGGGTATGTGGGTGGTGGGTTTTAATGTTGGGGGGGGGTTGTATTTTTCTTTTACAGGCAAAAGAGCTGAACTTTTTGGGGCATGCCCCCACAAATGGCCCTTTTAAGGGCTGGTAAGGTAAAAGAGCTTTGAAATTTATGTAATTTAGAATAGGGTAGGGATTTTTTTTATTTTGGGGGGGGTTGTTATTTTATTAGGGGGCTTAGATTAGGTGTAAGTAGCTTAAAATTGTTGTAATATTTTTAACATGTTTGTAACTTAATTTTTTATTTTTTGTAACTTAGCTTTTTTATTTTTTGTACTTTAGTTAGTTTATGTAATTGTATTTAATTGTAGTTATTTGTAGGTAGTTTATTTAATTAATTTAATGATAGTGTAGTATTAGGTTTAATTGTAACTTAAGTTAGGATTTATTTTACAGGTAATTTTGTATTTCTTTTAGCTAGGTAGTTATTAAATAGTTAATAACTATTTAATAACTATTCTAACTAGCTAAAATAAATACAAAGTTACCTGTAAACTAAATATAAATCCTAAGATAGCTATAATATAAGTATTAATTACATTGTAGCTATCTTAGGGTTTATTTTACAGGTAAGTATTTATTTTTAAATAGGAATAATTTATTAAAGTATAGTGTAGTGTTAGGTGTAATTGTAACTTAGGTTAGGATTTATTTCACAGGTACATTTCTCTTTATTTTAGCTAGGTAAGCTATTAAATAGTTAATAACTATTTAATAGTTATTGTACATGGTTAAAATAAATTGAAAGGTACCTGTAAAATAAAAATAAATCCTAAGATAGCTAGAATATAATTATTATTTATATTGTAGCTATATTAGGGTTTATTTTAAAGGTAAGTATTTAGTTTTAAATAGGATTCATTTAGTTAATAAGAGTTAATTTATTTAGATTTATTTAATTAATATTTAAGTTAGGGGGCGTTAGGGTTAGGGTTAGGTTTAGGGGTTAATAATTTTATTACAGTGGCGGCGGCGTAGTGGGGGGCAGGATAGGGGTTAATAAATTTATTCTAGGTGGCGACGGTGTAGGGGGGGCAGATTAGGGGTTAATAAATTTATTATAGGTGGCGACGGTGTAGGGGGGGCAGGATAGGGGTTAATACATTTAATATAGGTTGCGGCGGGTTCAGGGAGCGGCGGTTTAGGGGTTAATACATTTATTATAGTTGCGGTGGGCTCCGGGAGCGGCGGTTTAGGGGGTAATAACTTTATTTAGTTGCGGCGGTGTAGGGGGGGTCAGATTAGTGGTGTTTAGACTCGGGGTACATGTTAGGGTGTTAGGTGTAGACAGCTCCCATAGAAATCAATGGGATGTCTGTCAGCAGCGAACTTGTACTTTCGCTATGGTCAGACTCCCATTGATTCCTATGGGATCCGCCGCCTCCAGGGGTGGCGGATTGAAAACCAGGTACGCTGGGCCGTAAAAGTGCCGAGCGTACCTGCTAGTTTTTTGATAGCTAGCAAAAGTAGTGAGAATGTGCCGCACTTGTGTGCGGAACATCTGGAGTGACGTAAGAATCGATCTGTGTCGGACTGAGTCCGGCGGATCGAAGCTTACGTCACAAAATTCTACTTTTGCCGGTCTCGAGCCTTTGATAACTAAGGCGAATCAGCCTCGCCATAAATACGCTGCGGAATTCCAGCGTATTTGAGGTTGACGGCTTGATAACTAGGCCCCTCTGTGTATAAAATTGATAAAATTGTATAGATCATAAACAAACATTGGAATACTCTAACAAAAGACAACACAATGAATGTGATCATAAAAGATCACCTTGAATACATTTTAAAAAAGCACTAAATTTGAAGGAGAAATTAACTATGGGTTATTTAAATACCGAGGAAAAAACACTTGGTTGAAGACCAAAATGGAAGGTTTTAATGTGTGGTAAATATGTAGGTTTTAGAAATGGTAATAATGAAATAAATAATTTTGAGTAATGCACAGAACAAAAATATTACAGTATCAATAAATGTATTACATGTCATTTTGGGTATTAGATCAATCTAATCACATTGGAGAGGATAAAATGTTCAAAATCCACTTGTTAAAACTGAAAATAAATTAAATGCATGTATAAATTGGGTATTTATTTGAATACTTAATATTGAATTTGTATTATGCTAATTTTTAAAATATGTAAATATTTTTAAAGTTAGATATATTTTTATAGAGATCCATATGGATTGGTATTGGTGGCATAGGCTATTTAAAGATCTTGGGTTTCAAGATCTTTAAATAGTTTATTGGGGTTTTTTTTGTTTTTTTATTGACTAAAAACGTATTTTACAATGTTTTATTATATATGTTTGGGGTTTTTTTTTTTTTTTTTTTAAATCTATTTTTTATTGAGGATTTTCAAACAATACAGCAGATGGTAACTGTCAAGTCAACATGAACAAAGCTTTTACAAGGTATATTGAAGTTAGTGATTGAAATAGTGGGGGAAATAGTGGGTCCCATACCTCATGTAAGGGGCCTTGAGGCAATACACTTCTTTTTAGAAAAATATCATGGTGAGAATCGCAATTTTGTTGACTATGTAGTTGAGGTCACCAGGTTCCTTCTTACCCATAACTTTTTTGAGTTTGGGGGGGGAGTTTTTCCTTCAGAGACGTGGGACAGCTATGGGGGCTAAGTTTGCCTCCTCCTATGCCAACCTGTTCATGGGTTGGTGGGAGCTGCCCCACGTCTATGGAGAGGGAAATCGCCACAGGTCTGA
The DNA here is from genome assembly GCF_027579735.1 of Bombina bombina. NCBI lineage: Eukaryota > Metazoa > Chordata > Amphibia > Anura > Bombinatoridae > Bombina > Bombina bombina. The sequence goes on from NC_069504.1 coordinate 578,844,753, forward strand.
AATAGTGTGGTATTGTCGCTATATTGATGACCTTCTATTCATCTGCGGGGCCGTGAGGTGACCTTGACCCAGTTTATTAATAATCTTGATATTAACACCATGGGTATCAGTTTTACATCTGAAGTTCAGGATACAAAGATAAATTTCCTCGATATCACACTTGAAGGAATACCTGGCCAAAAGATTAGAACGGAGGTGTACCGCAAACCAATTGCAGGAAATTCACTTCTCCATGCCTTTAGCTGTCACCTCTGAGGGGTCTTCGAGGGTGTAACTAAGGGCCAATTCATCCACCTTAAAAGGAATTGTACAGATCCTCTGGTCTATGAAAAACAAGCGAATGAATTGTTAACAAGGCTTAAGGAGAGAGGCTATGGTGCACAAGTTATCTCTAAGGCCAGGCTAACGGTCGAGGGAATTACCAGAGAGAGCCTATTAGGCCCTGGAAGAAACCTTCAAAAAGATGTACAAATGAGTAAAAGTTACAATAATAAAACCACTTTTATTACACAGTACTCAAACAGTATAAGGAAATATGCCAGATAGTGGACAAACACTTTCAAATCCTGGCAGCTGATGATGGTTTGGTCAACATTGTTGAACAGGGAGTAAGGTTCTCCTATAAAATGAATAAAATGACAGGTAACATTGTAGCCCCAACGAGGATCAAGAGTAGTGTTCCCACCAACTCCTCATGGCTCAGGTGTAATGGCACATTTAGATGCCACTACCATACCTGTGTAGCTTGTGAGAGAGTGATTGTGGGGGATACATTTCTCTCTATGGCGACCGGCGAAAACTTTAGAATTAAGTTTTGTCTAAATTGCAGACAAACTTATATAATTTATCTCATTACTTGTGAGAATTGTGCCCTACAGTATGTAGGGTTAACAACAAGGGAAGCCAGGACCTGGATAAAAGAGCACTTGTCAGATATCAGAACAGGTATTCTAACCACTCCCCTCATCAAACATTTTTCAGATGTTCATCATAAAGACATAAGGTTCTTCTCATGGACAATCATTGACAAAGTACCTTTCAAAAAGGGAGGAGGTGATAGGGTATGCAAACTAGGGGAAAGGGAGGCCTTCTGGATTTTCAAATTAAGGACAAGAATTCCAGGTGGTCTCAATTCTGAATTTGACTTAATCAATTTCTGGTAGGTTGATACTGTCCCCCTAGATTATACTGTGGGTGGCATTGGTTGCCCCCTGCTGTCCCCCATGGGACAATCAATGAAACAAATTGGTCCCCCATACCAGGATAATTAATCATTATTGTTAAATATTCATGTGGGCCATTCAGCCTTAATTAACTAGTACCCTGGTAGCACAGTGCATAATTTATAATTTATATTGTCCTCATAATAGTTGGATCTGTCGTGATTATCGAATGTGGAAGAAGGACCGCACTCTGCCCAGGGTACTCTAGTTTATTTATCACTCTAGACACCTAGTTGTGTCAGTTATCTATATTCAGGTCCTTGTAGATTCACTCCTGTTATGTCCATTATGCTTATCCAACCTTTAGATATCGCCAGGTTTTTGGTCCCTCAGTAGCATGAGCAGATATGTCTCATAGGGCCATGGCTTTCTATAAGATGCCCAATATTGCACTGTTAAACAGATATATTTTTTGTACTTAGTGTTTTATCTTTATTGGAATAATTGGGATAAAGTTGTTATTACCACTTAGTGTACATACACACTCTAACTTAACCTGGATAGGAGAGTTTTTCCATTTTACTACCAGATTAGGATTACACTAGGCAATAAGAATGAGAGTGGGTGTGGGGTTTATTGCTATCCTGATTGGCCATATAGAAAGTGGTTGTGGGTGGAGGCCTTAGCTTTTAACTTCACATGTGTGTTTTGAATCTTAGCATGGTTATGAGTAAGGCTAATGCCGAAATGCATCAGACAATGGGGGGTAGTTATCAAGCCGTCTACTTTTCTGGCTTCGCCGGCCCAATACGCCCGCCTAAGCTTGCCTACCTTCGCCGCCGCGGACCTGAAAAAATATGCCTAAGTTATCAAATAAAGCTGTCAAAAAGCCGCGGGGCGATGAGCAGCGGACTGTGACAGTTATCACTCATCCGATCTCGCTGCTCTTCGGCTTTTTCCCAGCTTTATTGCTAGCCTGTCACTAAGCACTCACACTAAACTACACTGTTCTATCCCTATACCGGCGCCCCCGGAGCCCCCCGCAACTCAATAAAGTTACTAACCCCTAAACCGTCGCTCCTAGACCCCGCCGCAACTCTTATAAATGTATTAACCCCTAAACCGCCGCTCCTAGACCCTGCCGCAACTCTTATAAATGTATTAACCCCTAAACCGCCGCTCCCGGACACCGCTGCCACCTAGAGTATACCTAGTAACCCCTATCCTGCCCCCCTACACCGTCGCACTCTATTATAAAGTTATTAACCCCTATCCTGCTGATCCCGCACCTCTCCGCAACTAAATAAATAGTTTAACCCCTAAACCGCCGCTCCCTGAACCCGCCGCAACCTATATTAAACCTATTAACCCCTATCCTGCCCCCCCTACACCGTCGTCACCTATAATAAATTTATTAACCCCTAATCTGCCTCCCCTACACCGTCGCCCCCTATAATAAATTTATTAACCCCTATCCTGCCCCCCACTACGCCGCCGCCACTGTAATAAAATTATTAACCCCTAAACCTAAGTCTAACCCTAACCCTAACGCCCCCCTAACTTAAATATTAATTAAATAAATCTAAATAATATTTCTCTTATTAACTAAGTTAATCCTAACTAAATACTTACCTATAAAATAAACCCTAATATAGCTACAATATAAATAATAATTATATTCTAGCTATCTTAGGATTTATTTTTATTTTACAGGTACCTTTCAATTTATTTTAACTAGGTACAATAGCTATTAAATAGTTATTAACTATTTAATAGCTTACCTAGCTAAAATAAACTGAAATTTACCTGTAAAATAAATCCTAACCTAAGTTACAATTACACCTAACACTACACTATACTTTAATAAATTATTCCTATTTAAAAATAAATACTTACCTGTAAAATAAACACTAAGGCCTAGATTTAGAGTTCGGCGGTAGCCGTCAAAACCAGCGTTAGAGGCTCCTAACGCTGGTTTTGGGCGCCCGCTGGTATTTGGAGTCAGTGATTAAAGGGTCTAACGCTCACTTTTCAGCCGCGACTTTTCCATACCGCAGATCCCCCTACGCCATTTGCGTAGCCTATCTTTTCAATGGGATCTTTCTAACGCCGGTATTTAGAGTCGTTTCTGCAGTGAGCGTTAGAGCTCTAACGACAAGATTCCAGCCGCCTGAAAATAGCAGGAGTTAAGAGCTTTCTGGCTAACGCCGGTTTATAAAGCTCTTAACTACTGTACCCTAAAGTACACTAACACCCATAAACTACCTATGTACCCCTAAACCGAGGTCCCCCCACACCGCCGCCACTCGATTAAAATTTTTAACCCCTAATCTGCCGACCGCCACCTACGTTATATTTATGTACCCCTAATCTGCTGCCCCTAACCCCGCCGACCCCTGTATTATATTTATTCACCCCTAACCTGCCCCCCACAACGTCGCCGCCAGCTACTTACAATAATTAACCCCTAATCTTCCGACCGCAAATCGCCGCCACCTACGTTATCCCTATGTACCCCTAATCTGCTGCCCCTAACATCGCCGACCCCTATATTATATTTATTAACCCCTAATCTGCCCCCCTCAACGTCGCCGACACCTGCCTACACTTATTAACCCCTAATCTGCCGAGCGGACCTGAGCGCTACTATAATAAAGTTATTAACCCCTAATCCGCCTCACTAACCCTATCATAAATAGTATTAACCCCTAATCTGCCCTCCCTAACATCGCCGACACCTACCTTCAATTATTAACCCCTAAACTTCCGATCGGAGCTCACCGCTATTCTAATAAATGGATTAACCCCTAAAGCTAAGTCTAACCCTAACACTAACACCCCCCTAAGTTAAATATAATTTTTATCTAACGAAATAAATTAACTCTTATTAAATAACTTATTCCTATTTAAAGCTAAATACTTACCTGTAAAATAAATCCTAATATAGCTACAATATAAATTATAATTATATTATAGCTATTTTAGGATTAATATTTATTTTACAGGCAACTTTGTAATTATTTTAACCAGGTACAATAGCTATTAAATAGTTAAGAACTATTTAATAGTTACCTAGTTAAAATAATAACAAATTTACCTGTAAAATAAATCCTAACCTAAGTTATAATTAAACCTAACACTACCCTATCAATAAAATAATTAAATAAACTACCTACAATTACCTACAATTAACCTAACACTACACTATCAATAAATAAATTAAACACAATTGCTACAAATAAATACAATTAAATAAACTAGCTAAAGTACAAAAAATAAAAAAGAACTAAGTTACAGAAAATAAAAAAATATTTACAAACATAAGAAAAATATTACAACAATTTTAAACTAATTACACCTACTCTAAGCCCCCTAATAAAATAACAAAGCCCCCCAAAATAAAAAATTCCCTACCCTATTCTAAATTAAAAAAGTTACAAGCTCTTTTACCTTACCAGCCCTGAACAGGGCCCTTTGCGGGGCATGCCCCAAGAATTTCAGCTCTTTTGCCTGTAAAAGAATAAATACAATACCCCCCCCCCAACATTACAACCCACCACCCACATACCCCTAATCTAACCCAAACCCCCCTTAAATAAACCTAACACTAAGCCCCTGAAGATCTTCCTACCTTGTCTTCACCATCCAGGTATCACCGATCCGTCCTGGCTCCAAGATCTTCATCCAACCCAAGCGGGGGTTGGCGATCAATAATCCGGTGCTCCAAAGTCTTCCTCCTATCCGGCAAGAAGAGGACATCCGGACCGGCAAACATCTTCTCCAAGCGGCATCTTCAATCTTCTTCCATCCGGTGCGGAGAGGGTCCATCTTGAAGCAGGCGACGCGGATCCATCCTCTTCTTCCGATGTCTCCCGACTAATGACGGTTCCTTTAAGGGACGTCATCCAAGATGGTGTCCCTCGAATTCCGATTGGCTGATAGGATTCTATCAGCCAATCGGAATTAAGGTAGGAATTTTCTGATTGGCTGATGGAATCAGCCAATCAGAATCAAGTTCAATCCGATTGGCTGATCCAATCAGCCAATCAGATTGAGCTCGCATTCTATTGGCTGTTCCGATCAGCCAATAGAATGCGAGCTCAATCTGATTGGCTGATGGGATCGGCCAATCGGATTGAACTTGATTCTGATTGGCTGATTCCATCAGCCAATCAGAAAATTCCTACCTTAATTCCGATTGGCTGATAGAATCCTATCAGCCAATCGGAATTCGAGGGACGCCATCTTGGATGACGTCCCTTAAAGGAACCGTCATTAGTCGGGAGACATCGGAAGAAGAGGATGGATCCGCGTCGCCTGCTTCAAGATGGACCCTCTCCGCACCGGATGGAAGAAGATCGAAGATGCCGCTTGGAGAAGATGTTTGCCGGTCCGGATGTCCTCTTCTTGCCGGATAGGAGGAAGACTTTGGAGCACCGGATTATGGATCGCCAACCCCCGCTTGGGTTGGATGAAGATCTTGGAGCCAGGACGGATCGGTGATACCTGGATGGTGAAGACAAGGTAGGAAGATCTTCAGGGGCTTAGTGTTAGGTTTATTTAAGGGGGGTTTGGGTTAGATTAGGGGTATGTGGGTGGTGGGTTGTAATGTTGGGGGGGGTATTGTATTTATTCTTTTACAGGCAAAAGAGCTGAAATTCTTGGGGCATGCCCCGCAAAGGGCCCTGTTCAGGGCTGGTAAGGTAAAAGAGCTTGTAACTTTTTTAATTTAGAATAGGGTAGGGAATTTTTTATTTTGGGGGGCTTTGTTATTTTATTAGGGGGCTTAGAGTAGGTGTAATTAGTTTAAAATTGTTGTAATATTTTTCTTATGTTTGTAAATATTTTTTTATTTTCTGTAACTTAGTTCTTTTTTATTTTTTGTACTTTAGCTAGTTTATTTAATTGTATTTATTTGTAGCAATTGTGTTTAATTTATTTATTGATAGTGTAGTGTTAGGTTAATTGTAGGTAATTGTAGGTAGTTTATTTAATTATTTTATTGATAGGGTAGTGTTAGGTTTAATTATAACTTAGGTTAGGATTTATTTTACAGGTAAATTTGTTATTATTTTAACTAGGTAACTATTAAATAGTTCTTAACTATTTAATAGCTATTGTACCTGGTTAAAATAATTACAAAGTTGCCTGTAAAATAAATATTAATCCTAAAATAGCTATAATATAATTATAATTTATATTGTAGCTATATTAGGATTTATTTTACAGGTAAGTATTTAGCTTTAAATAGGAATAAGTTATTTAATAAGAGTTAATTTATTTCGTTAGATAAAAATTATATTTAACTTAGGGGGGTGTTAGTGTTAGGGTTAGACTTAGCTTTAGGGGTTAATCCATTTATTAGAATAGCGGTGAGCTCCGATCGGAAGTTTAGGGGTTAATAATTGAAGGTAGGTGTCGGCGATGTTAGGGAGGGCAGATTAGGGGTTAATACTATTTATGATAGGGTTAGTGAGGCGGATTAGGGGTTAATAACTTTATTATAGTAGCGCTCAGGTCCGCTCGGCAGATTAGGGGTTAATAAGTGTAGGTAGGTGTCGGCGACGTTGTGGGGGGCAGATTAGGGGTTAATAAATATAACATAGGGGTCGGCGATGTTAGGGCAGCAGATTAGGGGTACATAGGGATAACGTAGGTGGCGGCGTTTTACGGAGCGGCAGATTAGGGGTTAAAAGTGTAATGCAGGGGTCAGCGATAGCGGGGGCGGCAGATTAGGGGTTAATAAGTGTAAGGCTAGGGGTGTTTAGACTCGGGGTACATGTTAGAGTGTTAGGTGCAGACGTAGGAAGTGTTTCCCCATAGGAAACAATGGGGCTGCGTTAGGAGCTGAACGCTGCTTTTTTGCAGGTGTTAGGTTTTTTTTCAGCTCAAACAGCCCCATTGTTTCCTATGGGAGAATCGTGCACGAGCACGTTTTTGATGCCGGCCGCGTCCGTAAGCAGCTCTGGTATCGAGAGTTGCATTTGCGGTAAAAATGCTCTACGCTCCTTTTTTGGAGCCTAACGCAGCATTTGTTTGAACTCTCGATACCAGAGTTAAATTTATGGTGCGGCCAGAAAAAAACCCGCGGAGCGTTAACAGCCCTTTTACCGCCGAACTCTAAATCTAGGCCTGTGATAGCTACAATATAATTAATAATTATATTGTAGCTATCTTAGGATTTATATTTATTTTACAGGTAACTTTGTATTTAATTTAGCTAGTTAGAATAGTTATTAAATAGTTATTAACTATTTAATAACTACCTAGCTAAAAGAAATACAAAATTACCTGTAAAATAAATCCTAACCTAAGTTACAATTAAACCTAATACTACACTATCATTAAATTAATTAAATAAACTACCTACAAATAACTACAATTAAATACAATTACATAAACTAACTAAAGTACAAAAAAAAAAAAAGCTAAGTTACAAAAAATAAAAAAATAAGTTACAAACATGTTAAAAATATTACAACAATTTTAAGCTACTTACACCTAATCTAAGCCCCCTAATAAAATAACAAACCCCCCAAAATAAAAAAATGCCCTACCCTATTCTAAATTAAATAAAGTTCAAAGCTCTTTTACCTTACCAGCCCTTAAAAGGGCCATTTGTGGGGGCATGCCCCAAAGAAAACAGCTCTTTTGCCTGTAAAAGAAAAATACAACCCCCCCCCAACATTAAAACCCACCACCCACATACCCCTAATCTAAAGCAAACCCCCCTTACAAAAACCTAACACTAATCCCCTGAAGATTATCCTACCTTGTCTTCACTCAGCCGAGCAGCGATGGAACCGAAGTGGACATCCGGAGCGGAAGAAGTTAATCCTCCAAGCGGCGCTGAAGAAATCTTCCATCCGATGAAGTCATCATCCAGGCGGCGCTGAAGAAAAGTCTTCAATCCGGCCGATGTCATCTTCAAAGAGGCGCTGAAGAGGTCTTCTATCCGGGCAAAGTCATCTTCCAAGCCGGGTCTTGAATCTTCCTTCCACCGACACGGAACCTCCTTCTTCACCGACGGACTACGACGAATGAAGGCTCCTTTAAGGGACGTCATCCAAGATGGCGTCCCCTCAATTCCGATTGGCTGATAGGATTCAATCAGCCAATCGGAATTAAGGTAGGAAAAATCTGATTGGCTGATCGAATCAGCCAATCAGATTGAGCTTGCATTCTATTGGCTGATCAGCCAATAGAATGCGAGCTCAATCTGATTGGCTGATTGGATCAGCCAATCGGATTGAACTTGAATCTGATTGGCTGATTCCATCAGCCAATCAGAATTTTCCTACCTTAATTCCGATTGGCTGATAGAATCCTATCAGCCAATCGGAATTGAGGGGACGCCATCTTGGATGACGTCCCTTAAAGGAGCCTTCATTCGTCGTAGTCCGTCGGTGAAGAAGGAGGTTCCGCGTCGGCGGAAGGAAGATTCAAGACCCGGCTTGGAAGATGACTTCGCCCGGATAGAAGACCTCTTCAGCGCCTCTTTGAAGATGACATCGGCCGGATCGAAGACTTTTCTTCAGCGCCGCCTGGATGATGACTTCATCGGATGGAAGATTTCTTCAGCGCCGCTTGGAGGATTAACTTCTTCCGCTCCGGATGTCCACTTCGGTTCCATCGGTGGCTCGGCTGAGTGAAGACGACTAAAGGTAGGATGATCTTCAGGGGATTAGTGTTAGGTTTTTGTAAGGGGGGTTTGGGTTAGATTAGGGGTATGTGGGTGGTGGGTTTTAATGTTGGGGGGGTTGTATTTTTCTTTTACAGGCAAAAGAGCTGTTTTCTTTGGGGCATGCCCCCACAAATGGCCTTTTTAAGGGCTGGTAAGGTAAAAGAGCTTTGAACTTTATTTAATTTAGAATAGGGTAGGGCATTTTTTTATTTTGGGGGGGTTTGTTATTTGATTAGGGGGCTTAGATTAGGTGTAAGTAGCTTAAAATTGTTGTAATATTTTTAACATGTTTGTAACTTATTTTTTTATTTTTTGTAACTTAGCTTTTTTTATTTTTTGTACTTTAGTTAGTTTATGTAATTGTATTTAATTGTAGTTATTTGTAGGTAGTTTATTTAATTAATTTAATGATAGTGTAGTATTAGGTGTAATTGTAACTTAGGATAGGATTTATTTTACAGGTAAATTTCAGTTTATTTTAGCTAGGTAAGCTATTAAATAGTTAATAACTATTTAATAGCTATTGTACCTAGTTAAAATAAATTGAAAGGTACCTGTAAAATAAAAATAAATCCTAAAATAGCTAGAATATAATTATTATTTATATTGTAGCTATATTAGGGTTTATTTTAAAGGTAAGTATTTAGTTTTAAATAGGATTCATTTAGTTAATAAGAGTTAATTTATTTAGATTTATTTAATTAATATTTATGTTAGGGGGGCGTAAGGGTTAGGGTTAGACTTAGGTTTAGGGGTTAATAATTTTATTACAGTGGCGGCGGCGTAGTGGGGGGCAGGATAGGGGTTAATAAATTTATTATAGGTGGCGACGGTGTAGGGGAGGCAGATTAGGGGTTAATAAATTTATTATAGGTGGCGACGGTGTAGGGGGGGCAGATTAGGGGTTAATAAATTTATTATAGGTGGCGACGGTGTAGGGGGGGCAGATTAGGGGTTAATAAATTTATTATAGGTGGCGACGGTGTAAGGGGGGCAGATTAGGGGTTATTAAATTTATTATAGGTGGCGACGGTGTAGGGGGGGCAGGATAGGGGTTAATACATTTAATATAGGTTGCGGCGGGTTCAGGGAGCGGCGGTTTAGGGGTTAATACATTTATTATAGTTGCGGTGGGCTCCGGGAGCGGCGGTTTATGGGTTAATATGTATAGAGTAGCTTGCGGTGGGCTCCGGGAGCGGTGGTTTAGGGGGTAATAACTTTATTTAGTTGCGGCGGTGTAGGGGGGGACAGATTAGTGGTGTTTAGACTCGGGGTACATGTTAGGGTGTTAGGTGCAGACAGCTCCCATAGAAATCAATGGTATGTCTGTCAGCAGCGAACTTGTACTTTCGCTATGGTCAGACTCCCATTGATTCCTATGGGATCCGCCGCCTCCAGGGGTGGCGGTTTGAAAACCAGGTACGCTGGGCCGTAAAAGTGCCGAGCGTACCTGCTAGTTTTTTGATAACTAGCAAAAGTAGTCAGATTGTGCCGCACTTGTGTGCGGAACATCTGGAGTGACGTAAGAATCGATCTGTGTCGGACTGAGTCCGGCGTATCGAAGCTTACGTCACAAAATTCTTATTTAGCCGATCTCGAGCCTTTGATAACTAAGGCGTATCAGCCTCACCACAAATACACTGCGGAATTGATAAGGTTGACGGCTTGATAACTAGGCCCCAATGTGTTAATTAAGCCTCTTGTCTATTTCTCTGTTTTTCCCCGGAGACACTAACCTCCGTCATGTCACTTCGGAATCTTCTGATTTTTGGATTTATTCTTCAATAAATTCTTATGCTCACTTTACTACCCGTGCTTCTCATACTTTCTAGTTAAAATAGTGGGTGACATGAGATTCTGGATCCTCCGTTTTATAATAATCATATAATCATAGCTTATTGGGGTGACTACTGAGCTGACCACTTATGGGTCATATGATTATGTAATTAGTGCATATTTGGTAGTCCCAAGGATGGCCACTCTTGGACCTTATGATAAATTTAAAATATATAAATAGATAAATTATAGGTTAAGAACTAGCTGAGGATATAAAAAGGATGCATGAATGAAAGGGGACCATGTTTGGGGGTTGAGGGGGATAAAGATCAAACATATAATATATCAACAAACTGAGGTTTAAAGGCAGATTAGTATATTGCTAAGTAATCTCAGATGAGGTGTGCACATAGTAATGCCCTTAATTAATACATCTGGATATACTTTTAATGTCACTGTGTAAGTAGTAAACCAGCTGTACATCTATATGTATAGATTGGGACATTATGTGGGATGCGGTACTTAGTGTGGCCTTACATATTGTGGCTTAGCTCACACAAAAATTAAGGGACAAGTGCAATCATAATATGTAACAATTAAATCATCCGGACACAACATGCCAAAATAATGACAACAAAACTCAATATAACAGCAGAGAAAGCAGGGAGAACAATAGAGAGTCTGTGTAGCTGAAGTCAGCTAATGTTGAAATAGTCTCTCATCGTATAAGGGGTAATTAAACTATAGTTCAATAAAAGGGCAATTAGCTTATGTGATCTTAACGTAGCCTGCTCAGCCAATTCCCGTTGCAGTAAACTGATCCACGAATTGTAGAGAGCAGCGATGTGACAGAAACTGGATAAGAAGGTATATAAACCACCACCGGGTAAGTGTATGTGACTGTCTAGGGTTATTGCAGTTAGGTAAGTATAGGCATTCCATATCTAATAGTAACTTGCCTCTCCGAAGTGACTAAGCGATGCCGGGATACTCTCCGTCTTCCTCACCTTGTGAGGGTCCTATTCCCAACACCCCAGACTTTGCTTGTAGGATGGCCGGCTGCACCATCCTGATTTCCATCTAGTAGGGGTACTATTTTGGGTCTCCCCTGCTGCACCATGGGGGTAAGATGAGTCCCGGTGCGTAAGTTACCAGAGTTACTCTTTGGTGGGGAGAAGTTCTGCTCATATTCTGCCTGATCAGACTGTGCAGCACAGTGCTGGTTATTGTCTGCCTTAGGGCAGATGGTTTTTGTATCTGCGTGTAGCTCCGTGCTCTGCTGTTTGCCATCTTGAGGATGTCACTAAATCCTTTCCCCAGTGAGTCCCTAATGGTGAGCCTGAGATCAAAGAATCTGTTTTGCATCTGCGCGTCCAGCTTAGTGAGCAGTGCTTGTAGTGCTGAAAGGCAACCCTCCTCCGTGATCTAGGTAGTGTCTTTATCCTATGTGGTCTCATATCCTCAGTAGTATTAGCACCACTCTAACCCAGCTGATCGGGGGGGGTGTTAGAAGTTCAGGTGTAGGCCTCCGTCTATGGATCTAGCAAGCGTAGTCAGTTCCCAGAGTCCAAATGAGATGAGTAGATTGTGCTGGATCAGCCTTGCTATAATAGTGTTAAATATTATAGGATGAAGTGAAGTCTATCTTTATGATAAATAAATAGAAGTTTCTGGATCCTTCTCAGGGAGCTTTATAAAATGCGACCTATCATGGACGCTGCGTAGCCATGCCCCCCTTATATATGTTTTTAAATATGGATTATTTATACATAAAGTAAATAAGGTTACCGCACAAGCGAATCCTGATGTGCGCTAACCAAATATCGAGACCGTGTTAACTTCTTCTCCCCATATAAGTCAATAGAGAGTGCAAACTGAAAAAAACCTAACAGTTATATTCACGAAAATACCTGACAGAGGTTATTAAAGGGATACTAAACCCATTTTTTTCTTTCATGATTCAGATAGAGCGTGCAATTTTAAGCAACTTTCTAATTTACTCCTATTATCAATTTAACTTTGTTCTCTTGCTATCTTTATTTAAAAAGCAGGAATGTGATGCATAGGAGCCGGACCATTTTTGGTTGAGAACCTGGGTTATGCTTGCTTATTGGTGGGTAAATGTAAGCCTCCAATAAGCAAGCACTATCCATGATGCTGAACCTAAAATGGGCTGGCTGCTAAGATTTACATTCCTGCTTTTAAAATAAAGATAGCAAGAGAACGAAGAAAAATTGATAATAGGAGTAAATTAGAAAGTTGCTTATAATTTCATGCTCTCCCTGAATCATGAAAGGAAAAATGTGGGTTCAGTGTCCCTTTAATAGTTCACATTCCAATGTTCTTCACATACAGACAACTTTTTATAAATATATATATACTGGAACAAGAAACACTTTAAACCACAGTCTTCTAGGGCAGAAATGCAGCACAGGATAGTTCACTTTCGTTTTAATGGTTTTATTGAAACAGCAAAACAGGCAGTTTAACATTCAGGATGGAAAATTAATTCTCTGCAACACATCACAGAATTTCTGAGCACTTTGTAGAATAATGTCCTTTTTACAAATTATTCACAGCAACAGAGTCCTTTTAACACACCAGTCCTCCTGACTGGATCACACTCTCTTAGGCATAAGTCAGGATTCCTTTTAAACTCTCAGGGCTGCAATTATGAGCCCCATCTGTGACTAACAAGCTGCTTAATCAAAAATATGGCATGGACAACTTCATAGCTGTTGGAATAATAGCCCACCTTTCTCTCCAATTATTTCAATCCCAGGGACCCAGGACACAATTTATAAAATGCACAATTAAAACACACAATCTTTTCCCTGGGGTTTTTTAACTGAAAGGAGGAATGCTGTTTAAAAGGTTTGCTCTTACATATCTCACATTTATTACCAGGTCTTGCTTTCTGTCACATATCTTCCCCCCAGCTCATACCCAATGGGTTGAGAGACCATGGACATCAAAGAATGTACCCGAGACAGTACCATCAGTTTTGCCCTGCAAAAACCCCGCCCAGTGTTCAACAGTAAAATTGAAAGGTTGCAGGATAAGGAATCAACTAGTAACTAATGCATTATTTTCCTTATTCTGGCTCATCCATGCGAGACGGGCATGGTCCGTAATTAACTTAAATTTCCTTCTCAAAAAATAGTACTTAAGGGTCTATGAAACCTATTTAATAGCAAGGCATTCTTTCTCCACTATAGAGTAATTCATCTCCTGTGGGTTTAGTTTTCTGCTTAAAAAAAACAGGGTTCTCTTCACCTTGGTACTCCTGTGAGAGAACTGCTCCTAAACCAACATCAGAATCATCTGCCTGCACAATAACATTTTTAAAGATGTCAGGGGTTACCAAAACTGGATGGACAGAGAGGGTATCTTTCAAATGCTTAAATGCCTGTTCTGCTTCTGGGGACCATCTTATCATAACTGGGGATCTAGCTTTTGTAAGATCTGTCAAAGGTGCCACAATTGTAGCAACACTTGGAATAAACCTTCTGTAGTAACTAGTCATATCCAGAAAAGCTCTCACTTGCTTCTTAGTTAGAGGCGGTGGCCAATTCAGTATGTCCTCAACTTAAGTTGTGCGTGGTTTAAGCAGTCCTCTACTGATGGTATAGCCCAAGTATTTGGCCTCCTCTAAACCAATAGTACACTTTGCAGTTAAACCAGCAGATCATATTGCATTAAGTAAGGCCAGAGCTTTTGGTAGGTGAGTTTCCCAATCTGTACTATAATTGATAGCATTGTCAAAAAATATACTGCAGCATAACAAACATAAGGTTTAAAAATTGTTTCCATCATTCATATACAGGTGGCCCTCGTTTTACAACGGTTCAATTTACACCGTTTCAGAATAACAACCTTTTTTTCCAGTCATGTGACTTCTATTGAAAAGCATTGAGAAGCAGTGCATTTCTTAAAATAGCCAGTAGGTGAAGCTGTCCGCTTGTGTTGCAGCAAAGCCAAGCAAGCTGAAATTAATCAGTTTAACCAGACCTGAGCTATCGAGCAGATTTCAAAGGAACAAGATCTTCCTGTCTATAAATCAGTCCAGATTGGAATTCGTAGAAAGAACTGTTTGCAGAAAAATGCAAGTGAAGTCTATGTTGTGTGATTATTTTATTAGGTTTATAATGCTGTTTAGCAAATGTTTTTGTTCATTTAACTTAGTTTAATTATATATTCTGTGTTGTGGGATTATTTTATTAGGTTAAAGTCTTCATTTCAAAGCTTTAAAAATAATGTATTAGGTGTTACTTATGACAATTTTGAGAGGGGCCTGGAACATATCTCCCTCACTTCCCATTGACTTACATTATAAGCTGGGTTTCAATTTACAACAGTTTTGGTTTACAACCATTCCTTCTGGAACCTAACCCCAGCGTAAACTGAGGGCTACCTGTATTGGAATAAGCCTTCTGGAGTTGAAAAGGCTGATTTTTCCTTTGCTTGATCAGTGAGTGGCACTTGCCAATATCCTTTTGTCAAATCAATGCTAGGCATTGTGTAAGTGACAAATTTAGAAATTCAACTTAAGATAGTCATTGCAAAATCTCACTGAACCATCAGGTTTTGTAACAAGCACAATTGGACTGTTCCATTCACTGTGTAAGTTTTAACATTTTTTCAACTTCAAGTTAAATAGCCTTTCTACTGGCCTCAGGGACTCTATAGGGCTTAAGACACATTTTTTTCTCCTGGCTTTCTTCGGGTGCAGAGATATGGATTCAGGTATAATTACCTCAGGGAGTTCTGTACGTTTTTAAAGCAACTAAAACCTACCTATCCTTTCAGGGTTTTGACAGATTTACATGATACATTTTCTCAGGTTTCCTCTTTCCTTTCTGGCTTACTTTATAATTAATACTACCGACTTTCTCAATTATCTCATATGAGCCCTGCTAAGAAGCCAAGTTTATTTTCCTCTGTAGGGACCAGAACTAACACCCTATCACCTAGCCAAAACACTCTGACTTTAGCATTACGGTTATAACTGTGATTTTTGGGATATATGTTCAATAACACTTGGATAGGGTGTTGTCTCCTGCTCCCATGTCTCCTAAACTATATCCAGTAGTCTTCTGGTATGTCGCCCATATAACAATTCAAAACCGGGAGAAACCTGTAGAGGCCTGGGGAACCCCTCTAATTGAGAATATTAAATAAGGTAACAAAAGGTCCCTATTTTTCGCATCTGTATCAATTACTTTTCTTACTTACCTTTGAGAGTTTTATTAATCATCTGCACTAAACCATCCATTTGAGGGTGATATACTGAGGTCCTTAGGTGTTTTATACAAAACAATTTACACAATTCCTTCATAACCCTAGGCATAAAAAGAGTTCCAGAGTCTGTCAAAATGTCCTTAGGTATCCCTACTGTAATGCACTTACCTGTACTAATGCTGCCGAGGGTACTCCTGCTGGTCCTCCATTGGTGTTCAGACTCAGCAGTGCAAAGCCAGCTGTACCTGCTGCTGGAATCCTCCTTATTGGTGCAACATTATTTATATTCTCTACAAACTGCAGCAACTTTGATGAGTACCTAGTCTACTAGTGGCAGCAATGCAGTATTGGACAAACAGTATTGCACAGGAGATGTGAGAGATTTAAAGCCAACACCACACCCCTTACCAGCTGTCACTCATTTAACAACCCTATAAAGCACTGCTGTTCAGTGAACTCGGTGCTCAGTTATTAAAGATCTGTCCTTGAGTTAAGTCCTGTGTATGAATCTTGGTTACCTGAACTTTTTGCCTTGTTTCCGGTTTATGAACCTTTGCTGCCTGCCCTGACCTTGGAACGTTTGACCTTGCTTTTGGATTTTCCTTCTGTACCACACACTCCTATGTTGTTTAGGGGTCATGCTAGCTATACTCCACTACTGGGCTCCTATTCTTCGTAATTCCTGACACCCTACCCTGCTAAACATCCACATAAGCTTTTTTGATATGGACTTTTCAGAGCTATTACAAAGTGGAACTACCTCAGGGTAGTAAGTAGCATAGTCAAGGACAACCAGTATATACTGATGTCCTTTAGCAGATTTAAACAGTGGACCTACCAAGTCCATAGCAATTCTCTCAAAAGGCACATCAATTATACGTAAGGGCACTAAAGAGTTATGAAAACCTTTAGTGGGAGCTGTAAATTGGCACTTAGGGCAGAAAGTACAATAATTCTTAATGGCAACAAATACCCATAGCCAATAAAACCTTCTAAGAACTCTCTCCTTGATTTTCTGAACTCCAAAGTGTCCCCCCAGTATATGGCTTTGTGCAAAATTTAATACAGTATCTAAAAGTCTAATAATCTGGGGCACCAAAAGATTTTTTATCAATGTCTGTTCCTTTCTTTTCTACCAGGTATATTAAAGGGAAATAGTACCCAAATGTTGACTAGAAAATATCACTAGAAAATATCACCTGAACATCTCTATGTAAAAAAAGACATTTTACCTCAAAATGTCCTAAGTATTCACACCCCATTGTAAAGGACTTTTAGCAGTAAATAAGTTTGGCTGTCCTGGGATCTGCAAGGGAGCGTGCCACATGCACACTCATGTTATTTCCCTATTCAGTTCAAGGAAACTTACTATGAAATCTCATGAGATCACAGTAAAAGAGTTCATGACATCAGCACTTCTGATGCTGATTGGCTGCTTTTAATTTCTTCCTTTTTTTTTTACCTGCAGCTGGGCAGTAATTGAAAGATAACATTTTACAGAGCACTTACTCTGGTGAGCTGAGGAAATTTTGAGGTAAAATATCTTCCTTTTTTACATAGAGATGTTCAGGTGATATTTTTATGTCCGCTTTTTACAGTTATGCTGCATCCCTTTCAAGTGATTTAACATATGAGTATTATGTCTCTCTATGTCCTTATCTCTTGCTTCTATCATTGATGAATCCTCACATTGGGCCCTCTTAAAATTGCCAGGACCACCCACCAATCTAACAAATCATCAGCATTTTTCGAGCTGGTACTTGGCTCCTAATTACTTTAAAGAGGCATAGGGCAATATATCAATTTTTCCCACTTTAAATATAATCAACTTCAAAATCAGTTTCAGAGAAAGTCAACACATACATCTCATTAGTTTGACCCTTTCCTGAAGATTTCTGATATAACTTTTTGGTTTTAGCCCATAATCCAGAAATTTTGGAAAATCTCTCCCTATCACCACCTCATGGACTAAATTAGGTACTACACACACAATATTTTAATTTATCACACATACAGCTAGATTACAAGTTATGCACGCTATAGGGAAATAAACAAACGCAACAAAAGTTGCGTTATTTAACAGCCATTACAAGTTTTAAAAAACCCGGCTTGTGTGTGCGATATGGTGCTTATAAGCTCCATACCGCACAAAAAACAAGCGCTGTTTTGACGTGCTCATGCACACTTTCCCCATAGACATTAATGGGGAAATCGGGTTAGAAAAAACCTAACACCTGCGATCCTGAAAAAAAAAGCTCCGTAATGCAGCCCAATTGATGTCTATGGGGAAAATAAAAGTTACGTTTGAACCTAACACCCTAACATAAAGCCCGAGTCTAAACACCCCTAATCTGCCGCCCCGACATCTCCGCCGTCTACATCATCTTATTAACCCCTAATTTGCCGCTCCCGATATCGCTGCCATTATATTAAAGTTATTAACCCCTATTCCGCCGCACCCCAACATCGCCGCCACTATATTAAAGTTATTAACCCCTATTCTGCTGCACCCCAACATTGCTGCCACTAAATAAAGGTATTAGCCCCTAACCCTCTGGCCTCCCACATCACTACCACTAAATAAACCTATTAACCCCTAAACTACCAGCCCCCCACATCGCAACAACCTAAATTAAACTACATTAACCCCTAAACCAAACGCTAACGTAACCCTAACCCTAAACCTAACACCCCCTAACTGTAACATATTTGAAATAGAGCTAAACTAAAGTTACAATTATTAACTAAATAATACCTATTTAAAACTAAATACTTACCTGTGAAATAAAATCTACGCTAGCTACAATATAACTAATAGTAGTTATATTGTAGCTAGCATAGGTTTTATTTTTATTTCACAGGTATGTTTGTATTTATTTTAACTAGGTAGACTAGTTAGTAAATAGTTATTAACTATTTACTAACTACCTAGTTAAAATAAATACAAACTCACCTGTCAAATAAAACCTAACCTGCCTTACAAAAAATTACAAAAAATAAAAAAAACCTACCATTACAAAAAATAACAAACGAAATTATCCAAAAAAATAAAAATAATTCCTATCCTAAAACACTTTAAAAAAAAAAAAAAAACACCCCAAAATAAAAAAGCCTAATCTAGAATAAACTACCAAGGGCCCTTAAAAGGGACTTTTGGAGGCCTTTGGTAGGGCATTTCCCTAAAGTTAACACTACAGCTCTTTTGCTACAAAAGAAAACAAACACCCCCTAACAATATACAAACCCCCACCCCCCAAACCAAAAAAATAAAAATAAAGTAAAACCTAATCTACCCATTGCCCTGAAAAGGGCATTTGTATGGGCATTGCCCTTAAAAGGGCATTTAGCTCTTTTGTTACCCAAGCCCTAATCTAAAAATAAAAACCCACCCAAACCGAAAATATAAAAATAATAAAAAATATTTCTATTCTAATACCTATTAAAAAAAAATCCACCCCAAAATAAGAAAACCTAATCTAGAATAAACTACCAATGGCCCTTAAAAGGGCCTTTTTGTAGGGCATTGCCCTAAGTTAAACAGCTCCTTTACCTGAAAACAAAATTACAAAGACCCACTAACATTACAAACTCCCACCCCCCCCCAAACCCACAAAATAAAAAAAAAACTATTTTAAAAACCTAAACTACCCATTGCCCTGAAAAGGGCATTTGTATAGGCATTGCCCTTAAAAGAGCATTTAGCTCTTTTGCTGCCCAAACCCTAATCTGAAAAAAAGAAAACACCAAAAAAATCTTTAAAAAACCCGCTTGAACGATCTTCATCCAGGCGGCGAAGTCCTCATCCAGGCGGCAAGAAGTCTTCCTTCAGACGGCCTCTTTAATCTTCATCCAGACGGCATCTTCTATCTTGATCCCAGCGGCGCAGAGCGGGTGCATCCTGAAGACATCCAGCACAGAGCATCCTCTTCATATGGTCGCTGCCATACACTGAATCTTCAATGCAAGGGAGTCATTTCAAAATGGCGTCCCATGCATTCCTATTGGCTGAAAAATTTGAATCAGTCAATAGGAATTATAGCTGCTAAAATCCTACTGGCTGTTCAAATCAGCCAATAGGATTTAAACAGCTCTCATTTTAGCAGCTCTAATTCCTATTGGCTGATTCAAATTTTTCAGCTGATAGGAATGCAAGGGACGCCATCTTGAATGGTGTACCTTGCATTGAAGATTCAGTGTACAGCGGCGACCGTATGAAGAGGATGCTCCACGCCGGATGCCTTCATAATGGACCCGCTCCGCACTGCCGGGATCAAGATAGAAGTTTGTTATTTTTCATAATTTTGTGTTATTTTTTTAAATTTAGTCTTTTTTATTGTTTGTAATTAGATAGTTTGCAATTTTTAGAGCAGTGTTAGGATTTTTTTTAATATGTTCTTTAGTTTTATTTAATTGGTAGTTAGTTTAATTTTTAGTTTAAACTTATTTTTTTAACTTGACAGGTAAGTTATAATTTAATTTAAGATAGGGAATTTGTAATTTTAATTTAAAGTTAGGGGGCGTTAGGTTTAGGGGTTAATAATTTACTTTAGTATATTTCATTGTGGGGGGCTTGCGGTTTAGGGGTTAATAGTTTACTTTAGTATATTTCGTTGTAGGGGGCTTGCAGTTTAGGGGTTAATAGGTTTATTATACTGGCGGCGATGTAGGGCTTAATAACTTTAGTACAGTGGGGGCGGTGTGGGCGGACATCAGATTAGGGGTTAATAATATTTAAATAGTGTTTTCGATGTGGGAGGGCAGCAGTTTAGGGGTTAATAACTATATGATAGTGGTGATGATGTGGGGGAGCGGTGGAATAGGGGTTAATAATTTTTATTAAAGGCAGCAATGTCGGGAGCGGCAGATTAGGGGTTAATAAATTTAATTTAGTGCTTGCGATGCAGGAGGGCCTCGGTTTAGGGGTTAATAGGTAGTTTATGGGTGTTTAGTGCACTTTGTAGCAGTTTAGTTTTATGTAACAGTTTTGTAGTGTAAAACTCATAACTACTGCTTTTAGGTGGCGGTACAGATCTGGTCGTTTTAGGGTGTGACACAAGTTTTTTAGCCTCACTGCAAAATTCATAATGGCAGTGCTATGAAAATCCCATAAAAAATGTCATTTTTTCGAGTGTGATACTGACGTTGCGTTACAGACTAAAAGGCTTCTGGTACAGCTATCCGGACAAGACTTGTAATGGCAACGGTGCTGTTTTAATGCTGAAATTACCATTTTTTCAGCATTAAAACACAAACGCACAACTCGTAATCTAGGTGATAGTGTACACATCCCTTTTAGCTATAGGATATTCACGTTTATCTCCATGAACACAGATTATTCCCATTTTCCCCACATAATCTAATACTGTGTCAGTTAGATAGATTAAACCAATAATGGGGACCATGCTTCCTTAATCAAGCAAGGCCCTCAACTCTTTACCATTAATCGTTACAGTACACCAGTGGGAATCATTATTAACAGAGCTGATACAACTGTATAATAATGAATGTGCATCATTACAATCCATAAATTAATCTGTAAGGATACAGTATCTAGCTATATGACCAATCACATTACATTTAAAGCATCTTATAGGTTGGTTATATCTAAATGTCTCCTTAGTTTATAGAAAATTGTCGCTGGTGTTTGGCTGCTGCTTTCCCAATCCCCTTATCCCCTTAGCACTTCTTGTAGAGTTATAAGGCTTAGGATTGTGGGACTGATTCACTGAAGATTGCCACAGAGCTTCTCCTGAAGTTAAGACCTTTTCACCAATGCAATCAACTGGTCTGCTGTTTGAGGGTCACCTTGACTAATCCACCGCCACAGGGAAGCAGTCAATCCACGCTGAAAATGATCTATCACCAGTAATTCCACTATTTGGTTAGCAGAAAATACCTCCGGTCACACCCACTTCATGGCAAGGTGTATGAGATCAAACATCTGCAATCTTGCAGCTTTATGAGAGGAATACATCCAGGAATGGAATCTTTGTGCACGTGCTACTGAAGTCACTCCCAAGCATGCAAGGATTTAAGCTTTCAACTAATCCCTGGCATGTTCTGACTCTAAATTATAGTAGGCCTTCTGAGGTTCACCACTACGAAATGGCACAAGTATACTCGCCCACTCAGCTGCTGGCCATTTGTTTCTTTCTGCTGTGCACTCAAAGGTCAGAAGGTACCCTTCGACATCATCAGCTGCCAACATCTTTTGATGATAGTGATTAGCCGTAAGCATAGCATTCTCTGCCTGACCTAAAACCAACTGCCACGTGACTGCTTAGATTACAAGTGGAGTACTAACTAGTGTTTTTGCTAGAGCGCTAACTGTGCTAGTGGTAAACCTTTTACTCAAGTCGCGTTGCGCTGGTATTACGAGTTGAAGGTAAAAACATATTGCTCAAGTGCTAACCCAACTCGCTAAAAAAACTGAGCTTACAATATTGCTTGCGCAGTAACCTACTGCCCTATTAAAGTCAATAGAGCAAAAAAAGTAACAACAACTCCTACTAGTGTGCTAACCCAACTCTCCATAAGAACCCTACTCTAATAACCCTTACACTGTCACATAGCCCACCGCAAGGCCTGCACTACTCTATTAACCCCTAAACCACTAGCTCCCCACATCGCAAAGTCTGCCCTACACTATTAACCTCTAAACGGTCCACCCAACCACTGCATAGTAAAGTACTACCATATTAACTCCTAAACTGCCAGCCCCCCACTGCAAAATAGCCCACTAACATCTAAACCCCCTTACCTAACACCCCCTAAGTTAATACAAAATAGACTAACCATTACCAAAAAACCTAACTACCTTTCAAAAAATAACCTGTGAAAGTAACCTAACCTTACAAAAAATAACAAATTACCAAAAATAGGCATTGCCTTAAAGTGATCTATCTTTTATTGAAATAAAAAAAAACACCTGTAAAATTAACCCCCCCCCCAAAAAAAAATAAAAAACTATCTAAAAAAACTAATCAAAAAAGTGCGCTGAAAAGGGCATTTGGTTAAGCATTGTCCTTAAAAGGGCATTTAGCTCTTTTGCTGCCAATATAAAAAAAAGAAAAAAAAAAAAACTACCACTAAACCCCAACTTACTGAAGATGAAAGTGGCGGCGCTCCATCTTACTTTCGGCAGTGGTTCGTCTTCTTATCTTCATCCTGGCTAAACATACAAATCAGCCAAAAGGAATGCAAGGGTACCCCTATATAAAAGGTGTACCTCATGTTCAGAATTAAGTCTGCGGCTGGTGACTGCATGCTGCTGACACTGGGATGAAAATAAGAAGATAGACTGCAACCAAGATGAAGAAGGACCACTGCCGGGATGAAGATGGACCACTGCCGGGATGAAGATGGTCCACTGCCGGGATAAAGAAGGACCACTGCCGGGATGAAGATGGACCACTGCCGGGATAAAGAAGGACCACTGCCGGGATGAAGATGGACCACTGCCGGGATGAAGATGGACCACTGCCGGGATAAAAAAGGACCACTGCCGGGATGAAGATGGAGCGCCGCTGGGATGAAGGTGGACCACTGCCAGGATGAAGATGGACCACTGCCGGGATGAAGATGGACCACTGCAGGTGGACCACTGCTTTTAGGTGGCGGTACAGATCTGGTCGTTTTAGGGTGTGACACAAGTTTTTTAGCCTCACTGCAAAATTCATAATGGCAGTGCTATGAAAATCCCATAAAAAATGTCATTTTTTCGAGTGTGATACTGACGTTGCGTTACAGACTAAAAGGCTTCTGGTACAGCTATCCGGACAAGACTTGTAATGGCAACGGTGCTGTTTTAATGCTGAAATTACCATTTTTTCAGCATTAAAACACAAACGCACAACTCGTAATCTAGGTGATAGTGTACACATCCCTTTTAGCTATAGGATATTCACGTTTATCTCCATGAACACAGATTATTCCCATTTTCCCCACATAATCTAATACTGTGTCAGTTAGATAGATTAAACCAATAATGGGGACCATGCTTCCTTAATCAAGCAAGGCCCTCAACTCTTTACCATTAATCGTTACAGTACACCAGTGGGAATCATTATTAACAGAGCTGATACAACTGTATAATAATGAATGTGCATCATTACAATCCATAAATTAATCTGTAAGGATACAGTATCTAGATATATGACCAATCACATTACATTTAAAGCATCTTATAGGTTGGTTATATCTAAATGTCTCCTTAGTTTATAGAAAATTGTCGCTGGTGTTTGGCTGCTGCTTTCCCAATCCCCTTATCCCCTTAGCACTTCTTGTAGAGTTATAAGGCTTAGGATTGTGGGACTGATTCACTGAAGATTGCCACAGAGCTTCTCCTGAAGTTAAGACCTTTTCACCAATGCAATCAACTGGTCTGCTGTTTGAGGGTCACCTTGACTAATCCACCGCCACAGGGAAGCAGTCAATCCACGCTGAAAATGATCTATCACCAGTAATTCCACTATTTGGTTAGCAGAAAATACCTCCGGTCACACCCACTTCATGGCAAGGTGTATGAGATCAAACATCTGCAATCTTGCAGCTTTATGAGAGGAATACATCCAGGAATGGAATCTTTGTGCACGTGCTACTGAAGTCACTCCCAAGCATGCAAGGATTTAAGCTTTCAACTAATCCCTGGCATGTTCTGACTCTAAATTATAGTAGGCCTTCTGAGGTTCACCACTACGAAATGGCACAAGTATACTCGCCCACTCAGCTGCTGGCCATTTGTTTCTTTCTGCTGTGCACTCAAAGGTCAGAAGGTACCCTTCGACATCATCAGCTGCCAACATCTTTTGATGATAGTGATTAGCCGTAAGCATAGCATTCTCTGCCTGACCTAAAACCAACTGCCACGTGACTGCTTAGATTACAAGTGGAGTACTAACTAGTGTTTTTGCTAGAGCGCTAACTGTGCTAGTGGTAAACCTTTTACTCAAGTCGCGTTGCGCTGGTATTACGAGTTGAAGGTAAAAACATATTGCTCAAGTGCTAACCCAACTCGCTAAAAAAACTGAGCTTACAATATTGCTTGCGCAGTAACCTACTGCCCTATTAAAGTCAATAGAGCAAAAAAAGTAACAACAACTCCTACTAGTGTGCTAACCCAACTCTCCATAAGAACCCTACTCTAATAACCCTTACACTGTCACATAGCCCACCGCAAGGCCTGCACTACTCTATTAACCCCTAAACCACTAGCTCCCCACATCGCAAAGTCTGCCCTACACTATTAACCTCTAAACGGTCCACCCAACCACTGCATAGTAAAGTACTACCATATTAACTCCTAAACTGCCAGCCCCCCACTGCAAAATAGCCCACTAACATCTAAACCCCCTTACCTAACACCCCCTAAGTTAATACAAAATAGACTAACCATTACCAAAAAACCTAACTACCTTTCAAAAAATAACCTGTGAAAGTAACCTAACCTTACAAAAAATAACAAATTACCAAAAATAGGCATTGCCTTAAAGTGATCTATCTTTTATTGAAATAAAAAAAAACACCTGTAAAATTAACCCCCCCCCCAAAAAAAAATAAAAAACTATCTAAAAAAACTAATCAAAAAAGTGCGCTGAAAAGGGCATTTGGTTAAGCATTGTCCTTAAAAGGGCATTTAGCTCTTTTGCTGCCAATATAAAAAAAAGAAAAAAAAAAAAACTACCACTAAACCCCAACTTACTGAAGATGAAAGTGGCGGCGCTCCATCTTACTTTCGGCAGTGGTTCGTCTTCTTATCTTCATCCTGGCTAAACATACAAATCAGCCAAAAGGAATGCAAGGGTACCCCTATATAAAAGGTGTACCTCATGTTCAGAATTAAGTCTGCGGCTGGTGACTGCATGCTGCTGACACTGGGATGAAAATAAGAAGATAGACTGCAACCAAGATGAAGAAGGACCACTGCCGGGATGAAGATGGACCACTGCCGGGATGAAGATGGTCCACTGCCGGGATAAAGAAGGACCACTGCCGGGATGAAGATGGACCACTGCCGGGATAAAGAAGGACCACTGCCGGGATGAAGATGGACCACTGCCGGGATGAAGATGGACCACTGCCGGGATAAAAAAGGACCACTGCCGGGATGAAGATGGAGCGCCGCTGGGATGAAGGTGGACCACTGCCAGGATGAAGATGGACCACTGCCGGGATGAAGATGGACCACTGCAGGTGGACCACTGCTTTTAGGTGGCGGTACAGATCTGGTCGTTTTAGGGTGTGACACAAGTTTTTTAGCCTCACTGCAAAATTCATAATGGCAGTGCTATGAAAATCCCATAAAAAATGTCATTTTTTCGAGTGTGATACTGACGTTGCGTTACAGACTAAAAGGCTTCTGGTACAGCTATCCGGACAAGACTTGTAATGGCAACGGTGCTGTTTTAATGCTGAAATTACCATTTTTTCAGCATTAAAACACAAACGCACAACTCGTAATCTAGGTGATAGTGTACACATCCCTTTTAGCTATAGGATATTCACGTTTATCTCCATGAACACAGATTATTCCCATTTTCCCCACATAATCTAATACTGTGTCAGTTAGATAGATTAAACCAATAATGGGGACCATGCTTCCTTAATCAAGCAAGGCCCTCAACTCTTTACCATTAATCGTTACAGTACACCAGTGGGAATCATTATTAACAGAGCTGATACAACTGTATAATAATGAATGTGCATCATTACAATCCATAAATTAATCTGTAAGGATACAGTATCTAGATATATGACCAATCACATTACATTTAAAGCATCTTATAGGTTGGTTATATCTAAATGTCTCCTTAGTTTATAGAAAATTGTCGCTGGTGTTTGGCTGCTGCTTTCCCAATCCCCTTATCCCCTTAGCACTTCTTGTAGAGTTATAAGGCTTAGGATTGTGGGACTGATTCACTGAAGATTGCCACAGAGCTTCTCCTGAAGTTAAGACCTTTTCACCAATGCAATCAACTGGTCTGCTGTTTGAGGGTCACCTTGACTAATCCACCGCCACAGGGAAGCAGTCAATCCACGCTGAAAATGATCTATCACCAGTAATTCCACTATTTGGTTAGCAGAAAATACCTCCGGTCACACCCACTTCATGGCAAGGTGTATGAGATCAAACATCTGCAATCTTGCAGCTTTATGAGAGGAATACATCCAGGAATGGAATCTTTGTGCACGTGCTACTGAAGTCACTCCCAAGCATGCAAGGATTTAAGCTTTCAACTAATCCCTGGCATGTTCTGACTCTAAATTATAGTAGGCCTTCTGAGGTTCACCACTACGAAATGGCACAAGTATACTCGCCCACTCAGCTGCTGGCCATTTGTTTCTTTCTGCTGTGCACTCAAAGGTCAGAAGGTACCCTTCGACATCATCAGCTGCCAACATCTTTTGATGATAGTGATTAGCCGTAAGCATAGCATTCTCTGCCTGACCTAAAACCAACTGCCACGTGACTGCTTAGATTACAAGTGGAGTACTAACTAGTGTTTTTGCTAGAGCGCTAACTGTGCTAGTGGTAAACCTTTTACTCAAGTCGCGTTGCGCTGGTATTACGAGTTGAAGGTAAAAACATATTGCTCAAGTGCTAACCCAACTCGCTAAAAAAACTGAGCTTACAATATTGCTTGCGCAGTAACCTACTGCCCTATTAAAGTCAATAGAGCAAAAAAAGTAACAACAACTCCTACTAGTGTGCTAACCCAACTCTCCATAAGAACCCTACTCTAATAACCCTTACACTGTCACATAGCCCACCGCAAGGCCTGCACTACTCTATTAACCCCTAAACCACTAGCTCCCCACATCGCAAAGTCTGCCCTACACTATTAACCTCTAAACGGTCCACCCAACCACTGCATAGTAAAGTACTACCATATTAACTCCTAAACTGCCAGCCCCCCACTGCAAAATAGCCCACTAACATCTAAACCCCCTTACCTAACACCCCCTAAGTTAATACAAAATAGACTAACCATTACCAAAAAACCTAACTACCTTTCAAAAAATAACCTGTGAAAGTAACCTAACCTTACAAAAAATAACAAATTACCAAAAATAGGCATTGCCTTAAAGTGATCTATCTTTTATTGAAATAAAAAAAAACACCTGTAAAATTAACCCCCCCCCCAAAAAAAAATAAAAAACTATCTAAAAAAACTAATCAAAAAAGTGCGCTGAAAAGGGCATTTGGTTAAGCATTGTCCTTAAAAGGGCATTTAGCTCTTTTGCTGCCAATATAAAAAAAAGAAAAAAAAAAAAACTACCACTAAACCCCAACTTACTGAAGATGAAAGTGGCGGCGCTCCATCTTACTTTCGGCAGTGGTTCGTCTTCTTATCTTCATCCTGGCTAAACATACAAATCAGCCAAAAGGAATGCAAGGGTACCCCTATATAAAAGGTGTACCTCATGTTCAGAATTAAGTCTGCGGCTGGTGACTGCATGCTGCTGACACTGGGATGAAAATAAGAAGATAGACTGCAACCAAGATGAAGAAGGACCACTGCCGGGATGAAGATGGACCACTGCCGGGATGAAGATGGTCCACTGCCGGGATAAAGAAGGACCACTGCCGGGATGAAGATGGACCACTGCCGGGATAAAGAAGGACCACTGCCGGGATGAAGATGGACCACTGCCGGGATGAAGATGGACCACTGCCGGGATAAAAAAGGACCACTGCCGGGATGAAGATGGAGCGCCGCTGGGATGAAGGTGGACCACTGCCAGGATGAAGATGGACCACTGCCGGGATGAAGATGGACCACTGCAGGTGGACCACTGCTTTTAGGTGGCGGTACAGATCTGGTCGTTTTAGGGTGTGACACAAGTTTTTTAGCCTCACTGCAAAATTCATAATGGCAGTGCTATGAAAATCCCATAAAAAATGTCATTTTTTCGAGTGTGATACTGACGTTGCGTTACAGACTAAAAGGCTTCTGGTACAGCTATCCGGACAAGACTTGTAATGGCAACGGTGCTGTTTTAATGCTGAAATTACCATTTTTTCAGCATTAAAACACAAACGCACAACTCGTAATCTAGGTGATAGTGTACACATCCCTTTTAGCTATAGGATATTCACGTTTATCTCCATGAACACAGATTATTCCCATTTTCCCCACATAATCTAATACTGTGTCAGTTAGATAGATTAAACCAATAATGGGGACCATGCTTCCTTAATCAAGCAAGGCCCTCAACTCTTTACCATTAATCGTTACAGTACACCAGTGGGAATCATTATTAACAGAGCTGATACAACTGTATAATAATGAATGTGCATCATTACAATCCATAAATTAATCTGTAAGGATACAGTATCTAGATATATGACCAATCACATTACATTTAAAGCATCTTATAGGTTGGTTATATCTAAATGTCTCCTTAGTTTATAGAAAATTGTCGCTGGTGTTTGGCTGCTGCTTTCCCAATCCCCTTATCCCCTTAGCACTTCTTGTAGAGTTATAAGGCTTAGGATTGTGGGACTGATTCACTGAAGATTGCCACAGAGCTTCTCCTGAAGTTAAGACCTTTTCACCAATGCAATCAACTGGTCTGCTGTTTGAGGGTCACCTTGACTAATCCACCGCCACAGGGAAGCAGTCAATCCACGCTGAAAATGATCTATCACCAGTAATTCCACTATTTGGTTAGCAGAAAATACCTCCGGTCACACCCACTTCATGGCAAGGTGTATGAGATCAAACATCTGCAATCTTGCAGCTTTATGAGAGGAATACATCCAGGAATGGAATCTTTGTGCACGTGCTACTGAAGTCACTCCCAAGCATGCAAGGATTTAAGCTTTCAACTAATCCCTGGCATGTTCTGACTCTAAATTATAGTAGGCCTTCTGAGGTTCACCACTACGAAATGGCACAAGTATACTCGCCCACTCAGCTGCTGGCCATTTGTTTCTTTCTGCTGTGCACTCAAAGGTCAGAAGGTACCCTTCGACATCATCAGCTGCCAACATCTTTTGATGATAGTGATTAGCCGTAAGCATAGCATTCTCTGCCTGACCTAAAACCAACTGCCACGTGACTGCTTAGATTACAAGTGGAGTACTAACTAGTGTTTTTGCTAGAGCGCTAACTGTGCTAGTGGTAAACCTTTTACTCAAGTCGCGTTGCGCTGGTATTACGAGTTGAAGGTAAAAACATATTGCTCAAGTGCTAACCCAACTCGCTAAAAAAACTGAGCTTACAATATTGCTTGCGCAGTAACCTACTGCCCTATTAAAGTCAATAGAGCAAAAAAAGTAACAACAACTCCTACTAGTGTGCTAACCCAACTCTCCATAAGAACCCTACTCTAATAACCCTTACACTGTCACATAGCCCACCGCAAGGCCTGCACTACTCTATTAACCCCTAAACCACTAGCTCCCCACATCGCAAAGTCTGCCCTACACTATTAACCTCTAAACGGTCCACCCAACCACTGCATAGTAAAGTACTACCATATTAACTCCTAAACTGCCAGCCCCCCACTGCAAAATAGCCCACTAACATCTAAACCCCCTTACCTAACACCCCCTAAGTTAATACAAAATAGACTAACCATTACCAAAAAACCTAACTACCTTTCAAAAAATAACCTGTGAAAGTAACCTAACCTTACAAAAAATAACAAATTACCAAAAATAGGCATTGCCTTAAAGTGATCTATCTTTTATTGAAATAAAAAAAAACACCTGTAAAATTAACCCCCCCCCCAAAAAAAAATAAAAAACTATCTAAAAAAACTAATCAAAAAAGTGCGCTGAAAAGGGCATTTGGTTAAGCATTGTCCTTAAAAGGGCATTTAGCTCTTTTGCTGCCAATATAAAAAAAAGAAAAAAAAAAAAACTACCACTAAACCCCAACTTACTGAAGATGAAAGTGGCAGCGCTCCATCTTACTTTCGGCAGTGGTTCGTCTTCTTATCTTCATCCTGGCTAAACATACAAATCAGCCAAAAGGAATGCAAGGGTACCCCTATATAAAAGGTGTACCTCATGTTCAGAATTAAGTCTGCGGCTGGTGACTGCATGCTGCTGACACTGGGATGAAAATAAGAAGATAGACTGCAACCAAGATGAAGAAGGACCACTGCCGGGATGAAGATGGACCACTGCCGGGATGAAGATGGTCCACTGCCGGGATAAAGAAGGACCACTGCCGGGATGAAGATGGACCACTGCCGGGATAAAGAAGGACCACTGCCGGGATGAAGATGGACCACTGCCGGGATGAAGATGGACCACTGCCGGGATAAAGAAGGACCACTGCCGGGATGAAGATGGAGCGCCGCTGGGATGAAGGTGGACCACTGCCAGGATGAAGATGGACCACTGCCGGGATGAAGATGGACCACTGCAGGGATGAAGATGGAGCGCCACTGGGATGAAGATGGACCACTGCCAGGATGAAGATGGACCACTGCCGGGATTAAGATGGACCACAGCAGGGATGAAGATGGAGCACCGCTAAGATGGAGCGCCGCTGGGATGAAGATAGACTGACACCAGGATGAAGATGGACCACTGCCGGGATTAAGATGGACCACTGCCGGGATGAAGATGGACCACTGCCGGGATTAAGATGGACCACAGCCGGGATGAAGATGGAGCACCGCTTATTATGGAGCACCGCTGGGATGAAGATGGAGCGCCACCACCATCATCTTCGGTGAGTTCTATTTTAGGATTTAGTGGTAGTTTTTTTTTGGGGGGGGTTTATGTTGGCAGCAAAAGAGCTAAATGCACTTTTTATTTTTGGGGGGATGGGGGATAATGTTAGAAGATTTTTATTTCTATTTTAACAAAAGAACTGGATCACTTTTGATCAATGCCCTACAAAAGGCCCTTTTAAGCGCTATTTGTAGTTTTAGAATAGTTTTTTTTTGGGGGGGTATTAGAATAGACAAAACCCTTTCTTTATTTTTGGTAATTTGTTTGTTATTTTTTGTAAGGTTTGGTTTTGGGGGCTTTGTAATATTTTTTTTATTTTTTTTAAATGCTTTTTTTAATTTTATTAGTAATAGTAGTTTTTTTATTTTAATAGTAATGTTAGTTTTTATTATTTCAATAGCAATGATACGGCCAGATTACGAGTTTTGCGGTAAGAGGGGTGCGTTGCTAACTTGCACATTATTGTCACCGATCACTTACCTACAGCGCTGGGATCACAGGTTTTTATAAACCCGGCGTTAAGACAAGAAGTGAGCGTAGAGCAAAATTGAGCTCCATACCGCATTTCAATACCAGCGCTGCTTAAGTAAGCGGTGAGCTGGTTGTATGTGATGTTCCCCATAGACATCAATGGGGACAGCCGGCTGACAAATAGCCTAACACCTGCAATAAAGCAGCGTAAAGCTCCGTAACGCAGCCCCATTGATTCCTACGGGGAAACACATTTTATGTTTACACCTAATACCCTAGCATGAACCTCGAGTCTAAACACCCCAAATCTTACACTTATTAACCTCTAATCTGCCATCCCCGACATTGCAGACACCTACATTATACTTATTACCACTATAATAAACATATTAACCCCTAAACTGCCGCACTCCCGCCTCGCAAGCGCTAGTTAAATATTATTAATCCCTAATCTGCCGCCCCTAACATCAACGCCACCTACCTACATTTATTGACCCCTAATCTGCCGCCCAACGTCGCTGCCACTATACTATATTTATTAACCCCTAAACCTAAGTCTAACCCTAACACCCTTAATTTAAATATAATTCAAATAAATCTAAATAAAATCTACTATTAATAACTAAATAATTCCTATTTAAAACAAAATACTTACCTGTAAAATAAACCCTAAAATAGCTACAATATAACTAAGAGTTACATTGTATCTAGCTTAGGTTTTATTTTTATTTTACAGGCAAGTTTGTATTTATTTTAACTAGGTAGACTAGTTACTAAATAGGAATTAACTATTTACTAACTACCTAGCTAAAATAAATACAAATTTACCTGTAAAATAAAACCTAACCTGTCTTACACTAACACCTAACCTTACACTACAATTAAATAAATTACCTGCATTAAATACAATTAACTAAATTAAATTAAATTACCTAAATTACAAAAAAACAAAACACTAAATTACGCAAAATAAAAAACAAATTACAAGATATTTAAACTAATTACACCTAATCTAATAGCCCTATCAAAATAAAAAAAAAAACTAGCCTAAACTAAACTACCAATAGCCCTTAAAAGGGCCTTTTGCGGGGCATTGCCCCAAAGAAATCAGGTCTTTTTACCTGTAAAAAAAATACAAACAACCCCCCAAAAGTAAAACCCACACAACCAACCCCCCAAATAAAATCCTAACTAAAAAAAAACTAAGCTCCCCATTGCCCTGAAAAGGGAATTCGGATGGACATTGCCCTTCAAAGGGCATTTAGCTCTATTGCAGCCCAAAGCCCTAACCTAAAAATAAAACCCACCCAATAAACCCTTAAAAAAACCTAACACTAACCCCTGAAGATCCA
This sequence comes from Bombina bombina, assembly GCF_027579735.1. Lineage (NCBI taxonomy): Eukaryota > Metazoa > Chordata > Amphibia > Anura > Bombinatoridae > Bombina > Bombina bombina. The sequence goes on from NC_069504.1 coordinate 578,878,134, forward strand.
CTTACAGTTTTGAAGAGCCGACATCCATCCTCAACAAAGCCGGGAGAAGTCCTCAACAAAGCGGCAAGAAGTCCTTAACGAAGCCGGGAGAAGACTTTATTCAAGCCGGGAGAAGTGGTCCTCCAGACGGGCAGAAGTCTTCATCCAGATGGCATCTTCTATCTTCATCCATCCGGCACGGAGCGGGTCCATCTTCAAGACATCCGACGTGGAGCATCCTCTTCTTCCAACGACTACCCGACGAATGAAGGTTCCTTTAAGTGACGTCATCCAAGATGGCATCCCTTAGATTCCGATTGGCTGATAGAATTCTATCAGCCAATCGGAATTAATGTTGAAAAAATCCTATTGGCTGTTCCAATCAGCCAAAAGAATGCAAGCTCAATCCTATTGGCTGATTAGCTTAGTTGAGGATGGATGTCAGCTCTTCAAAACTGTGCTGAAGGTTAGCAACTAGCGTTTAGATATGTATGACTGCTACACTATAAATAGAGCCCCTTATTAGGTCCTCAAGTGAATACAATATAAAAAGGTATATAGGAGCGCCAAAGGCTAAGGTATACAAACAGGTTACGAGTGATTCTGCACCACTGAGTTATCTGGGTGTATCTCAAATATTCCAGTTAAAAACATACGTACGGGACTAGTAGGATAGAAAAAATAATAGTATATATAATATAGTATATAAAATGTAAAAATATATAAAATGTATATAATCTAATATTTAATTGACATATATAAACAATAAGAACTTTTATTTAATGGACATATATAAAAATCATCATAAAAACAGCGAGGCAAACAGAATATTAAATAGATTAAAAACAATTAAACAGCAATAAGAATGGATATTAAGAATCCATATGTTAGACTTATGGATGGATAAAGTCCAAAAGAAAGAATCAGTTATAAACACCAATATAGGATAGGTATCAATATATACCTTAAAATTCTCTTATAATAACTCTTAAAAATCTAGGGGTTAATAATGAGTGGATGTCCCCCCCAAAAAAAGAGGAAATCAGAATCAATACCGGTATGATCAAAAAATAGTGAAATAATATATATATAATTTCTTAAAAATATATATATATATATATATATATATATATATATATATAGAAAAAATAGAAATCACAAATAACAGCTATAACAACTACAAGAAACAGTGATTCATCAGTGTAGAAACACAATCAAACCAAATCGGTGGGTACATACATGAAACAATTCCAGTGGTGTTTGGTGTAAAGAGTCCAAATCAAATTCTAAACAAATTAATAGCTAAAGGATTAATTACTAAATAAATAACAGTGGTAATTGGACTAACAGTGCTAATAAAAATAACAGTGTTAATTGTGATATCCAGTGGTGATCCAATAGGATCTAAATCCCAAAACTGTTCATATAAAAACTGTCCAAATGAAAGTCCCAAATGGTTAAAAAGTCAGAGTGATTATATTCAAACTCAATCCGGGGTATAAAAGCAGTATTCTTAAAAGCACATAATATCCAGTCCTGTGTCCCAATCCGTTGTCGAGACAAAGACCTATAAAAAGAAAATAAAGAACGCGATACAAAAAGCCTTGAGGAAGGAGTCTAATTGGTAAACTGACTCACCCAAGTGCCGTGGTCCTAGGAGTATCTTGAGCCTCACAAATCTTTTTCAAATTCCGTCTACGCGTTTCAGCCCTATGTTAGGGCCTTTTTCAAGACATGTCTGTTAATTCTACATGTTGGGGCGCAGGGAAGTCCTTTATCAAGAACTCTTTCTTGCTCTTTGTTAAGGGTAGTTTTACTTAAGTTAAAAATGCTACCTGTGTTGATTATTGCCACATTTTTGTCCCTTGTCTTTCTTCCTCTCTTTCCTCTAGTCTTCTTTTCCCTTTTTTTGGACCCAATCTTTTTCCCTTAGTGTTTCTAGTTCTTTCTCCCACAAAGTCCCTACTACTGGGGAACCTGGCTCTAAAAGGCTTAGTGTTAGTTGTGTCTTCTCTAATCTCATCTAGTACGTGATATTTATTTTGTAATGGAATGGGTTGTGGTTCCGTGAACCTCCTACTAGTAGCATAGTGAATCATATCTCCATTTTTTATCTGTGTTAGGTCCATACCAATTCCTATTGTATGATTTTTCTCTTTATGGTTTAAATTGTAATGGTCTCAATAGTGAGGTGTTCTTGGTGGTCCTTTCCACTGGTTTCTAGAACTATTATATTTTCTCCTATTTTCAAATTGACTCCTATGTCCATATTCTCTATGTTGTTGACGTGTATAATAGTTATTTTCTCTGTGATCATAAATTGTTTTATTCTCTCTTCTCCTTTGTGGAGTCTGATATTTGTCACTATATTGCTTATTGCCTCCTGCGGTATAATTTACACACCACTTGTAATCTAGCCCATAGTAGGCTTAAATCACTAATGCAGTCCCAACAAATTAGAGCATGTGATTTTTATATTATAATGTACCTTTAAATGTTTAGGGCTAGATTACAAGTAGAGCTCAATCAAAAGTGCAGAGTTTGTTATCTTTTTGCTCAACCTTGGGCTATGAATAACGCACAATCCAGTATTGCAAGTGGATGGTTAGATATTTTAGCCAAACATCTTAATGCTCTGAAACTTTTTTTGGCTCACCCTATACTTTTAATCAGGGATAGGCACAGACAAAGGCTGTGGCGGACATTTTCCAAAGTACAGACCTTAGTGAAGGACACCAAGGTACATTTGAAAATAAAAACATTATTTTATAGTGCTTGGTGTTATTATTCTGATGCCGATACTACTGATCCTATAACCAGCCCTCCTCTGGCTATACCCATAAGCCAGTGTCACATCTGTGTCTTTGTATAGTGCTTGATGTTATTATTCTGATGCAGATACCACTGACCCTATAACCAGCCCTCCTCTGGCTATACCCATGTGCCAGTGTCACTACTGTGTCTTTATATAACGCTGGGTGTTATTATACAGATGCAGATACATATCCAGTATTTCACTCAGGCTTTATTTATTCCATAACTTAGCACCCAATATCGCTAGCAGTCTCTTGACAAGCCACTAACGTTATTCACACTACGTATTTGTTTTTATTCCTATTATTTAATCAGAAAGAAAAGATATACTAAGGTTGTGGTGGACACTGCAAGGGCTAGTTACGGACACCAGTGTCCGTGTACGGACACCTTGCCTACCCCTGCTTTTAATGGATATCATAAGGAGTGATATTAGTGCGCTTATTGCACTTGTATACAAGTATTTAGTTAATTGTTGCACTTGAGCACAAACCAAAATAATATTGTACAATTTAGATCTTTATTGAGATCTGAAGTAAACCATTATTTATAATAACACAGAACTACATGAAGAACTCCACTAATTGTGCACCATCAGCTTAGCACACCTATGGCTTAATGCTTGAGTGATATATTTAATGAATTATAATGTGAGAGATTTAGTGCACCCATGCAGATGTTAGCATGCCCTGGTCTATTTATCAATTAATAAAATAAAATAACTTGGGACAAAAATTAATTTTACAAAATAAAGCATGATGGGCTAGATTATAAGTGTGGCGCTAATTTATTTGCTGCTTTGCTGGTGCCCAATAAATAATCAATAATCTCTGGTTAATTTTATAAATATAACCCAATTGCCCCCAAAATACAGTGTAGTATATTTTATTACAAAATTTAAATTGTAGCATTTTTATGTTTTAATAAAATAACTGCACTAGAAGTATTTTGGGGGTAAAGTTGGCAGGAGTGGGGTGTTAGAAAAAAAAATGGCACTGAAAAGTGCCTTTACATTGCGGTCAATGGGAACTGTGTATTCCCAGTAAAAATATATGTATATACTTATATACATAAATATGTTTGTGTTAATATGTGTATATACACTTACAAACACATACATATATATGTATATAATCATATACATTTATATGTAATATTGCTGCCATTGCTGCGCTACTTACTCCCTTCTCTCCGTTTAGGTTCTGTGCCATCTCTGACAGCATCAGAACCAGGCTCCCATTAGAGCCTATGGAAGCGCACTCTCATTAGCGTGCGCTGGTATTACTCAGTGGAGCGCAAATAACGCTTTCACAAAAGTTATATTTAGCGCTCCACTTGTAATCTGGCCCGGTTTTGGTAGCATTCAAGCAATGTTAATGCACAATAGCCCTAATATGTTTGCACTTCACTTGTAATCTGGGCTTTAATGGGGAAATAACTTTGGTGTTTAACTTCTTTTAAATGTTAATTTCATTAAACTGTTTGTTTTATTTAAATCTAAATTTCAGTTTATCAAACATACATTATTTCTAGTGAAACTGCATACATATATAGATAACTTAACTGGGTTGTTATAAGACCCCCTGCTTAAAAATCACAATATTTCTCTGTGAATAGGCAAATAATAAATGATTATTATGTTCCTATTTCATTATTTTATTTAAACCAAGCTCCTGTGGCGCTTTGTTTCTATTGCAGTAACATTTGACATCTCAAGTGTTTCTAAAAGAACAATCAGATCATGTGCAAAATATAGCGAAGTAGTAGTTCTTGGGGATTGATTGGATAGTTCATTCTAAGGTGATAAAATATATTATATTATCACATCCGGAATATCTGTAAAAAGAAACAAATGAGTGTTACAGTTGCTGTCATAATAATAACAATAATAATAAACCTTTAAGAATAATAGCCTGTCACCTGAAGGTCAATAATTAAACAATGCAATGACACTAAGGACCAAGCTCTTTGAATGTGAAACTTTATTATGAATAACAGAGAACATGTGTTATATAAACAAAGCACTAACAAAAGTTTTTACATTAGACACATTATTTGCTTACTTTATTAATATTATTATCATACAGAAAGAGTGACAGGATCAACTGTGCAACACAACGGGGTAAATAAATTAAAACAGTTTATATGTCTTATTGAATTACTTATTCCAATAGATTATTAGAGCTTCTGTCAATAATTTAAATTTAAAGATTCCATTGTCATTATTTTATTGGGTTAAAACAATTTATCATATTTGTTTATACATTTTAAATAAATATATTTTACATTTCAGAGCAACCAAATACAGCCAGACCAAAAAAAAATAATAAAAAAACAAGCATACAATTTCTTAAATACAATTTTGCGTAACGCCAGCAGAGTGTGGAGGGTAGGAGGATTCCCTGCGGATTTTTCTTCTGTGAAGATGGCAAACCTAATCCACAGGGAAATATACAAAGAAAATCACCACAGAGAAAAAAAACCTCTTATTATTATCAGGTGCACTCTTATCCCCAGACAATTAATTTTATGTGTATCGCATTACTCACATTTTTACTTTCATAATCTGACTTGGGAAATGGAAGAGAATTTAAAAAAAATCTGTGCACCAAAATGGACCTTTGGCATCATACTATATACAGGATAAACCTAATATTTATCTTATGGTTGGACTGTGTGTTTGGATAAAGATGTGTTTAGATTTAGATATTTGTAGAAGTGCGTGTATGAATAATTTTACTTCACAATCATTTAGAACTGAATTGTAGAAGGATGAGGGTAATAAGTGTAAGAAATGCTTTTGTTTTTTTGAGGGATGTTGTGACATCTGCATGACCCACTCATGCACAATGCAAACATGCAGGCTGTATTATGACTCTTGCGGACCCTAAGCACCTTTAACCTCATTAACCCCTTTCTCATAAAAATTCAATAAAAATTATATTTTAGGACTGCATTGGTATAACAGCGACTATAACCCACACTGGATTATATTGTTGTTGTTTTTTACATCAGTGCAGTCATAGTTTTATGTATCTTGCTTATGGCGTGAAGTGCAGAAAATAAAGTTGGCTTCTTATCTGTCGTCTTTAAATTTGCACCAAGGGCCAAGTATTAGTGTTTCTAAAAGGGATCTAGGGGCCCCAGCTCCATCTACATAATGGCTTGCCCCTTCTTCACCCTACCAACTGTGAACCTCACTCCATGATCGGAGTCTGTGGTTCTGTGCTCTCTGACACCTATATCATACAATGATGGACAGATTCATAGACAAATGGAGGTATGGAGCGAGGCACCTAATTTTAGGGATTTTGGATGTGGAATAATAAAAATAAATAAAAACATTTCTTCAGCCTCAAAATGTCTTTTTTTCTTCTGAATTAAAAAGAAATTATAAAAATGTAATGTAATATAGAGGGCCATAGGCACTGTTAACACTGTACCTAATAGGTAAGTTGGCACAAGAGCCACACAATCTGCACCCACAATCTTTCTCACTTGAGTTGCAGTCTGTGAGGCCTAGTTATCAAGCCGTCAACCTCAAATACGCTGGAATTCCGCAGCGTATTTGTGGCGAGGCTGATTCGCCTAAGTTATCAAGCCCTGCTGCCCGGCAAAAGTAGAATTTTGTGACGTAAGATTCGATCCGCCGGACTCAGTCCGTCACAGATCGATTCTTACGTCACTCCAGATGTTCCGAACGCAAGTTCGGCACAATCTGACTACTTTTGCTAGTTTTCAAATAACTAGCAGGTACACTCAGCACTTTTCCGGCCCAGCGTACCTGGTTTTCAATCCGCCGCCCTGGAGGCGGCGGATCCCATAGGAATCAATGGGAGTCTGACCATAGCGAAAGTTCATGTTCGCTACTGCCCGACATCCCATTGATTCCTATGGCAAACGTCTGCACCTAACACCCTAACATGTACCCCGAGTCTAAACACAACTAATCTGCCCCCCTACACCGCCGCAACTAAATAAGTGTATTACCCCCTAAACCGCTGCTCCCGGAGCCCACCGCCACTCTAATAAACTTATTAACCCCTAAACCACCACTCCCGGACCCCGCCACCACCTACATAATACCTATTAACCCCTATCCTGCCCCCCCCTATACCGCCGACACCTAAAATAAATTTATTTACCCCTATCCTGCCGATCCCGTACCCCGCCGCAACTAAATAAATTGTTTAACCCCTAAACCGCCGCTTCCAGACCCCGCTGCAACCTATATTAAACTTATTAACCCCTAATCTGCCCCCCCTACACTCTCGCCACATATGATAAATTTATTAACCCCTATCCTGCCCCCCATACCGCCGCCATCTATATTAAACTAATTAACCCCTACACCTAAGTCTAACCCTAAACCTAACACCCCCCTAACTTAAATATTATTTTAATAAATCTAAATAAAATTACTCTTATTAACTAAATTAATCCTATTTATATTAAATACTTACCTATAAAATAAACCCTAATATAGCTACAATATCACTAATAATTATATTGTAGCTATTTTAGGATTTATTTTTATTTTACAGGCAAATTTCAATTTATTTTAACCAGGCACAGTAGCTATTAAATAGTTATTAACTATTTAATAGCTACCTAGTTAAAATAAAGACAAATTTACCTGTAAAATAAAAACTAACCTAAGTTACAATTACACCTAACACTATACTATCATTAAATAAATTATTTCTATTTAAAACTAAATACTTACCTGTAAAATAAACCCTAAGATAGCTACAATGTAATTAATAATTACATTGTAGCTATTTTAGGATTTATATTTATTTTACAGGTAACTTTGTATTTATTTTAACTAGGTAGAATAGTTATTAAATAGTTATTAACTATTTAATAACTACCTAGCTAAAAGAAATACAAAATTACCTGTAAAATAAATCCTAACCTAAGTTACAATTAAACCTAACACTACACTTTCATTAAATAAATTAAATTAATTATCTACAAATACCTACAATTAAATACAATTAAATAAACTAACTAAAGTACAAAAAATAAAAAATATTACAAGATTTTTAAGCTAATTACACCTAATCTAAGCCCCCTAATAAAATAACAAAGCCCCCCAAAATAAAAAAATGCCCTACCCTATTCTAAATTACGAAAGTTAACAGCTCTATTACCTTACCAGCCCTTAAAAGGGCCTTTTGCGGGGCATGCCCCAAAGAAATCAGCTCTTTTGCCTGTAAAAAAAACAAACAATACCACCCCCCAACATTACAACCCACCACCCACATACCCCTACTCTAACCCAAACCCCCCTTAAATAATCCTAACACTACCCCCTGAAGATCATCCTACCTTTAGCCCTCTTCAGCCAGCCGACCACCAATGGAGGACAGCGGTCGAAGTCTTCATCCAAGGGGCGCTGAAGAGGTCTTCCATCCAATAGAAGTCTTCATCCAGGCGTTGCCTTCAATCTTCATCCATCCGGAGTGGAGCGAAGCCATCTTCAAAGCAGCCGACGCGGAGCCATCTTCATCCACCGACACCTATTTGCGGAATGAATATTCCTTTAAGTGATGTCATCCAAGATGACGTCCCTCGAATTCCGATTGGCTGATAGGATTCTATCAGCCAATCGGAATTAAGGTAGGAAAAATCTGATTGGCTGATCCAATCAGCCAATCAGATTCAAGTTCAATCCGATTGGCTGATCCAATCAGCCAATCAGATTGAGCTTGCTTTCTATTGGCTGTTCCGATCAGCCAATAGAATGCAAGCTTAATCTGATTGGCTGATTGGATCAGCCAATCAGATTTTTCCTACCTTAATCCTATCAGCCAGAGGGACGCCATCTTGGATGACGTCACTTAAAGGAATATTCATTCGGCGAGTAGGCGTCTGTGGGTGAAGATGGCTCCGCGTCGGCTGCTTTGAAGATGGCTCCGCTCCGCTCCGGATGGATGAAGATTGAAGACGCTGCCTGGATGAAGACTTCTATTGGATGGAAGACCTCTTCAGCGCCCCTTGGATGAAGTCTTCGACTGCTGCAGATGTCCTCTTGTGTTCCATCAGTGGTCGGCTGGCTGAAGACGGCTAAAGGTAGGATGATCTTCAGGGGGGTAGTGTTAGGTTTATTTAAGGGGGTTTGGGTTAGAGTAGGGGTATGTGGGTGGTGGGTTGTAATGTTGGGGGGTGGTATTGTGTTTTTTTTTACACGCAAAAGAGCTGATTTCTTTGGGGCATGCCCCTCAAGAGGCCCTTTTAAGGGCTGGTAAAGTAATAGAGCTGTTAACTTTCGTAATTTAGAATAGGGTAGGGCATTATTTTATTTTGGGGGCTTTGTTATTTTATTAGGGGGCTTAGATTAGGTGTAATTAGCTTAAAAATCTTGTAATAATTTTTTATTTTTTGTAACTCAGTTTTTTAATTTTTGAACTTTAGTTAGTTTATTTAATTGTATTTAATTGTAGGTATTTGTAGATAATTAATTTAATTTATTTAATGATAGTGTAGTGTTAGGTTTAATTGTAACTTAGGTTAGGATTTATTTTACAGATCATTTTGTATTTCTTTTAGCTAGGTAGTTATTAAATAGTTAATAACTAATTAATAACTATTCTACCTAGTTAAAATAAATACAAAGTTACCTGTAAAATAAATATAAATCCTAAAATAGCTACAATGTAATTATTAATTACATTGTAGCTATCTTAGCGTTTATTTTACAGGTAAGTATTTAGTTTTAAATAGGAATAATTTATTTAATGATAGTGTAGTGTTAGGTGTAATTGTAACTTAGGTTAGTTTTTATTTTACAGGTAAATTTGTCTCTATTTTAACTAGGTAGGTATTAAATAGTTAATAACTATTTAATAGCTATTGTCCCTAGTTAAAATAAATTGAAATTTGCCTGTAAAATAAAAATAAATCCTAAAATAGCTACAATATAGTTATTAGTTATATTGTAGCTATATTAGGGTTTATTTTATAGGTAAGTATTTAGTTTTAAATAGAATTAATTTAGTTAATAAGAGTAATTTTATTTAGATTTATTAAAATAATATTTATGTTAGGGGGGTGTTAGGGTTAGACTTAGGTTTAGGGGTTAATTAGTTTAATATAGATGGCGGCGGTATAGGGGGGGCAGGATAGGGGTTAATAAATTTATTATAGGTGGCGAGGGTGTAAGGGGGGCAGATTAGGGGTTAATAAGTTTAATATAGGTTGCGGCGGGGTCCGTGAACGGCGGTTTAGGGGTTAATCAGTTTACTATAGTTGCGGTGGGCTCCGGAAGCGGCGGTTTAGGGGTTAATACATTTATTATAGTTACGGCGTGGTCTAGGAGCTGCGGTTTAGGGGTTAATAACTTTATTTAGTTGCGGGGGGCTCCGGGGGCACCGGTATAGGGGGTAGAACAGTATAGTATAGTGTGAGTGCTTAGTGACAGGGGTATCAATAAAGCTCGGAAAAGCCGAAGAGAGATGTGAGGCGAGCTTAGGCGGGCGTATTGGGGCCGGCGATGGCAGGTAAGTAGACACGTTGATAACTAGAGGCCTGTGTGTTTTGTATATGTTGCTTTTTGTCTCCAACACTGGAAGCATAAGAAAAAAAGCATAATACAGCTGCACCCTATGTTCCCTCTCCCCATCACCAGTTGTTGCACCCATTGTGCTCTCTCTGATCTGTACACTTGAAGCCGTTTGCGCCTGTTAAACTCTCTCCCCCAAACACTGCTCATATTGTAGCCCTGCACTCTTAACCCACAGCTCTACTCATATTTTAGCTCTGCATGCTTAACCCCCAGCACTGCTCATATTGTAGCCCTGCACTTTTATCCCACAGCACTGCTCATATATTAGCTCTGCACGCCTAACCCCAGCACTGCTCATATTTTAGCTCTGCACTGCTCATATTATAGCTCTGTACTCTTATCCCCCAGTACTGATCATATTGTAGCCCTGCACACTTAACCCCCAGAGCAGATTATATTGTAGCCCTGCACTATTAACCCCAAGTACTGATCATATTGTAGCCCTTCACTCTTAACTCCCAGCCCTGATCATATTGTAGCCCTGCACTTTTATCCTCCCACACTGCTCATATTGTAGCTCTGCTCTCTCCAGCACTGAAGTCACTACATGAGGCTGTATAGTGTAAAATAATTCACAATTAAACCAATAAAAAAAACCAAAATATAAAAATAAACAAACATCCTTAACTTAACATCCACCTTTTCTGGAATAAAATATTTGCTATGCTAATTTGCATAGATTTGCATAAATAAACATAATAAATCAGGAAATAAAGCTGCTAGGATTGTTTTTTAAAATGTCATTTGTTTCTATGTTTAATGTTTATTTTCAGTTTTGATCTGAATCTTAACCATATCAACCACATTGATAAAATACTGTCTGGTTCACCACCCTAACCATATCTCATACAAATACTGTAGTTGTGCTAGCAAAGGTCATAAAGTGTCTATAGCAATATAGTTATCTTACATGCTGTATTTCACCAAGCAGGGTCGTTGTTAGGATTTGTAGCTACACAGACAAAGACACACGTAAATAGAAACGTTATCAAGCTGCAAGTGGACAATTTCTTCAGCAGAGAACCTATATACCTGCAATAGTCATTTGACTGCAGAAGCGCTCTTTTTTTCAATCCTGCCCCTTGAATTATCCCATTACTCTCAGCATTTCCAACAGTTTTATGAAGGCTGCTAAGCAGAGTGCAGTGGCTGTGTAGTAAAATAGTTCAGCCATATGCTTCCACCTGTTCTGGCTGACCTGCACTATCTGCCCATTCTAGCCATTATACCACCACATATGGCCTCTACTAAGAATCCTAAGTTAAGCCAGTGGTGGCTCGTGGGTTATTCAAATGGGGGTTCACGGACCAGTTATGTAAAATATATATATTACACACACACACTGTATATTAAAAAAATAATATATATATATATATATATATATATATATATATATATATATATATATATTATATATATATATATATTACACACACACACATGCTGTATATTAAAAAATAATATATATATATATATATATATATATATGTGTATGTGTAATATGTAATATATATATATATATATATATATATATATATATATATATATATATATATATATATATACAGGGAGTGCAGAATTATTAGGCAAATGAGTATTTTGACCACATCATCCTCTTCGTGCATGTTGTCTTACTCCAAGCTGTATAGGCTCAAAAGCCTACTACCAATTAAGCATATTAGGTGATGTGCATCTCTGTAATGAGAAGGGGTGTGGTCTAATGACATCAACACCCTATATAAGGTGTGCATAATTATTAGGCAACTTCCTTTCCTTTGGCAAAATGGGTCAAAAGAAGGACTTGACAGGCTCAGAAAAGTCAAAAATAGTGAGATATCTTGCAGAGGGATGCAGCACTCTTAAAATTGCAAAGCTTCTGAAGCGTGATCATCGAACAATCAAGCGTTTCATTCAAAATAGTCAACAGGGTCGCAAGAAGCGTGTGGAAAAACCAAGGCGCAAAATAACTGCCAATGAACTGAGAAAAGTCAAGCGTGCAGCTGCGAAGATGCCACTTGCCACCAGTTTGGCCATATTTCAGAGCTGCAACATCACTGGAGTGCCCAAAAGCACAAGGTGTGCAATACTCAGAGACATGGCCAAGGTAAGAAAGGCTGAAAGACGACCACCACTGAACAAGACACACAAGCTGAAACGTCAAGACTGGGCCAAGAAATATCTCAAGACTGATTTTTCTAAGGTTTTATGGACTGATGAAATGAGAGTGAGTCTTGATGGGCCAGATGGATGGGCCCGTGGCTGGATTGGTAAAGGGCAGAGAGCTCCAGTCCGACTCAGACGCCAGCAAGGTGGAGGTGGAGTACTGGTTTGGGCTGGTATCATCAAAGATGAGCTTGTGGGGCCTTTTCGGGTTGAGGATGGAGTCAAGCTCAACTCCCAGTCCTACTGCCAGTTTCTGGAAGACACCTTCTTCAAGCAGTGGTACAGGAAGAAGTCTGCATCCTTCAAGAAAAACATGATTTTCATGCAGGACAATGCTCCATCACACGCGTCCAAGTACTCCACAGCGTGGCTGGCAAGAAAGGGTATAAAAGAAGAAAATCTAATGACATGGCCTCCTTGTTCACCTGATCTGAACCCCATTGAGAACCTGTGGTCCATCATCAAATGTGAGATTTACAAGGAGGGAAAACAGTACACCTCTCTGAACAGTGTCTGGGAGGCTGTGGTTGCTGCTGCACGCAATGTTGATGGTGAACAGATCAAAACACTGACAGAATCCATGGATGGCAGGCTTTTGAGTCTCCTTGCAAAGAAAGGTGGCTATATTGGTCACTGATTTGTTAAATAATAATAATAAAGAAAATATTCTTCCTTCTACAAACCCTGAGAGTGCCCTTCTTCTATACTGATCTCTATAATTATTCCTCATAAGGATTGCACCCAGGTCGTGACTGCTCCACCTGGTTGGAGTGCTGGGCTACATGCTATTTGACTTTTGATATATATATATATATATATATATATATATATATATATATATATATATATATATATATATATATATATATATATATATATTTATATATATATTACACACACACTGTAAATTAAAAAATAATATATATATTACATTATGCTGTAATAAGATCTGGAGTCAGTTTTTGTCTAAGTTAAGTAGATATGATGATAAAGTAGGATAGAGACGTACCTTGATTACCAGTGTGTCAGGGTTTTTTCCCTGATCTGTTTGCAATGTGCTGCGGGCAGCCATTTTACTCACCTCTCTTCCTGACTCTGGTGCATACTGTGTGATGCTTCTCATTTCCTGCAATTCCTTTTATGGCCAGACTGGTGTACATTATCCGTCTGAGACAGGATGCAGTCTCAGAATTGTGATGTCATCACTTATTATTTAAAGGGCCTCTGTTCAGTATGCTTTGCCCTTGCGTTGTCTCAGACCTGTTTGTGAGAGCTCCTGTGTATTACCTGGCTGTCTGACGTCCCTCCTGGTTCCTGATCCCTGGCTTGTTCCTGACTCTGCTGTTCTCCTTGTTCCTGATTCCGGCCCGTCTGACTATTCGCTTTGGCTCCTGACTTGGCTCGTCTGACTACCAGTTCTGGTTTTGATTCCTGGCTTGTTATTTACTTGTGGACTTTTTATTATTTTTTGCTATTAATAAAGGTGTGATTATTTGTGCACTTCTTGTCTCAGTCTGATTCCTGGCATCCTGACATTAAGCAAGGGCCATGAATCCTGATGATGCTGATAATCCACCTTTACCTGCCATAATTTCCAGGATGGATGAACAGGATCACCGTTTGGATCAATTTGCACTATCCCTGCGAACCCTGCTGACTCGCACTGCACATTTGGACCAAAGTGTCCTGCAAGTTTTGGCTGCTTCTGTTTCCGCTGCTGCACCTAGTCCTACCAGGAATATGTCCGGTTCTGCACCTCTACCTAATCAGTGCAGAGGGTTTTTGAACCAGGTGGGCATTTACTTTGAGATGTTACCTCAGGCGTTTCCCTCTGACAGAGCTAAGGTGGGATTTCTCATCTCGTTACTCTCTGACACAGATCTTTCTTGGGCTAATCCCTTGTGGGAGACTAATAAACCTGGGATTTCAAATTACCCTGAATTTGTGGCCTCCTTTCAAAGGGTATTTGATGTTCTGGCTCGCTCCTCCTCTGTTGCTAAATTACATGTCCATTCAGCAAGGTACAAGATCTTTTGCTCAGTATGCCATTGAGTTCCGTACGCTTGCCGCAGAGGTAGGTTGGAACAATGAAGCCTTTGTTGCGATTAAGGACGAAGTTGCTGCCAGAGATTTACCAGAAGATCTTGAGGGATTGGTGTCTTTTTTTATTCTAATTGACATCAGACTAAGTGAGAGGCCCTCTTTCAAGGAGTGCTTGCGGACGCCTCCTGTTCCGTTGTCTCCTATGTGTTTATTCCCACCCATGCCTCCCTCTCCTCCCATGCCTCCTGGTCCCGAATCACCAGGTACTGCTGAGCCGATGCAGTTGGGATTCACACGTCTCTCCACGTCGGAGAGGGCCTTTAGGAGGAGGTAGGGGCTCTGCCTCTATTGTGGGTTACAGGGCCACCTTTTGAAGTCTTGTCCTACACGACCGGGAAACGCTCACACCAAAGGTCCTGTTGGGGGCAGACTTTGGGTGGTTTATCCTC
This sequence comes from Bombina bombina, assembly GCF_027579735.1. Taxonomy (NCBI): domain Eukaryota; kingdom Metazoa; phylum Chordata; class Amphibia; order Anura; family Bombinatoridae; genus Bombina; species Bombina bombina. Next base: position 578,893,152 of record NC_069504.1, read on the forward strand.
ATCCCTGGAACCCAAAAGGAAAAAACTTTGGTCACGGTTGTCCTTTCCTGGGTGTAATCCTCCATAGTCACCCAGGCTCTTGTTGACTCCAGTGCTGCGGGCTATTTCATTGACAGTGCTTTTGTATCAAAGCACTCCATTTTTGTTTTGCCTCGATCCTTTCCACTTGTTATTGAGGCCATTGATGGCAGGCCCCTTCAGCCCGCAAACTGCTCCGTTATTCATGGCTGTTGGGGCTCTTTTGAAACCCTCCAGTTCAGGGGATAAACTCTCCACATTTTTATTCTGGGTTATCCCTGGCTCCAAAAGCACAATCCCAGTCTCGACTGGCGCAGGTCCAAAATTTTGTCGTGGTCTCCGCAATGTATTTCCACTTGTCTTAGGAAACCATTTAAAGTCTTGTGCACGTCTTCGGTATCTCAATTTCCAGAGGAGTACCGAGAGTTTGCATGCTGGTACCTTGCCTCCTCACCGGTCTTACGATTGTGCCATAGACCTGCAACCCAGAGCCATTCCTCCTCGGGGCCGGGTTTACCCTCTGTCTGTTGTGGAGAATTGTGCTATGGAGGAGTATGTTGCCGATGCTCTGTTGCGGGAGATCATCCGCAAATCCTGCTCTCCTGCAGGGGCTGGCTTCTTCTTTGTGAAGAAAAAGGATGGCGAGTTAAAACCATGCATCGATTATAGGGGTCTTAATCGTCCCGGGAGGTCTTCCATTTACATGGGTTACTCAAGGATATAGTGTTGGACCGGGGTAGCCAGTTTGTCTCCAGATTTTGGCATTCCTTTTGTGCTCAAATGGGGATCCAGCTTTCCTTCTGCTTGACATATCACCCTCAATCCAATGGGGTTGTGGAACGGTGTAATCAAGCTCTGGAACAGTTCCTCTGTTGCTATGTCTCAGATCACCACAATAATTGGTCTGAACTGTTACCTTGGGCAGAGTTTGCTCGTAATAGTGCTATTGATGCTTCCTCCAAATTATCCCCGTTCATGGCGAATTATGGATTCAACCATCCTTGTTGCCCGATTTATTCATGTCTCAGGGTATTCCGGCTTGGAGGAGCATCTCCCGCAACTCCATTCCACGTGGGTGCAGATTCAGGGTTGCCTTCATCGTTCTATGCAGTGCTAAAAGTTCCAGGCTGATCGTAGGCGTCTGTCCGTGCCTTCCTATCAGGTTGGTGAGAGAGTTTGGCTATCCTCCTGCAATTTGAACCTTTGTGTGGCTTCCAATAAACTGGCTCCCCTTTATGTTGGTCCTTTTTGAATACTCCGACGGGTCAATCCTGTGGCCTACGCTCTTGACCTTCCTCCTGCAATGCACATCTCCAATGTTTTTCATGTCTCCCTCTTGAAACCATTGGTTTGTTATCGGTTTACCACTGTGTTGCCTCATTCCCGCCCTATCTTTGTTGACAACCATGAGGAGTATGAGGTCAGGAGCATTATTGACTCTCGTATGTCCAGGGGCTGCGTACAGTATTTGGTTCACTGGAGGGGCTACGGTCTGGAGGTGCGTTCATGGGATCCCTCCTCTGATGTTCATGCTCTTGCCCTCCTCCGTGCCTTCCATGCCCGTTTCCCCAATAAGCCTTTTGTCCTCCTGCGGGGGAGGGGTCGTTGAGGGGAGGGTACTGTCAGGGGTTTTTCCCTGATCTGTTTGCCATGTACTGCTGGCAGCCATTTTACTTACCTCTCTTCCTGACTCTGGTGCATACTGTGTGATGCTGCTCATTTTCTGCACTTCCTTTTATGGTCAGACTGGTGTACATCATCCGTGTGAGACAGGATGCAGTCTCAGAATTGTGATGTCATCACTTATTATTTAAAGGGCCTCTGTTCAGTATGCTTTGCCCTTGCATTGTCTCAGACCTGTTTGTGAGAGCTCCTGTGTATTACCTGGCTGTCTGACGTCCCTCCTGGTTCCTGATCCCTGGCTTGTTCCTGACTCTGCTGTTCTCCTTGTTCCTGATTCCAGCTCGTCTGACTATTCGCTTTGGCTCCTGACTCTGCACGTCTGACTACCAGTTCTGGTTTTGATTCCTGGCTTGTTATTTGACATGTGGACTTTTTATTACTTTTTGCTATTAATAAAGGTGTGATTATTTTTGCACTTCTTGTCTCAGTCTGATTCCTGGCACCCTGACACAGTGCCAGTGTTTGTTCCACATGCGCACATTTCTGCAGCCCCTCCTTCTCTAACCATCAGACCGCTCTCTCATTGGCTAAGTAATGGCTATGCATTATGGCACTTGTAGTTAGTTTCTAGCCTTGGGAGCTCCGCCTGCTGCTCGCCCATAGAAATGGCCCAACTGCACACTCAAAATTGTGCTATTAGCAAAGGTATAGGCTCTGTTATGGGCAGAGCAGCAGGCACATAGAAAAAATGGGTATATATATAGTAAGCTATACCTCTTTACCGCACGTGCGGTAGAGAGGTATAGAGGTATATAAAAGGATTTTTTTTTAAATTAAAACTGGACAGTAGACTGGAACTTTTTTTGGCAGAAAAAATATAATTTTTCCAATAGGGGGGCTATTGGAGAAATTATATTTATTCAGCCAAAAAATGTAATTTCTTTCTTTTTTTTTCTTTTTTTTCCCAGGAGGCTCACATGCGGTTGTGATCATATGGAGGAGCCTCCACTGAGTTAAGCACCAAATTTGCACCCTCTCCTGCAGGGGTACTCTACGGCACTCAGCAAGTCTGCCTCTATAAATGCACTGGCCCTGCCACCAAGTGAGATTTGCCTAAAAAAAGTGAACATAGTGAAGATAAAGCTAATTAATCCCATGCATAGGAGCTGATCACAGCCATAATATACTGACAACCATGAAACCACCAGCAGACTGGAACACTTGTAAGCAATACAGATATTTATCAAATATATATTTATGTATAACATTTAACAATATAGCAACAAACAACTAATTACTTATAGCAGTGTAGAGCTATAGGTTTTAAAGCTGGGTGTCTTTAATAAACAAACTATCTTTATGGATTACATTAACACCTAATTGTCCTGTACATATCACAGCCATTTATTACATCCTACTGATATTACACCTTGTGAAATTCCTCCACTGTTTGTTTTTTCTGCCCTCTGGTAGCCATTTCAAGCAGGCTGTGTTTGATTGTCTCTCTTGGTCTCTCAAACTCATTCTTCAGTAGGATTAGGCCCATTATATCAATACATAGTGATGTCCCGAATAGTTCGCCGGCGAATAGTTCCCGGCGAACATAGCTTGTTCGTGTTCGCCGCGGCGGGCGAACATATGCGATGTTCGATCCACCCCCTAATCGTCATCATTGAGTAAACTTTGACCCTGTACCTCACAGTCAGCAGACACATTCCAACCAACCAGCAGCAGACCCTCCCTCCCAGATCCTCCCACTTCCTGGACAGAATCCATTTTAGATTCATTCGGAAGCTGCATTCTTAGTGAGAGGAGGGACTGTGTAGCTGCTGCTGATTTAATAGGGAAATCGATAGCTAGGTTAGTGTATTCAGTGTCCACTACAGTCCTGAAGGACTCATCTGATCTCTGCTGTAAGGACAGCACCCCAAAAAGCCCTAGGGCTAGAACACCAGTCTGCTTTTTTTCCCCTGTGTAATCTAATTGCAGTTGCCTGACTGCCAGTGTGTGTGTCAGGCTCACAGCGTATACTGTGCCCACTTGCCCAGTGCCACCACTCATATCTGTTGTAACAGTAGTGTACATTTAAAAAAACAACACTTTTTTGACTGTGAAATAATAGCAGTCAGTTTCCTTCACACGTGTGCGTTTCAGTGTCTGCCTGCCAGGGCACAGTGTCACACCAGTGCAACTCATATCTGGTGTAACAGTAGTGTACATTTAAAAAAAAAACAACACTTTTTTGACTGTGAAATAATAGCAGTCAGTTTCCTTCACACGTGTGCGTTTCAGTGCCTGCCTGCCAGGGCACAGTGTCACACCAGTGCAACTCATATCTAGTGTAACAGTAGTGTACATATAAAAAACAACAACACTTTTTTGACTGTGAAATAATAGCAGTCAGTTTCCTTCACACGTGTGCGTTTCAGTGTCTGCCTGCCAGGGCACAGTGTCACACCAGTGCAACTCATATCTGGTGTAACAGTAGTGTACATTTAAAAAAGCAACACTTTTTTGACTGTGAAATAATAGCAGTCAGTTTCCTTCACACATGTGCGTTTCAGTGCCTGCCTGCCAGGGCACAGTGTCACACCAGTGCAACTCATATCTGGTATAGCAGTAGTGTACATTTAAAAAAACCAACACTTTTTTTGACTGTGAAATAATAGCAGTCAGTTTCCTTCACACATGTGCGTTTCAGTGCCTGCCTGCCAGGGCACAGTGTCACACCAGTGCAACTCATATCTGGTGTAACAGTAGTGTACATTTTAAAAAAACAACACTTTTTTGACTGTGAAATAATAGCAGTCAGTTTCCTTCACACGTGTGCGTTTCAGTGCCTGCCTGTAAGGGCACAGTGTCACACCAGTGCAACTCATATCTGGTGTAACAGTAGTGTACATTTAAAAAAAAAAATTTTTTTTTTGACTGTAATAGATTGAATAGCAGTTAGTTGTCTGCAAGCGTGTGTGTCAGGCCTACAGCGTCTACTCTGCCAACTTCTGCCAGTGCACAGTGCCACTCATATCTGTTGTCACAGTAGCTTGCACGCATAGTACCACTAATCGAAAAAAAAAAATGACAGGCAGAGGGAGGCCACCCCACAGGGACCGTCGTGGTCGTGGTGCTGTGATTCCCTTTGGCCCTAGAATAATGCCCAGTGTTCAGAGGCAACGTACCCTGAACTCGAAAAGTTCTGAGGACATAGTTGACTGGCTAACACAGGACACCCAATCTTCTACAGCTTCCGCTCGGAACCTTGATGCACCATCCTCCTCCAGCTTAGCTTCGGGCACCTCTCAAGTTACCACTCGCCCGCCTGCCGCCACCACCAACACTAGCACCACAGCCGCTTCACTTGATCTGTCAGATGAGTTATTTACACATCAGTTGGAAGAAATGAGTGATGCGCAACCATTATTGCCAGAAGATGTAGATAACAGGGATATGTCTCAGTCAGGCAGCATTACACACATGGACGTACGGTGTGATGATGATAATGTTGTACCCGCTGCGGGAGTTTGGTCTGTCACTGTGAAGCGGGCGTAACCCTTAGACTACCTGATTGATACAACATCATACCTGATGTTTTAAAGCACGTTATTCCAAACAATTTAGGAATGTTAGGTGATTTATGCCCTTTATGGATTAAAACCAGACTCTGCATCAACTATGTAATTTTCCATGGGAGTTTTGCCATGGATCCCCCTCTGGCATGCCACAGTCCAGGTGTTAGTCCCCTTGAAAAAACTTTTCCATCACTATTGTGGCCAGAAAGAGTCCCTGTGGGTTTTAAAATTCGCCTGCCTATTGAAATCTATGGCGGTTCATCCGGTTCGCCCGTTCGCGAACATTTGCGGAAGTTCGCGTTCGCCATTTGCGAACGGAAAATTTTATGTTCGTGACATCACTATAATACAGATAGCCTTACTGGTTAGAAAACCTAAAGCCATGATTATCCCTATACAACACCCTATGATGCCTTCATTGCCCTGGCACTATTACATGAAAAAATACATCTTCTGGCATCAGTAAATTCCTGATGGGGACTTCTATGATTCTGGATACCTACACACCACACAGTATGCAAATGTCACAATGGTGCTGTTTGTTGACATTTAAAATAACATCATTGGGATAGTACGCTTCATCTGACTAGCAAATATAGAATTACCTATTTTCATGATTTATCTTAAGCCAAAAAAACTAGATGGGGAAAAAAGTGTGCTTTAATTTTAATGCTATCAAACTCACTTTTTCTATGTGTAGCTTTTCATAAACAAAACATTAGCAATATATTCTGAGCTGTAAAATGTTTAACTGTAAAACATTTTAAAGTAATACAAAAACACTGAAAGAAGATTGTATCAAAGCAGAGCATTGTGAGGAAGATCATAAACTCAGTAGGTTGTGAAGCATCTGTGGAGAAATTGTATACAGGAAGGATGTGATCCATAAACTTAAATGAAATCCTCACAAAGACTTTGACAATGAGTCCAGAGATGCTATTGTGCAGTTTCCATTTCTAAGCAATGGGACCCAGGTCTGCTAGGAAGGTATTTACTTATTATGGATTTCAACTGAATGGCTTGTACGGCTCTTCTTTCTCTAGAAACAGAGAGAGATAACAAAAGTACAGCAATTTTACACTTCACTGTGCTCTTCTTATCATGAAACTATCATACATAAACCCACATTAGAGAAATGATTGCCACTGACACTTTTTCAGGTTAAAATTCTTTTTAGTGTATTCAGATCTATGGTGGTTCCCCCGAGGTACAATTACTCAATTGCACCTATGTCGTCTTGCTCCAATTGCACTGAATGCTAACTAAAGTAGATTCCAAATAATACTTCTGTTTAAGAACAGGCTATAAATCCCTCAGTGCAGTCTCCTATTGTATGCTCTGGGTGACCATGTCTGCAGCACACACCAAAGAGTGAGACAATGTTCAGTGCGTAAATAACGCTAAAAATCTAGCGGTAACGCATTTTCCATAGCGCTGCAATTACAAGTTAGAGAAAAACCTTCTTGTGCTGTGCGTTAAGCTCCATAACACACAAAAGCCAAGGCCTGACTTGACGTGCTCATGCACGTTTTACCCCATAGACATCAATGGAGAGAACTAACACCTGCGGTTGCGGAATGGCGATCACTATAGCACATTCCCCATTGATGTCTATGGGGACAAGAAGTTATGTAAAAACTTAACACTCTAACATAAACCCCTAGTCTAAATACCCCAAATCCGCCACCCCTGACATCGACGACACTAAATAAAGTGATTAACCCCTAAACCGCCACTCCCGCATCGCTAACACTTAAATAAACCTATTAACCCCTAAACCGCCAGCCCCCCACATCGCAACTACTATAATAAAGCTACAAATCAAAAGAAAGATAATAAGGATAAGTAATCCTTATGTAAAGATAGGGAATTCAGCACTCTCCACACATAAAAAGATCCTAGAAATATGAATGTAGCAATAGGAATACAAAATTTATAATTTATAAAGTAACAAGTGTGGAACCTGGTGGAGACAGAGAACAAAACTTGAAAATACCAGCATGTGTTCAAAGCACTAACAATTTATTACTATATAAACAAAAAGAAAAATAATATTAAAAATAAAAGCATGACATCAGAGAGAGAGACGTCTCTTGGGGAATGTAACATAAGTGTGAATATGAACAGGTTTAATGATCGGCTTCAGAAGGGAGAAAAACTACAACACCTCTATCAGAGGACAACCCCAAAATTAATATAAGGGATATGATGTCTTGATAATAATGTGAGGATCTATGTAGTTAGCTCAAACATGAAGCAAAAAATAGCCATCAGTACACAGATATGCACAAATAGTAACTTCAGTTGTTTGCAGTTGATAGTAACGGATGCTGCAAAACACTATACCAATGACTAAACACAACACCACAATCAGAGGGCAGTCCCAAATTAAAGGGTTAATACTGTCTTGATATATATAGAGGATCCATGTGTATAGAAATGGGTATTACATAAATGCAATGAGCGGAACCAAAGGATGAGGTGACAGCAAATTACTTTTATTATAAAGTTACATAGACAAGCAGAATAGCAACGTTTCAGGATGCTATCCCTTATTCATGCCATGCCAAACAAATCAAACAATGTAACTTATATACCTAACCACCACAAGGTAGCGCTACAATTCAATTTATCTATTAACACCTTCATTACCAATGTTACAATATACAATCAGTATTTTTTAACATATTAAATACATAAGTCATATTTAATAAAGATAATAAGGCAACATATTCTGACTTAAAGTAGCAGAATTACCCTTACATTCATCTTTAGTTTTTAACATCTATATTAAAGGTTATAAAAAGGTTATAAAAATACAGCTAGATCCCACTCTCTATTCAGGCCTTTTGGTTCAAGGGATCCTAATTCATAAATCCAAAAGGATTCTCTCTGTTTTAACCGAAGTTCCCTGTTACCCCCTCTACGGGCAGTATCAATATGATCAATGATTTGGAATTTTATTTGGCTGATCGAATGACCAGCTTTCAAAAAATGATTCGCTAATGGGGCTTTTAAATTGCCAGTTCGTATGTTGCTTTTATTTTCTATGATCCTGTCTTTAGCAGATCTAGTTGACTCACCTATATAAACACTCCCACACGGACACTTAATCATATAAATAGCATAGGTGGTTAAACAGGCAAAAAAACCTTTTATAGAGTATTTTTTCCCAGTGTGGGGGTGATAAAATATAGGGGCTTTGGTCATATTACTACAGCAAGAACAACCTAAGCAAGGGTAACACCCCTGATTTTAGATGTTATATAGCGAGGGCCAGTCTTGTTTTTAGGTCCTATATCTGCTTTAACTAATTTCCGTTGAATATTAAAGCTCTTTTTATATGCTGGCATAGGATTCAACTGGAATTCCGCTATATTCGGATTGCAACTAGCAAATAACCCCCAATGTTTATTTATAATCTTCAAAATTTCAGAGCTTTGTGAATTATGTTCAGACACGAATAACCATCTTTGGCCTAGATTTGGAGTTTGGCGGTAGCCGTGAAAACCAGCGTTAGAGGCTCCTAACGCTGGTTTTATGATGTAAAACAAAAACAGAAACAGAGGCGCCACATGTGTAGATCAATATAACCAGAAATCCAATAAAGGAGCAGAATAAGGGTACTCACAAACGAGGCGGCACTCTCTTGTGCCAGTAGGGGCAGGCTGGTTTTCAACAGCAAACCAGCTGGCTGTGTGTTGATCTCCCCCAGATGGGCTGGAAATATTTGTCTCCTGGATGTCAGACAACGGCCAAGATGTCACTGGAGTGGAGAAAGCCCAGAGGCACGGCTGTTTCTCATGCACGAGTACGGATTCCCGTACTCGTGCATGAGAAACAGCCGCGCCTCTGGGCTTTCTCCACTCCAGTGACATCTTGGCCTTTGTCTGACATCCAGGAGACAAATATTTCCAGCCCATCTGGGGGAGATCAACACACAGCCAGCTGGTTTGCTGTTGAAAACCAGCCTGCCCCTACTGGCACAAGAGAGTGCCGCCTCGTTTGTGAGTACCCTTATTCTGCTCCTTTATTGGATTTCTGGTTATATTGATCTACACATGTGGCGCCTCTGTTTCTGTTTTTGTTTTACATCATAGAATACATCATCCAGTTGGGTGAAGACAGAGAGCAGCCTGTTCAAGTACTGATGGACATTTGAAGAAACTTGCTGGACTTTCCAGATCTGGTTGCATATACTATTGATTTGTATACATTTTATATTTTCACTTATCTCATATCTAACGTACTGTGTGGGTACACTGGTGCAAAATATTGTCATTAGTTTTATTGCTAGCTGATATTCCTCCATATTCCACGCACTAGCACATACTCTTCAATATCTGCACCTTTTTATAATTCTAGCAAGAGTTAAGCGCCTCCTATAGAAGCCCAGTGATAGTACTATCACGGTGACTTCTGCACAGTTTGATATAACGCTGGTTTTAGGCTACCTCCGGTATTTGGAGTCACTCAAAAAAGGGTCTAACGCTCACTTTTCAGCCGCGACTTTTCCATACCGCAGATCCCCTTACATCAATTGCGTATCCTATCTTTTCAATGGGATTTTTCTAACTCCGGTATTTAGAGTCGTGTCTGAAGTGAGCGTTAGAAATCTAACGACAAAACTCCAGCCGCAGAAAAAAGTCAGTAGTTAAGAGCTTTCTGGGCTAACGCCGGTTCATAAAGCTCTTAACTACTGTACTCTAAAGTACACTAACACCCATAAACTACCTATGTACCCCTAAACCGAGGTACCCCCACATCGCCGCAACTCGATTAAATTTTTTTAACCCATAATCTGCCGACCGCCAACTACGTTATCCTTATGTACCCTAATCTGCTGCCCCTAACACCGCCGACCCCTATATTATATTTATTAACCCCTAATCTGCCCCCCACAATGTCGCAGCCAGCTACCTACACTTATTAACCCCTAATCTGCCGTCCGCACGCCGCCGCCAGCTACATTATCCCTATGTACCCCTAATCTGCTGCCCTAACATCGCCGACCGCTATATTATATTTATTAACCCCTAACCTGCCCTCCCTAACATCGCCGACACCTAACTTCAATTATTAACCCCTAATCTGCCGACCGAATCTCGCCGCTATTCTAATAAATGTATTAACCCCTAAAGCTAAGTCTAACCCTAAAACTAACACCCCCCTAAATTAAATATAATTTTAATCTAACGAAATTAATTAACTCTTATTAAATAAATTATTCCTATTTAAAGCTAAATACTTACCTGTAAAATAAATCCTAATATAGCTACAACATAAATTATAATTATATTGTAGCTATTTTAGGATTAATATTTATTTTACAGGTAACTTTGTATTTATTTTAACCAGGTACAATAGCTATTAAATAGTTAAGAACTATTTAATAGCTAAAATAGTTAAAATAATTACAAATTTACCTGTAAAATAAATCCTAACCTAAGTTACAATTAAACCTAACACTACACTATCAATAAATTAATTAAATAAAATACCTACAATTACCTACAATTAAACCTAACACTACACTATCAATAAATAAATTAAATACAATACCTACAAATAACTACAATTAAATAAACTAACTAAAGTACAAAAAATAAAAAAGAACTAAGTTACAAAAAATAAAAAAATATTTACAAACATAAGAAAAATATTACAACAATTTTAAACTAATTACACCTACTCTAAGCCCCCTAATAAAATAACAAAGCCCCCCAAAATAAAAAAATGCCCTACCCTATTCTAAATTACTAAAGTTCAAAGCTCTTTTACCTTACCAGCCCTGAACAGGGCCCTTTGCGGGGCATGCCCCAAGAAGTTCAGCTCTTTTGCCTGTAAAAAAAAACATACAATACCCCCCCAACATTACAACCCACCACCCACATACCCCTAATCTAACCCAAACCCCCCTTAAATAAACCTAACACTAAGCCCCTGAAGATCATCCTATTGGAACAGCCAATAGAATGCGAGCTCAATCTGATTGGCTGATTGGATCAGCCAATCGGATTGAACTTGATTCTGATTGGCTAATTCCATCAGCCAATCAGAATATTCCTACCTTAATTCCGATTGGCTGATAGAATCCTATCAGCCAATCGGAATTCGAGGGACACCATCTTGGATGACGTCCCTTAAAGGAACCGTCATTCTTCAGTTGGACGTCGCCGGATGAAGATGGGTCCATGGTGGAGGTCTTCAGGATGGAGCCGGTCCTCATTGGATGAAGATAGAAGATGCTGCTTGGAAGATGATGGTTGCCGGTCCGGATCTACTCTTCTTCCGGATAGGATGAAGACTTTGGACCCTCTTCTGGACTTCTTCAGTGGATGTCTAGCCCCCGCTTGGGTTGGATGAAGATATCGGAGCCAGGACGGATCGGTGTGATACCCGGTGAGGTGAAGACAAGGTAGGATGATCTTCAGGGGCTTAGTGTTAGGTTTATTTAAGGGGGGTTTGGGTTAGATTAGGGGTATGTGGGTGGTGGGTTGTAATGTTGGGGGGGGGGTATTGTATGTTTTTTTTTTACAGGCAAAAGAGCTGAACTTCTTGGGGCATGCCCCGCAAAGGGCCCTGTTCAGGGCTGGTAAGGTAAAAGAGCTTTGAACTTTAGTAATTTAGAATAGGGTAGGGCATTTTTTATTTTGGGGGGCTTTGTTATTTTATTAGGGGGCTTAGAGTAGGGGTAATTAGTTTAAAATTGTTGTAAGATTTTCCTTATGTTTGTAAATATTTTTTTATTTTTTGTAACTTAGTTCTTTTTTATTTTTTGTACTTTAGTTTGTTTATTTCATTGTAGTTATTTGTAGATATTGTATTTAATTAATGTATTGATAGTGTAGTGTTAGGTTTAATTGTAGGTAATTGTAGATATTTTATTTAATTAATTTAATGATAGTGTAGTGTTAGGTTTAATTGTAACTTAGGTTAGGATTTATTTTACAGGTAATTTTGTTATTATTTTAACTAGGTAACTATTAACTAGTTCTTAACTATTTAATAGCTATTGTACCTGGTTAAAATAATTACAAAGTTACCTGTAAAATAAATATAAATCCTAAAATAGCTATAATATAATTATAATTTGTAGTGTAGCTATATTAGGATTTATTTTACAGGTAAGTATTTAGCTTTAAATAGGAATAATTTATTTAATAAGAGATAATTAATTTCGTTAGATGTAAATTATATTTAACTTAGGGGGGTGTTAGTGTTAGGGTTAGACTTAGCTTTAGGGGTTAATACATTTATTAGAATAGCGGTGAGCTCCAGTCGGCAGATTAGGGGTTAATAATTAAAGTTAGGTGTTGGCGATGTTAGGGAGGGCAGATTAGGGGTTAATCTATTTATTATGATATATAATATAGGTAATGCATACTGGTGAGCTTGGTTTTAATTACCTATATTATATATCATATACAGTGTTGCACTATTTGTTTCTCTTTTGTTCCCTTTTAGGTATTTTATCAATGTATTTGTTTGTTATGGATCTTACCAAGGATTTTTAACGTCTGAATTAAGGATTTGTTTTCACTAGATCTTTAGTGCTTTTTAATATTATCACTGATTTTCTATTTTTGTCTTTTGATATTTTTGTCTTTTGATTTTTGTCTTTTGATTTTTGACCTTTGTTTATCATTTGAATTCAAGTTTTCCACGTGGATTTTTTCACAAGTTATTTTTATTTTTATTTTTATCACCTCATGGATTTACAATTTTTTAATTTAGCAGCTGAACCACAATAATTTGACCCACTCAACGTTTACATTCTACTATTATTGACTTCACGTTATATTTCTACACGTCACTTTGGAGGAAACACTACTGGATTCACTTACATATAACCGGTTGAACATTTGAACATTTTTTATGTACGCCAATTTTTGTGAACACTATTTTTTGTGAATGCTATTTTTCTTTTTTGTGAATGCTATTTTTCTTTGTTGAAAGCTATTGTGTGCACTCAATCACTCACTTAGGTTGTTTATATTATTGAATGTACATGTCCTTCTAACTCCTCATCACTGGCTCACTAAGTCAGCGTCACATGCTATACTCCATTGGATATTTTTAGATATTTTTAGATTTGTTTATTATATATATATATTTTTTTTGTTAAGTCAGACATGGATACATGCGTCTGATTGCCATTTGTAAAATTTTATATGTATTAAAATGTACCTTTTACTAGCCTTTTAAGCTTTTTAGCGCTTACTCTCCCCCCATTTTAATGTCATCTATATATCGCCACCAGGTGGCTCCATATTTGATGAACATACTATTGGAATAAATATATATTTCTTCATATAAATTCATAAATATATTATCATAGTTCGGGGCGACATTGGAACCCATGGCAGTCCCTTGCAATTGAAGAAAATAATCATCCTGAAACAGGAAATAATTATTATACAATATAATAGATAATAATTGTATAAAGAAATGAATTTGCATTTGATTATATTTATTATCAGATTTCAGTGTAGAATAAACTGCATCAATACCGCTGGTGTGTGTAATGTTGGTATATAAACTTTCAACGTCTAAGCTGAACATAATAAATTTAGTAGTGGGAATATCCAGGGAATTAAGCTAAAGGAGAAAATCTCCTGTATCTTTAATAAAGGATTGTGAGATCTCTACATAGGGGCGGAGAATTCTGTCTAGAAATATAGAAATATTAGTGAATATGGAATCACTACTGGCTACAATAGGGCAACCGGGGGGACAAGTAAGATTTTTATGTACTTTTGGGAGTGAATAGAGGAAAGGGGTGCAAGGGTGGTCAATCTTCAAATAACTTTTCACATCCTTACCTATAATCCCATTTTTTTCAGCAAATGACACAACAAGATCCACTTCTTTTTGTATTTTGAAACCTAGATTGTATGCTATTTTCTGATATACATTAGTATTACCTAGTTGATTTTGAATTTCATCAATATAATACTTTTTGTCTAAGACAACCAATGCCCCCCCCTTATCCGCCCTCTTAAAAATAATATCAGAATTAACACTAAGTCCCTGCAGTGCCTTAGATTGTGTTCCTGTCCTATTGGCCTTAATGGGATTAAATTTATTGCCAGTATGACTATATTTAGTTACTTTATTTTTTTAATTTTTCTATGTCTTTCTGTACTAAAGTAACAAATGTCCCCACGCTATGATTAATAGCTCCTGGCATAAAGTGACTTTTCTTTTTTAAACCCAATTGGTGCAGATGAATTGTAGGACTCTCATTTTTAGATAATATATTACTGTCCCAATTTAATGTTTTAAGCCGGAGTGTTCTAAAGAATTTAAACAGGTCTTTTTGTAACTGGAAAAAGTTACAGTTATTCTTGGGGCAAAATGAAAGACCCTTGTTTAGCACATCTCGCTCATCTTGAGACAATATGTATTTAGAAATGTTGATAACATTGTCCTCTTTACCCCCAGGAGTTCTGGACTTGTCAGGCATATTAATCCCCTTCTCAGTCTTATCAGAAGTAAGAACCATGTTAACAGACCTTAGTTGCGGTGACCCGATCGCAATTGTCGGCTCGTTTTCTTCTTTGCTCCGCCATCCATGATGGTGCTTGTGTTTCCGCCCTCCGCGCCTCTTTCGTGGTCCGACTCCCCTGGAGAATAATCCAGTGACTCTGTGCTACTTCCACTCAGTTAGACGCTCCGGCCTTGACGTCTAGGCGTGCCGTAAGTATTCCTACATCTGGCTCCCTCTGGGTCATAGCGCCACCTGTAGATTCTTCCTGCTGCATAGTCTTGCTCGTCCCGTACAAACTTTGTTCGTTTGCGCTCCTCTATGATCTTTTTTGCCTCAGCAATCTTCACATTGACATCCAGCAGCATTTTCTCTACTTCATCCAGAGATTTCTTTAAATCTTTTTCCATGTCTGCCAGCTTAGTGCTCTGTTCCTCAATCTCTTTATTGAGACATTCAACAGTGAGAACAATAATGTCCATAGAACATTTGTTAAGTATCTGCTCAAAGCGATTACAATATGCAAATGCAATGAGCATAAGCTATGCAGAAAGGCAAAATTTCAAACAGTGTAAACTGTAACATGCAAATAACACAATTTTCCAAACATCAGAAAAAACTCTCATTGAGAGAGCTGGTAATCAGTGACTGTGAAATTGTGAAACAAATGTCCTGTCATTAACTTGTTATGCGGTGGGAAGTATTAAGTTCCACTGCCTTATGGGAGTAATAATCCAAACACTTACAGTCTTAGATGTGATCAAATGACGATTCCATAAATCACTGCTGCATCAAGGTAAGCACATGAAAAGTAAAGTGCAAATTGCTTCTAACAAACAAACTCCGTGGAGTTTCAAGGTAGGTAATAATGAATCCCACAAGTAGGCGTCTTATCGAAGAGATCAGCTGCTGCCGCTGCCTAAGCGCATTTCATCCCCTTGACTGACAGGGACTTCCTCAGGGCTGACGTCATTGTAACAACCTCAGCCATTTATAGGCCAAACAAAACACGCCTCCAGGAAATGATGAAAATATTTGCAAACAAAGGATATCAAAATAAATTACAATGTACATACAATGAATTTTAGAATGTATGAATTTGTTACAAAATGAAAAATAGTGCATTTGAATACATGTGAATCATAAACTAAACATGTTAAGGATGATGCTGACAAGTGAGATTACCTCCCGCCCTCAGAAGATGCAGACAAAGGGCTAAATAAGAATTCAAAATTTTTTTACAAAATTTATTTTACAGTTTTTTACAAAAGTTCTGTACCTTAGTAAGGGCAGTATTTTGATCACAAATTATGCACGAGTTACTAATGTTACAAAAAGATATAAAAACCATATATATATATATATATATATATATATATATATATATATATATATATATATGTGTGTGTGTGTGTGAAAGGGCAGATTCGATGTCAAACTTTTGGAGTCGTCTATCTTTTGTCTTGTCCTTGTCCTATGTTTTACGTAGGAAAGACAAAATGACAACTCCTCGACAGAGCAAGGGAACATTGTGATGATGTTAAAAACAATAAAGAGACTAGCAGTGTTGCACTGCATTTTCAGACATGTCACGATTCAAATTTTGAGTTACTCAAACTCATTGGCTTTCATATTGGATTAACACACAAGAGAGGAGGAGATCAGGACAAATGTCTCCTCCAAAAAGAAACAGGCTGGATTTACCGTTTACATACGTGTGCACCTTTTGGTCTAAATGAAAAACTTGAATTTGCTTCGTTTTTGTAATATCTATTGGAAATTTTCTTCATTTACATAATTTTAGGTGTTTTGTACATACCTCTTATTTGATTAAATCGGTGCAAATTGTTTTTGCCTTGGACGGTTTTAGCATGGTTAGATACTAATCTAAAACTATCAAAAGAAATTTTGTAAAAAACTTTTGAATTCTTATATATTTAGCCCTTTGTCTGCATCTTCTGAGGCCGGGGAGATAATCTCACTTCTCAGCATCATCCTTAACATGTTTAGTTTATGATTCGCATGTCTTCCAATGCACTATTTTTTCATTTTGTAACAAATTCATACATTCTAAAATTCATTGTATATACATTGTAATTTATTTTGATTTCCTTTGTTTGCAAATATTTTCATCATTTCCTGGAGGCGTGTTTTGTTTGGCCTATAAATGGCTGAGGTTGATACAATGACGTCAGCCCTGAGGAAGTCCCTGTCAGTCAAGGGGATGAAACGCGTGTAGGCAGTGTGACAAAACCAATCTCGCCACTGTACATTGGAGGGCCTGTTATGGAACATTCTTTGGGCTGGAGGTACATGGGCTTAAGGATACCCAGAGACTGCATGGAAATATGGAATTTTATATGCTGGACACCCCATGTACTTTCATACCTCTGTCTTATGTCTATGTCACCCTGTATCCATAAATACAGGATGGGTACAGGGTGTGAGTGCCCCTTGTGGGAGCAATTGTGACTCTATAAGCAAAGTGGGCATAAAAGACTTTATAGCTAATAAGAACTGTTCCTATATTCTGTAATAAGATGTATTCTATGTATGTTTAAGATCTGATTGTGTCTCAGGAGTCTGTCTGGGTAAACTGATTGTGT
This sequence comes from Bombina bombina, assembly GCF_027579735.1. Taxonomy (NCBI): domain Eukaryota; kingdom Metazoa; phylum Chordata; class Amphibia; order Anura; family Bombinatoridae; genus Bombina; species Bombina bombina. The sequence goes on from NC_069504.1 coordinate 578,910,458, forward strand.
CATTGTGTGATTATGTTAACTAGACTGCCCAACATCAGATTGTCTGAGTAAACGTTCTTCCCTAGTTAATTAACTTAATATGTTAATCTGTTTTACCTGTGAATAGACAATTGTTTGATGCATTGTTCATATGTTTGCTTTACTGTTAAACCAATGCCCTTTGTAACCTGAAGCCAGGGTGTATAAATCTGTGTGCTGCCTTCAAATAAAGCATATATTCTGTTTAAACCTGAAAACTGGCTGGTTTGTGAATTGCTGATTCCCTATGCAGGACGTTGTTCCCTGGTATTAACCCTTGGTACACTGTTGGTACCGTAACATTGGTGGCAGCGACGGAATGAACCTTATCGCCCAGAAGAGCAACTACACAAGCCAGTAACCTCAGGAAGAGGGGGATTATTACAATACTGACTAAGATGGAAAAGAGAAAAGTAAATTTTGCAGCTTTTAAAAACTTCCTGGAAACAGAAGGAGAGATTGATGGGTACCTTGCGGATTTTGAGAGGCAATGTGCACTACACAAGGTACCCGCAGAGGACTGGGTCACGATATTATCTGGAAAATTATCCGGCCGGGCCAGAGAGGCTTTTCGGGCCATTCCAGATGAGGAAGTCAGGGATTATAATACTGTAAAAGAGGCTCTGCTCTCCAGGTATGCGGTTACACCGGAGGCATACCGGAGACGGTTCAGAGACACTGTTAAATTAGCTGGAGATTCCTACCTTGAGTGGGCATGTAAGGTGCACCGCACAGCAGCTCACTGGATAGCGGGGTGCCAAGCCATATCTGGGGAAGAGGTGCTGCAGCTATTCCTGTTGGAACATTGCTTCGACAAATTACCCGCAGGAGTTCGAGAGTGGGTTCGGGACCGTAAACCCTCCACCCTGCAGGAAGCGGCTCGCTTGGCAGATGAGTATACGGATGCCCGCAAACTGGACATTGCTACCACTAAGCCCCCTGCTAGAGTGGAGTACAGACCCCCAGTCACCCCAGCAGCTGCCAGTTACCAAACCCCGGCGCACCGCTATACCACACGGCCTCCGGCCACGAACTACCCTCAGAGAGCCCTGTTCAATTCGCGGGGCTACTCACAACCTATTCGGTGCTTTAGATGTAAGCAACTAGGGCACAAAAGACCAGAGTGTCCCCTAAACGCAGCGAACCAAGCGCAGTCCTGGAGAAGACCCGCCGGCGGAATCCCACGTAATCCTCAGCCTGCGGCCCGCTACGTAGAGGCGCAAGAATGCTGGAGCATCCTACATGAGGCAGACCTTGTGCAAGCTGCCCACCGGAATAACCGGCAACTGGTTAAAGTGAATGGGAAGAAGGTCAGTGGTCTACGGGATACTGGTGCTACCATGACCTTGCTTCAAAAGAACTTGGTGTCTGAGAAACAGTACACTGGAGACACTGTGGCTGTGAGGGTAGCAGGGGGCGATGTGTTCAGCCTACCTGTTGCCAGGGTACATTTGGATTGGGGAGTGGGCGCTAGACCTGTGAATGTGGGGGTCAAGAAGGACTTACCTGCTGATGTTCTTCTTGGAAATGACTTGGCCCCCCTTGTTTCTGCCTACGCTCCTATGGGTCCCGCTGATGTTAACTCTGTGACTACCCGTGCCCAGATCCGTGCAGCAGAGACTGACCCACCTGCTGCTAAGCCCCAGGACGCTGAGCTCAGTAAATCTCTATCCGCTATTGATATGTGGAGGTCCCGTTACAATGCGCTGATGAAGGAGAAGAGGAGCGCAGAGGAAAAAGCACGTTTAGAACAGGAATCTCTGCTAGACAAGCTGCACCGACAAACTGCAGAAAACACCAGCTTGAGAGTGGAACATGAAACATTAAAGACAAACTTAGTGACACTGGAGGAGAAGCTGACGCTGGCTCATAGTGAGGTGCAGCAACTCAAGGGCACCCTATGTCAGTATGAAGGGATTGTGGATACCTATAAAGAGCAGGTACAGAAAACTCGTAAAGAAGCTGATGGGATTTTGAAGGACTGTTTGGCCCTGGTCTGGGCACTGAGGAATTTGAACCCTTGTTTGTATGGACAGGAATTCTCTCTCATAACGGGAATACAGATGGATTGTCCCAGCAAACTGACATGCCTACCAGGCGCTCTGGTGGTATATGCCACAGTATATACCCTGGACAGCCGAGCATGACAAACCAGAGGGAGAGGAGTTTGATGGTCCTGTCCCCCAGCAACACGGCTGTTTAGCCAAAGGGGAGACGATTGGTCTCCCCCTCCAGCAGCACAGCTATGTATCCGAAGGGGAGACAGTCGGTCTTCCCCTCCAGCAACCAGGCTCCCACCAGGCTACTTCCATGGTAGTGCTGGCACCCGGGCAGAGTACAGCTGGTCTCTGCCCACCTCGCAACCCACCAATTCAGCGTACCAGTCCCCCACACAGCTGTGGTGAGGCAACTGGACATGGACAAGTTTTCCCCGTACTCAGGTGTAGTAACCATTTATTGTGGGTGGGCTGTACTACTAATTGTGTTTTATGGGTGGGTTGCTGGACTAACCAGGGCACTGACCGGCAGGAGGTCAGATACCCTGTTAGTCTGTTTGGAAAAGGGGAGAGATGTGACAAAACCAATCTCGCCACTGTACATTGGAGGGCCTGTTATGGAACATTCTTTGGGCTGGAGGTACATGGGCTTAAGGATACCCAGAGACTGCATGGAAATATGGAATTTTATATGCTGGACACCCCATGTACTTTCATACCTCTGTCTTATGTCTATGTCACCCTGTATCCATAAATACAGGATGGGTACAGGGTGTGAGTGCCCCTTGTGGGAGCAATTGTGACTCTATAAGCAAAGTGGGCATAAAAGACTTTATAGCTAATAAGAACTGTTCCTATATTCTGTAATAAGATGTATTCTATGTATGTTTAAGATCTGATTGTGTCTCAGGAGTCTGTCTGGGTAAACTGATTGTGTCCTTGTGTGATTATGTTAACTAGACTGCCCAACATCAGATTGTCTGAGTAAACGTTCTTCCCTAGTTAATTAACTTAATATGTTAATCTGTTTTACCTGTGAATAGACAATTGTTTGATGCATTGTTCATATGTTTGCTTTACTGTTAAACCAATGCCCTCTGTAACCTGAAGCCAGGGTGTATAAATCTGTGTGCTGCCTTCAAATAAAGCATATATTCTGTTTAAACCTGAAAACTGGCTGGTTTGTGAATTGCTGATTCCCTATGCAGGACGTTGTTCCCTGGTATTAACCCTTGGTACACTGTTGGTACCGTAACAGGCAGCAGCTGATCTCTCTGATGAGACGCCTACTTGTGGGATTCGTTATTACCTACTTTGAAACTCCACAGAGTTTGTTTGTTGGTAGCAATTTGCACTTTACTTTTCATGTGCTTACCTTGATGTAGCAGTGATTTATGGAATCGTCATTTGAGCACATCTAAGACTGTGAGTGTTTGGATTATTACTCCTATAAGGCAGTGGAACTTAATACTTCCCACCGTGTAACAAGTGGATGCCTGGACATTTGTTTCACAATTTCACAGTCACCTGGAAGGACTGATTACCAGCTCTCTCAATGAGAGTTTTTTTCTGATGTTTAGAAAATTGTGTTATTTGCATGTTACAGTTTACGCTGTTTGAAATTTTGCCTTTCTGCACAGCTTATGCTCATTGCATTTATGTAATACCCATTTCTATACACATGGATCCTCTATATATATCATGACAGTATTAACCCTTTAATTTGGGACTGCCCTCTGATTGTGGTGTTGTGTTTAGTCATTGGTATAGTGTTTTGCAGCATCCGTTACTATCAACTGCAAACAACTGAAGTTACTATTTGTGCATATCTGTGTACTGATGGCTATTTTTTGCTTCATGTTTGAGCTAACTACATAGATCCTCACATTATTATCAAGACATCATATCCCTTATATTAATTTTGGGGATGTCCTCTGATAGAGGTGTTGTAGTTTTTCTCCCTTCTGAAGCCGATCATTAAACCTGTTCATATTCACACTTATGTTACATTCCCCAAGAGACGTCTCTCTCTCTGATGTCATGCTTTTATTTTTAATATTATTTTTCTTTTTGTTTATATAGTAATAAATTGTTAGTGCTTTGAACACATGCTGGTATTTTCAAGTTTTGTTCTCTGTCTCCACCAGGTTCCACACTTGTTACTTTATAAATGATAAATTTTGTATTCCTATTGCTACATTCATATTTCTAGGATCTTTTTGTGTGTGGAGAGTGCTGAATTCCCTATCTTTACATAAGGATTACTTATCCTTATTATCTTTATTTTGGTTTGTATACATAATAGTATTATAGGGTCTGCACCTCTGTCTATATTTATACACATATAATATAACAGATAATAATTTTTAAGCAGCTCCCTTACATTTATATTTTTACTATAATAAAGCTATAAACCCCTAAACCGATGGCCCCACACATCATAACTACTATTATAAACCTATTAACCACTAAACTGCCACCCCTCTACATCTCAACTACTATACTAAACCTATTAACCCCAAAACCTGCCGGCCCACCACATCGGGACACACTAAATTAAACTATTAACCCTTAATCCTAACTCTCCCCTAACTTTAAAATAAAGTTACAATATAACTATCTTAAAATAAATAAAAACTTACCTGTGAAATAAAAAAAACTAAGCTTAAACTATAAATAAACCTAACATAATTATTCTAAAAATATAAAATAAACGAAAAATAAAAAAATTAGTTACAAAAATTAAAAAAAACTTAACATTACAACCCCCCTCTAAAATTACGAAAGATAAAAAAAAACTAAGATTACAAAAAATAAAACAAAATGATCCAAAATAATAAAAATTAAACCTAATCTAATACCCCTTTAAAAACAAAAAAGCCACCCCAAAATAAAAACACCCCCTAATCTAACAAACTACCAATAGCCCTTAAAAGTGCCTTTTGTAGGGCATTTCCCTGAGACAATCAGCTCTATTACCTAAAAAAAATTACAAAGTACCCCCTAACAGTAAACCCCCCACCCGAACAACCCCCCCAAATAAAAAAACTAACTCTTAAAAAATCTAACCTACCCATTGCCCCTAAAGGGGAATTTGTATGGGCAGTAAGGGCAACCTACCCATTGCCCCTAAAGGGGCATTTGTATGGGCAGTAAGGGGAATCAGCTCTTTAGTGCCCATTAAAAAATAAAAAAGCCCTAATCTAAAAAAAAACACCCCATAAAAAAAACAACTAACAATAACCCCATCCAAGATGGCGTCCCTTCAATTCCGATTGGCTGATAGAATCCTATCAGCCAATCGGAATTAAGGTAGGAAAAATCCTATTGGCTGATGCAATCAGCTAATAGAATTGAGCTCGCATCCTATTGGCTGATGCAATCAGCCAATAGAATTGAGCTTTCATTCTATTGGCTGATTGGAACAGCCAATAGAATGCAAGCTCAATCCTATTGGCTGATTGGATAGGATTCTATCAGCCAATCAGAATTGAAGGGACACCATCTTGGATGACGTCACTTAAAGGAACCTTCATTCTTCAGTCGCCGTCGGATGGAAAAGGATGCTTCGCGTCGGATGTCTTCAAGATGGATCCGCTCCGCTCCCGATGGAAGAAGATAGAAGATGCAGCCTGAATGAAGACTTCTGCCGGTCTGGATGTCCTCTTCTGGCCGGATCGAATGAAGACTTCTGCCCCTCTGGAGGTCCATTTGTGCCCGGCTGGGTGAAGACGGCTCAAGGTAGGGTGATCTTCAAGAGGGTAGTGTTAGGTTTTATTAAGGGGGGATTGGGTGGGTTTTAGAGTAGGGTTGGGTGTGTGGGGGGTGGGTTTTAATGTTGGGGGTATTGTATTTTTTTTTACAGGTGAAAGAGCTGATTACTTTGGGGCAATGCCCCGTAAAAAGCCCTTTTAAGGGCTATTTGTAATTTAGTATAGGGTAGGGAATTTTTTTATTTTGGGGGGCTTTTTTATTTTATTAGGGGGATTAGATTAGTTGTAATTAGTTTAAAAATGTGTAATTTCTTTTTTATTTTCTGTAATTTAGTGGGTTTTTTTTCGTAATTTATTTTATTTTATTTAATTGTAATTCATTTTAGTTAGTTTAGGGAATTAATTTAATTATAGTGTAGTGTTAGGTTTTATTTTACAGGTAAATTTGTACTTATTTTAACTAGTTAGTTATTAAATAGTTAACTATTTAATAACTATTGTACCTAGTTAAAATAAATACAAAGTTGCCTGTAAAATAAATATAAACCCTAAGCTAGCTACAATGTAACTATTAGTAAATAGGAATAATTTAGGCCTAGATTTGGAGTTTGGCGGTAGCTGTGAAAACCAGCGTTAGAGGCTCCTAACGCTGGTTTTAGGCTACCTCCGGTATTTGGAGTCATTCAAAAATGGGTCTAACGCTCACTTTTCAGCCGCGACTTTTCCATACCGCAGATCCCCTTACGTCAATTGCGTATCCTATCTTTTCAATGGGATCTTCCTAACTCCGGTATTTAGAGTCGTGTCTGAAGTGAGCGTTAGAAATCTAACGACAAAACTCCAGCCGCAGAAAAAAGTCAGTAGTTAAGAGCTTTCTGGGCTAACGTCGGTTCATAAAGCTCTTAACTACTGTGCTCTAAAGTACACTAACACCCATAAACTACCTATGTACCCCTAAACCGAGGCCCCCCCACATCGCCGACACTCGATTACATTTTTTTTAACCCCTAATCTGCCGACCGCAAAGATCCGCCACCTACATTATAGCTATGTACCCCTAATCTGCTGCCCCTAACACCGCCGACCCCTATATTATATTTATTAACCCCTAATCTGCCCCCCTCAACGTCGCCTCCACCTGCCTACACTTATTAACCCCTAATCTGCCGACCGGACCTGAGCGCTACTATAATAAAGTTATTAACCCCTAATCCGCCTCACTAACCCTATAATAAATAGTATTAACCCCTAATCTGCCCTCCCTAACATCGCTGACACCTAACTTCAAACATTAACCCCTAATCTGCCGACTGGAGCTCACCACTATTCTAATAAATGTATTAACCCCTAAAGCTAAGTCTAACCCTAACACTAACACCCCCCTAAGTTAAATATAATTTTAATCTAACGAAATTAATTAACTCTTATTAAATAAATTATTCCTATTTAAAGCTAAATACTTACCTGTAAAATAAATCCTATTATAGCTACAATATAAAATTATAATGATATTATAGCTATTTTAGGATTAATATTTATTTTACAGGTAACTTTGTATTTATTTTAACCAGGTACAATAGCTATTAAATAGTTAAGAACTATTTAATAGCTAAAATAGTTAAAATAATTACAAATTTACCTGTAAAATAAATCCTAACCTAAGTTACAATTAAACCTAACACTACACTATCAATAAATAAATTAAATACAATTCCTACAAATAAATACAATGAAATAAACTAACTAAAGTACAAAAAATAAAAAAGAACTAAGTTACAAAAAATAAAAAAATATTTACAAACATTAGAAATATATTACAACAATTTTAAACTAATTACACCTACTCTAAGCCCCCTAATAAAATAACAAAGCCCCCCAAAATAAAAAAATGCCCTACCCTATTCTAAATTACTAAAGTTCAAAGCTCTTTTACCTTACCAGCCCTGAACAGGGCCCTTTGCGGGGCATGCCCCAAGAAGTTCAGCTCTTTTGCCTGTAAAAAAAAACATACAATACCCCCCCCCCAACATTACAACCCACCACCCACATACCCCTAATCTAACCCAAACCCCCCTTAAATAAACCTAACACTAAGCCCCTGAAGATCTCCCTACCTTGAGTCGTCTTCACCCAGCCGAGCCAAATTCTTCATCCAAGCGGAGCAAGAAGAGGTCCTCCATCCGGTAGAAGTCTTCATCCAAGCGGGGCAGAAGAGGTCTTCCATCCGATTGAAGTCTTCATCCAAGCGGGATCTTCTATCGTCATCCATCCGGAGCAGAGCGGCAGCATCCTGAAGACCTCCGACGCGGAACATCCATCCTGGCCGACGACTGAATGACGAATGACGGTTCCTTTAAATGACGTCATCCAAGATGGCGTCCCTCGAATTCCGATTGGCTGATAGGATCGGAATTAAGGTAGGAATATTCTGATTGGCTGATGGAATCAGCCAATCAGAATCAAGTTCAATCTGATTTTTTTATTCTGGGGGGCTTTGTTATTTTATTTGGTGGCTTAGAGTAGGTGTAATTAGTTTAAAATTGTTGTAATATATTTCTAATGTTTGTAAATATTTTTTTATTTTTTGTAACTTAGTTCTTTTTTATTTTTTGTACTTTAGTTAGTTTATTTCATTGTATTTATTTGTAGGAATTGTATTTAATTTATTTATTGATAGTGTAGTGTTAGGTTTAATTGTAGATAATTATAGGTATTTTATTTAATTAATTTATTGATAGTGTAGTGTTAGGTTTAATTGTAATTTAGGTTAGGATTTATTTTACAGGTCATTTTGTAATTATTTTAACTATTTTAGCTATTAAATAGTTCTTAACTATTTAATAGCTATTGTACCTGGTTAAAATAAATACAAAGTTACCTGTAAAATAAATATTAATCCTAAAATAGCTATAATATCATTATAATTTATATTGTAGCTATATTAGGATTTATTTTACAGGTAAGTATTTAGCTTTAAATAGGAATAATTTATTTAATAAGAGTTAATTAATTTCGTTAGATTAAAATTATATTTAATTTAGGGGGGTGTTAGTGTTAGGGTTAGACTTAGCTTTAGGGGTTAATACATTTATTAGAATAGCGGTGAGCTCCAGTCGGCAGATTAGGGGTTAATAATTGAAGTTAGGTGTCGGCGATGTTAGGGAGGGCAGATTAGGGGTTAATACTATTTATTATAGGGTTAGTGAGGCGGATTAGGGGTTAATAACTTTATAATAATAGCAGTGCGGTCCGGTCGGCAGATTAGGGGTTAATAAGTGTAGGCAGGTGGAGGCGACGTTGTGGGGGGCAGATTAGGGGTTAATAAATATAATATAGGGGTCGGCGATGTTAGGGCAGCAGATTAGGGGTACATAGGGATAATGTAAGTAGCGGCGGTTTACGGAGCGGCAGATTAGGGGTTAAAAATAATATACAGGGGACAGCGATAGCGGGGGCGGCAGAATAGGGGTTAATAAGTGTAAGGTTAGGGGTGTTTAGACTCGGGGTACATGATAGAGTGTTAGGTGCAGACGTAGGAAGTGTTTCCCCATAGGAAACAATGGTGCTGCGTTAGGAGCTGAACGCTGCTTTTTTGCAGCCGGCTCAGCCCCATTGTTTCCTATGGGGAAATTGTGCACGAGCACGTTCAGCTAGCTCACCGCTGACTTAAGCAACTCTGGTATTGAGGTGAGATGTGGAGCTAAATTTTGCTCAACGCTCACTTTCCAGCTCAAACAGCCCCATTGTTTCCTATGGGGGAATCGTGCACGAGCACGTTTTTGAGGCTGGCCGCGTCCGTAAGCAACTCTGGTATCGAGAGTTGCAGTTGCGTTAAATATGCTCTACGCTCCTTTTTTGGAGCCTAACGCAGCCATTCTGTGGACTCTCAATACCAGAGTTATTTTAAAGGTGCGGCCAGAAAAAAGCCAGCATTAGCTACGCGGGTCGTTACAGACAAAACTCTAAATCTAGTCGTTAATTATAGTACATTTATTTAGATGTATTTAAATTATATTTAAGTTAGGGGGGTGTTAGGGTTAGACTTAGGTTTAGGGGTTAATAAATTTATTATAGTGACGGTGACATTGGCAGCGGCAGATTAGAGGTTAATAAATCTAATATAGTTACGGCGATGTTGGGGGCAGCAGATTAGAGGTTAATAAATATAATGTAGGTGGCGGCAATGTTGGGGGCAGCAGATTATGGGTTCATAGGGATAATGTAGGTGGCGGCGGTGTCCAGAGCGGCAGAATAGGGGTTAATAATATAAAGTAGGTGTCGGCGATGTCAGGGGCGGCAGATTAGGGGTTAATAAGTGTAAGATTAGGGGTGTTTAGACTCGGGGTTCATGTTAGGGTGTTAGGTGTAGACTTAGAGAGTGTTTCCCCATAGGAAACAATGGGGCTGCGTTAGGAGCTGAACACTGCTTTTTGCAGGTGTTAGTTTTTTTTTCAGCCGGCTCAGCCCCATTGTTTCCTATGGGGAAATTGTGCACGAGCACGTTCAGCTAGCTCACCGCTGACTTAAGCAACTCTGGTATTGAGGTGAGATGTGGAGCTAAATTTTGCTCAACGCTCACTTTTCTGAGGCTAACGCCGGCTTGCAGAAAACTTGTAATACCAGCGTTGTCTTAAGTGAGTGGTGAGAAAAAAAGGCTTGTTAGCCCCGCACACCATTACTGACAAAAACTCGTAATCTAGCCGAAAGATTTTAATATTCAATTAAAATGAGCCAAGGAAATTTTTTTTATCCCAAATTAGGATCGATCCCCAGCTAAAATTATGTGAGAAAATGTAAGTAAAACTTTTAATAAACATCAAATAAACTTCTAAAATCCCCCTCAGGCAACCCCATACCTAAATTACTAAGGTGCCTTACAACAACTTTTTCCCCAGAAACGTTATGAAGTAAAGCCGGTCATGTGAACGCAACTGCCAAGCTCAAATTACTGCTGCTACACAGAGGCACTAAAAATAGCTTCCTGGTACACTGAGTAACAGAAATAACCGTTTATTTAAAACCTGACAGTTTACAATGTTGCATTGTTTTATTTTAAAGCAACGGGGAAATGAATAAACTGCTGAAATAGAAAATTCAGCCTTACTTTCAGTTTAAACTTGTATTGTTTTATCAAGTAAATATGTGTCAGAAAATAAAGCCTAATAAAAACATTTTACCCTTTCTTTTTAAAGAGTTTATATGTTAGTCTCACACATGCCCCAGTGTAACCCATACAACAGGATTATCTATGTCACAATAAAAAAGTAGTGTTTTTTAATTTGTTAAGTGCATGGTCTCCCCAACTGGAAGAAAAAGCATGTACCTGCTCCGCTGTCCGGCATGTAGACAGTTACAAGGTATGAGAAGACACAGTTCTTCACAGAGACCTTTGAAAAAGAAAGAACAGAGTAGCCAACTCTGGCTTTCTTAACTAGGGCAGCAATTGTTAGGAAAATGCAGTAAGTACCTCTTTACAAGTTCCTAACTGCTTTAAAGCCACCACTACCAGACTGCAAGGAATGACGTGGAATACACCTATACCCCAAAACTTGCTTGTAGATTAAATCAAATTTTTTCTTCAGACACCTATACTTCACCTCCTCCATGCATAGAAGGCAAAGAGAATGATTGGGAGTTGTGGGTAAGGGAGTGATACTTAGCAGTTTAACTGTGTTGCTCTTTGTCTCCTCCTGCTGGCCAGGAGTGATATTCCCAACAGTAATTACTCAAGCCGTGGACTCACCATATCTTAGGAAAAAATGTACTCACAGTTCCTGAAATCCGAACATCCATCTTCATCCAGGCGCGACACCATCATCCATCGCGGGGGCATCTTCTATCTTCATCCTGGTGGCGCAGATCTGTGGCAGCACAGAGATGAGAAGAACCGGCGGTGACGACAACATCCAGAGCGGAGCCTCCTCTTTGTATGTTTTTTTCAGGTAAAAGAGCTGTTTAACTTAGGGCAATGCCCTACAAAGGGCTATTGGTAGTTTATTCTAAATTAGGTTGTTGCAATGTAGGGGGCTGGTGGTTTAGAGCTTAATAGTTTTTGTTGGTGGTAGTGATGTGGGAGGCCAGAGGTTTAGGGTTATAGGGAATAGGGGTTAATATCTTTATTATAGTGTGGGCGATGTTGCAGTGTGAGGGAATAGGGGTTAATAACTTTAGTATAGTGTTGGCGATATTTAGAGCGGCAGATTAGAGGTTAATAGATTTATTTAGCTGGAGGCGATATCGGGACCGGCAGATTAGTGGTTAGTAACTTTATGTAGGTGTCAGCGATGTTGGGGCGGCAGATTAGGGATGTTTAGATGTGGGGTTTATGTTAGGGTATTAGGTTTAAACGTTTTGTTTTTTCCCCATAGACATCAATGGGACTGCGTTAAGGAGCTTTTCATTCGGCGATCGCAGTTGTTAGTTTTTTTTCTAACCCGCTCTCCCCATTGATGTCTATGGGGAAAGCGTGCACGAGCACGTCAAAACAGCGCTTGTATTTTGTGTGGTATAAAGATCAACGCAACCATATTGCACGCAAAAGTCAGCTGTTTCAAAACTTTCAATGGCTGCGCTATAGAGGGTGAAATAACGCAACTTTTGTTGCATTCGTTAAATTCCCTATAGCGAGCATAACTCGCAATCTACTTGTAAGAAAGGTAAAGCATTTTACATTGATTCTGAAAACTTACAGGAAAATGCATGTTTGTTTACTTCTTATCCCAAGAACCAAAGTGCTCATTGGCTGACATGAACAACTCTCAGCACTGGGGAATAGTGAGGCATAAAATAGCATAATGTTTTGTTTTCTTTTTAATACAGAAACCAGAAAATACAATTTAACATAACCTCTCTAAGATGTCACAAAGAAAAAACAATTGGCTAGATTACGAGTTTTTGTCGGTAAGGCTTGCGGTGCTAACGAGCAGTTTTCCCTCACCGCTCACCTACAGACAACGCTGGCATTAGTCGCAGAAAAGTGAGTGGAGAGCAAAATTTAGCTCCACATCTCACCTCAATACCAGCGCTGCTTACGGTAGCGGTGAGCTGGCTGATCGTGCTTGTGCACGATTTCCCCATAGGGATCAATGGGGCAAATTCAGCTGAAAAAAAACCTAACACCTGCAAAAAAGCAGTGTTCAGCTCCTAACGCAGCCCCATTGATTCCTATGGGGAAATAAAAGTTATGTCTACACCTAACATCCTAACATGAACCCCGAGTCTAAACACCCCTAATCTTACACTTATTAACCCCTAATCTGCCGCCCCTGACATCGCCGACACCAACATTATATTATTAACCCCTAATCTGCCGCTCCGGACACCGCCGCCACCTACATTATACTTATGAACCCCTAATTTGCTGCCCCCAACATTGCTGACACCTACATTATATTTATTAACCCCTACTCTGCCGCCCCCAATGTCGCCGCAACCTAACTACAATTATTAACCCCTAATCTGCCGCCTATAACGTCGCCGCCGCTAAGTTATTAACACCTAAACCTAAGTCTATACCTGACCCTAACACCCCCTAACTTAAATATAATTTAAATAAATCTAAATAAAATTACTACAATTAAATAAATAATTCCTATTTAAAACTAAATACTTACCTATAAAATAAACCCTAAGCTAGCTACAATATAACTAATAGTTACATTATAGCTAGCTTAGGGTTTATTTTTATTTTACAGGCAACTTTGTATTTATTTTAAACTAGGTAGAATAGTTATTAAATAGTTATTATGTATTTAATAAACTACCTAGCTAAAATAAAGACAAATTGACCTGTAAAATAAAACCTAACCTAAGTTACAATTACACCTAACACTACACTATAATTAAATTAATTCCCTACACTAACTACAATTAAATAAATTAAATACAATTATCTAAATTATGAAAAAAATATACACTAAATTCCGATTCTATCATCCAATCGAAATTAAGGTAGAAAAAATCCTATTGGCTGATCCAATCAGCCAATAGGATTGAGCTTGCATTCTATTGGCTGATTGGAATCCGGATTTTTTCTACCTTAATTCCGATTGGTTGATAGAATTCTATCAGCCAGTCGGAATTGAAGGGACACCATCTTGGATGACGTCACTTAAAGGTACCGTCATGTAGTCGTCGGATCAAGACAGAAGAGGGTGCTCCGCGTCGGATGTCTTGAAGATGGACCCGCTCCGCTCCAGATGGATGAAGATAGAAGATGCCGCCTGGATGAAGACTTCTACCCGTCTCGAGGACCTCTTCTTCCCGGCTTGGATGAAGACTTCTGCCCGTCTGGAGGATAATTTCTGCTCGGTTGGGTGAAGACGTCTCGAGGTAGGGTGATCTTCAAGGGGTTAGTGTTAGATTTTATTAAGGGGGGATTGGGTGGGTTTTAGAGTAGGGTTGGATGTGTGGGTGGTAGGTTTTAATGTTAGGGGGGTATTGTACCGTTTTTTACAGGTAATAGAGCTGATTACTTTGGGGCAATTCCCCGCAAAAGGCCCTTTTAAGAGCTATTTGTAAATTAGTATAGGGTAGGGCTTTTTATTATTTTGGGGGGCTTTTTATTTTATTAGGGGGATTAGATTAGGTGTAATTAGTTTAAAAAAAATTGTAATTATTTTATTATTTTCTGTAATTTAGTGTTTTTTTTCCTGTAATTTAGATAATTGTATTTAATTGTAGTTAGTGTAGGGAATTAATTTAATTATAGTGTAGTGTTAAGTGTAATTGTAACTTAGGTTAGGTTTTATTTTACAGGTCAATTTGTCTTTATTTTTGCTAGGTAGTTTATTAAATACATAATAACTATTTAATAACTATTCTACCTAGTTAAAATAAATACAAAATTGCCTGTAAAATAAAAACAAAACCTAAGCTAGCTACAATGTAACTTTTAGTTATATTATAGCTAGCTTAGGGTTTATTTTACAGGTAAGTATTTAGTTTTAAATAGTAATAATTTATTTACTTGTAGTAATTTTATTTCGATTTATTTAAATTATATTTAAGTTAGGGGGTGTTGGGTTTAGGGTTAGACTTAGATTTAGGGGTTAATACATTTAATATAGTTGCGGCGACGTTGGGGGCGGCAGATTAGGGGTTAATAAATGTAGGTAGGTGTCGGCGATGTTAAGGACGGCAGATTAGGGGTTAATAAAATGTAACTAGTGTTTGCGAGGCGGGAGTGTGGCGGTTTAGGGGTTAATATATTTATTAAAGTGGCGGCAATGTCCGGTCAGCAGATTAGGGGTTAAAAAATTTTATTTAAATGTTTGTGATGTGGGGGGGGGCTCGGTTTAGGGGTTCATAGGTTGTTTATGGGTGCTAGTGTACTTTTTAGCACTTTAGTTAAGAGTTTTATGTTACGGCGTTAGCCCATAAAACTCTTAACTACTGACTTTTAAATGCGGTATCAGTCTTGACAGGAGAGGCTGTACCTCTCACTTTTGCCAAGACTCGTAATACCGGTGTTAAGAAAATCCCATTGAAAATATGGGATACGCAATTGAAGTAAGTGGATTTGCGGTATGTTCGAGTCGTGGAAAAAAAGTGAGCGGTAAACCTGTACCTGCAAGACTCGTAATACCAGCGGGCGTTAAAAAGCAGCGTTTGGGACCTCTCAACGCTGCTTTTTTTAACCCTAACGCAAGACTCGTAATCTAGCCGCAAGTTATTATCCCTTAAAAATAAATTAGACTAGCCAGACAGCATCAACATGCTCCTTACAGCACAGTGGTAGTGTTATGTCACTATTGGCCAATACCCTTTAAGATCAGCCAATAACTAATCTACAATTTTCTTATTGCTACAGGCACTGTAATTAGATATATATTTTAGCCTACATTTATATGAAATATTGTTTCTGTATTATAATAATTATGATTGCTGCTATGATTTATTGTGGTATGTTTTACTCATTGATTGATGTAGTTTTGCTTATTACCGATCAACATTATTATTTTTTGCTTACAACACTGACTCATTGTAAAAACAACAACAATACAATACAATACATGGAATTGGACTAAAAAAAAAGGGAAAAAATACACCTCACTGGGACCCAGTGCAAATGCTGTGGTAGGGCCACCCATTTAACTGTACTCTTTGTGGTCATTTCCAGAAGTTGATCTGGCATTCAAGAAATTAAAAGAAGAGCTTCTTCTCTTTGACTATAAGTCATTCTTCCCACTTAGGCCTTGCTTCCATTGAGTCGTTAAAAATGGAGCAGTAAGCTACCGAAGCGGCCGAAAGCTAAAAGTAATTTACGGCTTCATTTTAGTACCAGGTTTCCATTGAAATATTTTGCAGATAGTGTGCAGTCGCTCTTTTCGTGTAGCTGTAAGTTAACGTTGTGTTAACGCTTCCATCTGATGTCGGATTTCTTGAAAATCAATTAGTTGCTAAGGTAACCTGACCTTACGCTATAGAATTTACGTTCAACGTCCGTGCTCCTTACCGGTGATCACCTCTCAAGAAAAATAAAGATACACTTATCCATATTTTTAATAATCAAATACTATTTTTTTAATATAATTATATTTACCACTTCATAAATATAAGTAATATGTATTGCTGCCCTAGGCATAGGTCTAGTTTGCATCCTGTAGATATGTTCTTGCATATATTATTATATTTAAATATATACTGATATTTCTATTAGAATATAAGTTCAACTATTTCTATACATGAGACAACAATAAATATTACTTATAACAATTTATTTCTACATTAAAACACTTGCATTATTTGCAAGTTTTATAATTTCAATAGAAAATAGGTCTCAAAAAGCACAATTTTCCTCTTTTACACCTAGTTGAGCTGGGTGTAATATTTCTCAATGTATCGACAGCCTCAGACAGTATATTAACGGTTTGCGCTTTCATTGGAAACCTGGTATAATTTATCGATTAACGGCTTCTATTACTTTCTATGGGACGCAAAGATTTTTTCGGCAGCCGGAGTCCAGCTGCCGATATTGAGGTATAACACGCCATTGGAAACAGTCGATAAATGATATTGCTTTCGACAGCATATTTAATGGTTTGCGAGTGCACGCAAACTGAATTACGACTCAATGGAAGCGAGGCCTTAGTTTATACCAGAGGAATCACCCTTGTGCAGCCTTCTTGTACAAATATGACTGCAGGGTTTTCTTTATAGCAACACCGTGGAAGCCATATTGAAAACACTGCCACCATATTTGAATGCAAATCCATATACTTTTCTTAAGCTATAAGCCTTAGAGGGTGATCACAGGGGCAAGACATGATGCAGGAGAAGCCAGGCCCAACCAGGCTACCTGTTGCAAAGCGTTAACTATTTACTTTCACTCAGGATAATTAAAGTCAGACAAAAGGTACGTAGCTGTACCTGTGCTGAAAAAAGGAATACTATTTATGGTAAAGGAAAATCAGACTTCATAGCAGCACTCATGCCTCAAAAACACATTTAGGGCTAAATTACAAGTGTCACACTAACATTTGCGCGCAAGCAGTATCTCCTTTGAAGTGTATGGAGAGAGTAAATTAGCGCGCGTCGGGTTTTGCTTACGCGAAAAAGTTTTACTTTCAACTTGTAAAAAGAGCACGGGTTAGCAAAAAGATTACTTCTAGTAATGCTTACACTCTAGCGGGAGTGCTAAATAGTGCACCACTTGCAATTTAGCTCTAAGTATTTATTCACTGTGGCTATTGTCACTTACAATTGAAAACCATGTATTCCAGGCTTGATCTCTGTTCAGCCTTACTATACTGTAACAATTAAGCTTTTCCAGCTGCCTCTCCTATATGCAGTCAGCTGTGAAGGTAAGCAGCAGTCTCTAGTCGCACAGACCAGGTACTCAGTGATGTCATTACTCGTGTCACTAACTGTCTTTCGCATATTTCATCTTGGATGTTCTCTCATTACCTTAAGCTAAATCTTTCCAAAACTGATTATTTTCTGATATTTTCCAAAATCTCTAACTTATATCTTTCTCTGAAAGTTGATAATAGCACCATAACTGGAGGCCTGGAGTGTATTTGTCACACTTGACTCTCTCTTTCATCCTTCACATCCAATCTGTGGGCAACTCCTGCCATTTCCACCTTAAAAACATCTCCAAAACTCCATCCCCTCTGGACTCCCTAGTTGCCATTGATCTCCTTTTCTGCTCCTGAATTCTGGCATACCTGTATGTACCTGCTTCTGAAGCTAAGTACCCTCTGCTGTGATACCTATGTATGCTTACCTTACTGCTGAGACCAACGACCTATGCTGTGATACCTGTGTATGCTTACCTTACAGCTGAGACCAAATACCTCTGCTCTGATACCTGTGTATGCTTAACTTACTGCTGAGACCAAAGACCTCTGCTATGATACATGTATATGTTAACCTTACTGCTGAGACCAAAGACCTCTGCTATGATACCTGTATATGTTTACCTTACTGCTGAGACCAAAGACCTCTGCTATACATGTGTATGCTTACCTTTCTGCTGAGACTGAAGACTCTACTGTTCAGGGATGCATGCAATATACGCTAACCTTTTCCAACCTCAGTTCCTCTCCTCCTTTTTTATCCACTTTAGCCCATTAGGATGTAAGCCTATGAGCCCAGCTGTTTGTTGATCACCTTCATCAGAGCTGATTTACAACAGTGCAACTCTTGGCAGGGCCTTCTACCCACTTGCTCTATATAAATGTTACCTTGCATATCATACTTTTTGTTTTGTTTAAAGCGCTGTGGAATCTGTTAGCGCTCTATATAATAACTGATAATAATAATAACTCAGGGGGCGGTGTTCTCAACTGGCAGCCAAGTACCCTCAACCAATCTAAACTGCGGAGAAGCTTGGTTATTAAATTTATCTCATTCTTTTGATTGCCTGGGTTGAAGGAGCAGCAATGCATTACCGGGAGCTAGCTATTAACACATTAGGTGGACCAATGACAAAAAGCATATATGTGCACCCACCAATCACCAGCTAGGTCTCAGTAGTTTATTGCTGCTTCTGAGTCTTCCTAAGTATGCTTTTAAAAAAAGAATACCATGAGAACAAAGAACATTAGATAATAGAAGTAAATAAAAAAGTTGTTTAAAATCTAAATCATGAAATAATTGTTTTTACCACCAGTTCCCAAACTTTACCACCTCTATGGAAACTAACCCTGGGATGGACTCTTTTTTGGTATGTAGGTAGCCTATTCCCCAAGAATTATGAAAAGAGTGGGCTTTGATGACTAGAGTGCATAGTCTTTAAATGTTGTTATTGATTTCACTGACAGTTGTTTGGGTTTTTACAGTTAGCTAATCTGTTTGTTACTATTTTCAAATAATAATACAGCATCAGATGGAAGCATTAACACAACGTTAATTTACACATACACGAAAAAGACCGACTGCACGCACTGGACAAAATATTTTAATGGAAACCTGGTACTTAAATCGAGCTGTAAACTACTTTTAGCTGTTGGCAGCTTCGGAAGCAACTCAATGGAAACGAGCCCTTTGTTTTAAATTTGTATCAAGTATCCTTAAAGATTTTCCTTTCTTTTTTTGCATCTAAATTAGGTCATTGTTTATTTAAATATAGGACATGCCCACCAATAAGTTGTGAAGGTTTTGCTTATCATTCATTAAGCTTCTATGCCACATAAAATTTCAAAATAAAATAGCTTTATTGTTCCTTTTTTCAAGCAAAAAATATTTTACATACTTTTATCTGATGCATATACCGGTATATTCTATTCCTTTTTTTTTTTTTTGCTATGTTCAGTATCAAAACTATGAGCATATTTTATATATACAGTTTGTATTTTTCACCAGACAACTGTTTAGTCTTCATGTTGGTTTATTCCTACTTACTACTAACTATTCCAGCCCCAAAAGCAAACAATCACCTAGATTACGAGTTTTGCGTTAGAGGCTGTGCGGTGCTAACGAGCAGTTTATGTTCACCGCTCACTTACAGACAGCGCTGGTATTACGAGTTTTTACAAACCAGACAAGAAGTGAGCGTTGAGCAAAATTTTGCTCATTACCGCACTCCAATACCAGCGCTGCTTACGTTAGCGGTGAGCTGGTGTAACGTGCTCATGCACTATTTCCCCATAGGAATCAATGGAGAGAGCCGGCTGAAAAAAAGTCTAACACCTGCAAAAAAGCAGCGTAAAGCTTCTTAACGCAGCCCCATTGATTCCTATGGGGAAATACATTTTATGTCTACACCTAACACCCTAACATGAACCCTGAGTCTAAACACCCCTAATCTTACACTTATTAACCCCATAATCTGCCGCCCCCGGCATTGCCGACACCTAAATTATAATTATTAACCCCTAATCTGCCGCTCCGGACACCGCCACTACCTACATTATACATATGAACCCCTAATCTGCTGCCCCCAACATCGCCGAACTCTACATTATATTTATTAACCCCTACTCAGCCGCCCCCAATGTCGCCGCCACCTACCTACACTTATTAACCCCTAATCTGCCGCCCACAACATCCCCACCACTATAATAAACATATTAACCCCTAAACCGCCGCACTCCCGCCTCGCAAACATTAGTTAAATATTATTAACCCTTAATCTGCTGGCCACAACGTCACTGCCACTATAATAAACAAATTATCCCCTAAACCGCCGCACTCCCGCCTCGCAAACATTAGTTAAATATTATTAACCCCTAATCTGCCGGCCCTAACATCACCATCACCTACCTACATTTATTAACCCCTAATCTGCCGCCATCAACGTCGCCGCCACTATACTAAATGTATTAACCCCTAAACCTAAGTCTAACAATAACCCTAACACCCCCTAACTTAAATATAATTAAAAGAAATCTAAATAAAAATTCCTATCATTAACTAAATAATTCTTATTTAAAACTAAATACTTACCTATAAAATAAACCCTAAGCTTGCTACAATATAACTAATAGTTACAATGTAGCTATCTTAGGATTTATTTTTAATTTTACAGGCAAGTTTGTATTTATTTTAACTAGGAAGAATAGTTATTAAATAGTTATTAACTATTTAATAACTACCTAGCTAAAATAAATACAAAGTTACCTGTAAAATAAAAGCTAACCTAAATTACAATTACACCTAACACTACACTATAATTAAATTAATTCCCTAAATTATTTTAAATAGGTTTTTTATTGAGGTTATTGACAAAACATCATCAAATAAACATGTTACATAGGTATTCAGAAACATTCTTTTAAACTATGACATTACTTAGGAGTTCAAAACTATGCTATAGTCACATGCAGGTATAGATTTTTCATGAGAAAACCCAAAGCAACATTTCCATATTTATATGTAACAGGCAAAACTGAAACCTCATTTTCTTCTTTATAGTATTTTCCTCTCCTAATAAAAGAAGCCACTTTTGGACTCCTGTCATCTAAAATGATGTCTAGAAGAAATAGAGGCCTAGTTATCAAGCCGTCAACCTCAAATACGCTGGAATTCCGCAGCGTATTTGTGGCGAGGCTGATTCGCCTTAGTTATCAAGCCCTAGACACCGGCAAAAGTAGAATTTAGTGACGTAAGCTTCGAATTAACCCCTAAATCGCCGCTCCCGGACCCCGCCCCAACCTATATTAAACTTATTAACCCCTAATCTGCCCCCCCTACACCGTCGCTACCTATAATAAATGTATTAACCCCTATTCTGCCACCCCCTACACCGCCGCCACTGTAATAAAATTATTAACCCCTAAACCTAAGTCTAACACTAACCCTAACACCCCCCTAACTTAAATATTAATTAAATAAATCTAAATACTATTTCTCTTATTAAATAAATTAATCCTATTTAAAACTAAATACTTACCTTTAAAATAAACCCTAATATAGCTACAATATAAATAATTATATTGTAGCTATTTTAGGATTTATTTTTATTTTACAGGCAAATTTAAATTTATTTTAACTAGGTACAATAGCTATTAAATAGTTATTTACTATTTAATAGCTATCTAGTTAAAATAAAGAGAAATTAACCTGTAAAATAAAAAATAACCTAAGTTACAATTACACCTAACACTACACTATACTTAACTAAATTATTCCTATTTAAAACTAAATACTTACCTGTAAAATAAACCTTAAGATAGCTGCAATGTAATTAATAATTACATTGTAGCTATTTTAGGATTGATATTTTTTTACAGGTAACTTGGTATTTATTTTAGCTAGTTAGAATAGTTATTAAATAGTTATTAACTATTTAATAACTACCTAGCTAAAAGAAATACAAAATTACCTGTAAAATATATCCTAACCTAAGTTACAATTAAACCTAACACTACACTATCATTAAATTAATTAAATAAATTAGCTACAAATAACTACAATTAAATTAAATAAACTAACTAAAGTACAAAAAATAAAAAAGCTAAGTTACAAAAAATAAAAAAAATAAGTTACAAACATTTAAAACATATTACAACAATTTTAAGCTACTTACAAGTAATCTAAGCCCCCTAATAAAATAACAAAGCCCCCCAAAATAAAAAAAATGCCCTACCCTATTCTACATTAAAAAAGTGCAAAGCTCTTTTACCTTACTAGGCCTTAAAAGGGCCTTTTGCGGGGCATGCCCCAAAGAATTCAGCTCTTTTGCCTGTAAAAGAAAAATACAGCCCCCCCCCAACATTAAAACCCACCACCCACATACCCCTAATCTAACCCAAACCCCCCTTAAATAAACCTAACACTACCCCCCTGAAGATCATCCTACCTTGAGTCGTCTTCAGCCAGCCGACCCACCGATGGAACCGAAGAGGAGATCTGGAGCGTAACAAGTCATCATCCAAGGCGCGCTGAAGAAGTCTTCCATCCGATGAAGTCATCATCCATGCAGCGTTTTCAATCTTCATCCATCCGGAGTGGAGCGGAGCCATCTTCAGACGAGCCGACGCGGAGCCATCCTCTTCTTCCCGACGACTAACGACGAATGGATATTCCTTTAATGGACGTCATCCAAGATGGCGTCCCTTCAATTCCGATTGACTGATAGGATTCTATCAGCCAATCGGAATAAAGGTAGGAAAAATCAGATTCAAGTTCAATCCGATTGGCTGATCCAATCAGCCAATCAGATTGAGCTCGCATTCTATTGGCTGTTCCAATCAGCCAATAGAATGCGAGCTCAATCTGATTGGCTGATTGGATCAGCCAATCGGATTGAACTTGAATCTGATTGGCTGATTCAATCAGCAAATCAGATTTTTCCTACCTTAATTCCGATTGGCTGATAGAATCCTATCAGCCAATTGGAATTGAAGGGACGCCATATTGGATGACGTCCCTTAAAGGAAAATCCATTCGTCATTAGTCATCGGGAAGAAGAGGATGGCTCCACGTCGGCTCGTCTGAAGATGGCTCCGCTCCGGATGGATGAAGATTGAAGACGCCGCATGGATGAAGACTTCTATCGGATGGAAGACTTCTTCAGCGCCGCCTGGATGAAGACTTTATCGGATGGAAGACTTCTTCAGCGCGCCTTGGATGATGACTTCTTCCGCTACGGATCTCCTCTTCGGTTCCATCGGTAGGTCGGCTGGCTGAAGATGACTCAAGGTAGGATGATCTTCAGGGGGGTAGTGTTAGGTTTATTTAAGGGGGGTTTGGGTTAGATTAGGGGTATGTGGGTGGTGGGTTTTAATATTGGGGGGGGTTGTATTTTTCTTTTACAGGCAAAAGAGCTGAATTCTTTGGGGCATGCCCCGCAAAAGGCCCTTTTAAGGGCTGGTAAGGTAAAAGAGCTTTGAACTTTTAAATTTAGAATAGGGTAGGGCATTTTTTTTATTTTGGGGGCTTTATTATTTTATTAGGGGGCTTAGATTAGGTGTAAGTAGCTTAAAATTGTTGTAATATGTTTTAAATGTTTGTAACTTATTTTTTTTATTTTTTGTAACAGCTTTTTTTATTTTTTGTACTTTAGTTAGTTTATTTATTTTAATTTAATTGTAGTTATTTATAACTAATTTATTTAATTAATGTAATGATAGTGTAGTGTTAGGTTTAATTGTAACTTAGGTTAAGATTTATTTTACAGGTAATTTTGTATTTATTTTAGCTAGGTAGTTAATAAATAGTTAATAACTATTTAATAACTATTCTAACTAGCTAAAATAATTACCAAGTTACCTGTAAAATAAATATAAATCCTAAAATAGCTACAATGTAATTATTAATTACATTGCAGCTATCTTAGGGTTTATTTTACAGGTAAGTATTTAGTTTTAAATAGGAATAATTTAGTTAAGTATAGTGTAGTGTTAGGTGTAATTGTAACTTAGGTTAGTTTTTATTTTACAGGTAAATTTCTCTTTATTTTAGCTAGGTAGCTATTAAATAGTTAATAACTATTTAATAGCTATTGTACCTAGTTAAAATAAATTGAAATTTGCCTGTAAAATAAAAATAAATCCTAAAATAACTACAATATAATTATTATTTATATTGTAGCTATATTAGGGTTTATTTTAAAGGTAAGTATTTAGTTTTAAATAGGATTAATTTATTTAATAAGAGAAATATTATTTAGATTTATTTAATTAATGTTTAAGTTAGGGGGGTGTTAGGGTTAGTGTTAGACTTAGGTTTAGGGGTTAATCATTTTATTACAGTGGCGGCGGTGTAGGGGTGGGGGCAGGATAGGGGTTAATACATTTATTATAGGTGGCGACGGTGTAGGGGGGCAGATTAGATTTGAATAAGTTTAATATAGGTTGCGGCGGGGTCCGGGAGCGGCGGTTTAGGGGTTAAACTATTTATTTAGTTGTGGCGAGGTCCGGGATCGTCAGGATAGGGGTTAATAACTTTATTATAGGTGGCAACGGTATGGGGGGCAGGATAGGGGTTACTAGGTATAATGTAGGTGGCGGCGGTGTCCGGGAGCGGCAGTTTAGGGGTTAATACATTTATAAGAATGGCAGCAGGGTCTAGGAGCGGCGGTTTAGGGGTTAATAACTTTATTGAGTTGCGGGGGGCTCCGGTATAGGGGGTAGAACAGTGTAGTTAGTGTGGGTGCTTAGTTACAGGCTAGCAATAAAGCAGCGAGATCGGATGAGTGATAACTATCACAGTCCGCTGCTCATCGCCCCGGCTTTTTGACAGCTTTATTGATAAGGGTCTGTGTAAAATAGAAAACACAAAAAATGCCTGAGGAAACAGTCTGAGACTGAGAAACACGTCGCAATTTATTATTGTTTTATTAAAGTGATTTTAACTTTTACTAAAAACACTTGCTGCCTATGAACTGGTTTTTATCTGAGGATATCACTGACCTAAAGACCACTGAGAGGACTATTGCATGCTGTATGCCACGAGCTAAGTCTGTTGGGTGACTGAATTAATCCCAGCCTGTCTCTATAGCATCATTGGGGATGCTTCACCAAATGTGAGTTCAAAATCTTATACTACTATCTGGTGTGGAATCACTCTAGTCATACAATACTAGGCCATATAGGCTTTTTTGTGTTTTCTATTTTACACAGACCCTGAACAACTCGAGAGGCCGGTCTGCTGGGTGACTGTTATAGATCCCAGACTGTGTCATTTGCACCAATTGAGGTGCTTCAATACATGTGAGTTCAACTATATAATAAAATCTACATACATTTGGAAACTACAATATTGGGCCATGTGGCGCATCTGTCTCTGTTTGATATTTTAGATTACTTAATTGGATCCTGGTCTGGACCACTACAGATTGCTGCCCTGGTATTCTACTATCAAGACCCTTATAAAGGATAATATAGTGATCATTGTCACCCATTAATCACTATTTTTGAGTGAGATACAACTGTCCTATTAACATTGTGATTATCAAATTGTATAGGCTAACATC
The DNA here is from genome assembly GCF_027579735.1 of Bombina bombina. NCBI lineage: Eukaryota > Metazoa > Chordata > Amphibia > Anura > Bombinatoridae > Bombina > Bombina bombina. The sequence goes on from NC_069504.1 coordinate 578,936,050, forward strand.
TATTTACTCTGTTCACAACATATATACTATTTTTGAGTGAGATACAACTGTCCTATTAACATTGTGATTATCAAATTGTATAGGCTAACATCTATTTACTCTGTTCACACCATATATACTAGTTACTATTGAATCAGTGTATCATCATTTATACTGAAAAGTGCATTTCTATTGGTAACATATAAGCTGCCTCATATACTACACATTATCATTTTTTAGATACTCTCAAGGGCGCCCCCTTTTCTTTTGTTGTATCCATTGTAATGCCACCATTGCTCAGCAAATACACAAGCATCTCCTGTATATGTTAGTGAGACAAACAGGTAATTGTACTTTAAAAGAGCTAATACAGTAGAAAATTCACTTAACCATACATCAAATAATATAATGACCTAGGTCATTAAGGTAACAAACATAAAGGAGCAGTAACTTTAAACATGCATCTAACGACGCTGAAGACAGACTTATGTAAAATCAAAGCAAAGGATATGGGGCGGTACTTGCTTAATCTATCAGGTTTAAATTCTATTAATATCTCAATGAGTGAAAACGTATCTGGCTCTCTGAGGGGTAGAAGTTAGCACAACAGGGGCATTGGTATATACGATAAACAAACTAAGGAGTCACAAAATATAGAAGTGCATAACTATAAAACTGTGAGCAAGCAGGAGTAGACAATCACAACAGGAGCACATTTAGAAGGGCATATTCAACAATATGGTTATGAACTGAAATTATATAAACATATAGGCTAACGTTTCAATGAGTTAAACCTGTATAGAGTAACAGAGGACAGTGGATCAACACATAAGGTTTTTATCATTTGATTTCAAATGGATATGATCCTTCATAAATGAGCAATAATTGGGGGCAAATTGCAAATAAACAACATTTCTATATTACTTTATACATCACTAATGCAAGGCAATTTGCCTATGTCAGTCCATAAACATATAATTATTCAGTGTAACATTAAGAAACATAGATGTCCAAGTTATTAACAGAGTCTCTCCGAGGCCAACATACAAACCAGGATAGATAGGCTAGTACATCAGGAGGTGACAGAGACAGTATTAAATTTAAATTTTCACCCCACACCAGACCGCAAGCCAGGGTGATCTCTACGGGAAGACTGATCCAGCAGTTCCAAGTTGGCTGTCAGGAGAGCAGGACCGCGTGTATGGCTAGGTAGCAGAGCTGTGGCTAGGTAACAGAACGCGGCTAGGAGAGAGGCCACTTCGCTACTACTGGTATGCTGGCATCCCCACATAGGCTCCCACGAGGTGCTTGTGTTCTGCAGCTGAGGATCATCCAAAAGGTAAAGTACCGATGCCAATCTAGTGCTACCGCCAGCCCCCGGTATGCAGGGAGTTGTAGAGGCAAGTGAGAGGTAGGACTCCGGTACTGCTAGCATTCTCAGGCTGCCACTAGAGAGAAAGGATGATCCTGAAGCGAGATGGGAGTGGGATTCCTGTCTGGCCTGTGATCTCCGGCCCTGCGTTGAATTCTGCTGAAGTGGCTTTACTTCCAGGTACGAGGCTTTCAGGGCTGGGTCCATCTGCAAGTTGGGACTCATTAAGCTAAGGGGCTCTGGAACAAAAGAGCACTTGGCTAGATCCACGCTATCTTCTCTCTGCTCTACTGTACCCTCCAAGCCAGGGAGCCCTGAGAAGTGTTCTGCCGACATCCAAGATAGCGGCTGCTGCGGCTCAACTGCAGTTTCTGAGCACCTCTGCTCACATTCAGCCAAAACGTCTGAGGAGGTAATAAATGTATTGTGGGGCTTGAAGGCCTCATCTATTGTGCGTAACAGCGCTTCGTTATGGCGCTCCAAAAGTCTCATTATCTGGTTGAGAACGAGCGCAGCCATGATTGCACATGGAGAGCGTGACAAAAAAGATTAGGATCAGGGTCTATAGAGATATTTAGTACTGCTGAAATGCCTTAAATGCAGCAGAAAGATAACCTTCCCCATGAATCTGTATAGCGGGGTAAAAAAAAAAAAAAAAAGCAAATTATGCAATAAAACCTTTAAGATCAAGAGATGTTTTAGGAGCTCTGAAAATGTGCGTCTTGTCTTTGTGGTAGTTGGCTCCGCCCGACTTATTTCCCTAAATTAAATACAATGAAATACAATTAAATAAAATTATCTAAAGTACAACCCCCCCCACTAAATTACAGAAAATAATAAACAAATTACAAGATTTTTAAACTTATTACACCTAATATAATCCCCCTAACAAAATAAAAAAAAAAAACTAAATAAAAAGCCCTACCCTACACTAAATTACAAATAGCCCTTAAAAGGGCCTTTTGCGGGGCATTGCCCCAAAGTAATCAGCTCTTTTATCTGTAAAGAAAATTACAAATCCCCCCCAAACATTAAAACCCACCACCCACACAACCAACCCTACTCTAAAACCCACCCAATACCCCCTTTGAAAAAAACTAACACTAACCCCTTGAAGATCACCTTACCGGAAGAAGTCTTCATTCAACCGGGCCGAAGTCCTCAACGAAGCTGGGAGAAGTCTTCATCCAAGCCAGACGAAGTGGTCCTCCAGACGGGCAGAAGTCTTCATCCAGACGGCATCTTCTATCTTCATTCATCCGGCGCGGAGCGGGTCCATCTTCAAGACATCCGACGCGGAGCATCCTCTTCATCCGATGGCTAAGACTGAATGAAGGTTCTTTTAAATGATGTCATCCAAGATGGCGTCCCTTCAAATCCGATTGGCTGATAGAATTCTATCAGCCAATCGGAATTAAGGTAGAAAAAATCCTATTGGCTGATGCAATCAGCCAATATGATTGAGCTGGCATTCTATTGACTGTTCCCATCAGCCAATAGAATGCGAGCTGATCAAGATGAGTGCAAGATCGAGATGCAATCAGCCAATAGGATTGTTTCTACCTTAATTCCGATTGCTGATAGAATTCTATCAGCCAATTGGAATTGAAGGGACGCCATGTTGAATGACGTCATTTAAAGGAACCTTCATTCAGTCTTAGCCGTCAGATGAAGAGGATGCTCCGCGTCGGATGTCTTGAAGATGGACCCGCTCCGCGCCGGATGGATGAAGATAGAAGATGCCATCTGGATGAAGACTTCTGCCCGTCTGGAGGACCACTTCTGCCTGACTTGGATGAAGAATTCTCTCGGCTTCGTTGAGGACTTCAGCCCGGTTGGATGAAGACTTCTCCCAGTAAGGTGATCTTCAAGGGGTTAGTGTTAGTTTTTTTAAGGGGGTATTGGGTGGGTTTTAGAGTAGGGTTGGTTGTGTGGGTGGGTGGGTTTTAATCTTGGGGGGGGATTTGTAATTTTTTTTTACAGGTAAAAGAGCTGATTACTTTGGGGCAATGCCCCACAAAAGGCCCTTTTAAGGGCTATTTGTAATTTAATGTAGGGTAGGGCTTTTTTTATTTTGGGGGGCTTTTATATTTTGTTAGGGGGATTAGATTAGGTGTAATTAGTTTAAAAATCTTGTAATTTGTTTATTATTTTCTGTAATTTAGTGTTTGTTTTTTTGTACTTTAGATAATTTTATTTAATTGTATTTAATTGCATTTAATTTAGGGAAATAATTTAATTATAGTGTAGTGTTAGGTGTAATTGTAACTTAGGTTAGGTTTTATTTTACAGGTAACTGTATTTATTTTAGCTAGGTAGTTATTAAATAGTTATTAAATAGTTAATAACTATTTAATAACTATTCTACCTAGTTAAAATACAAACTTGCCTGTAAAATAAAAATAAATCTTAAGATAGCTACAATGTAACTATTAGTTATATTGTAGCTAGCTTAGGGTTTATTTTATAGATAAGTATTTAGTTTTAAATAGGAATTATTTAGTTAATGATAGGAATTTTTATTTAGATTTATTTTAATTATATTTAAGTTACGGGGTGTTAGGTTTAGGGTTAGACTTAGATTTAGGGGTTAATAACTTTAGAATAGTAGCGGCGACGTTGGGGCGGCAGTTTAGGGGTTAATACATGTAGGTAGGTGTCGGCGATGTTAGGGACGGCAGATTAGGGGTTAATATTATTTAACTAATGTTTGCGAGGCGGGAGTGCAGCGGTTTAGGGGTTAATATGTTTATTATAGTGGCGGCGATGTCTGGTTCGGAAAATTAGGGGTCAAAAATTGTATTTTAGTGTTTGCGATGCGGGAGGGCCTCGGTTTAGGGGTTAATCGTTATGGGTGTTAGTGTACTTTTTAGCACTTAGTTAAGAGTTTTATGCTACGGTGTTGTAGTGTAAAACTCTTAGGGACTTCCGGTGGGCGGGTGAAAGTGTCGGTCGCAGCACAGAGAGCTCCGGAGCTTTGAGGCTTAAAACTGCAATATACCGGTAGCGACCATCCCCAAACAGTGCTATATTCCTTGGCAGGAGAGGTACTAACCTGCCTGGACATCGGACAGCAAGAAATCTACCAACTGATTCCCCCGCCGCAAGTCGCAAGACAGAAGAAGAAGCAGAGACTAGCTGCAGAGATAGGTAACTGTCTCCCAACTTATCACAAAATAAAACAAGTCACTTCCCACAATTACATAAGGGGATAGGAGACAAACGATCATCTCACCTGTACATCTCTCTAGCTAACAAACTGACTTTAGCTACTGGCGGGAAAAGCCGCCATTACTCTCAAAATACAGGTGCGCCGCGGCGCCCCTCCACCTCCTTTAAGAGAGACTGCAAAATAGATTGTAACTGGGGGCATTGGGGTTATCACTTAGCTCCACTTACCCTCAAAGGTAATCCAGGGGAATACTACTCAAACTAAACAGATAAACAGATAAACCCCAGTTGCAACAGTACATTTTAAACGGAGCGAGAGGGAGCGAGAGGGAGAGCACAGCTTAGGGAGCCCCGCATAGAGCGCTTAAGACTGCCAGTGCACATCAGGAAATATTACTTTTGCAATAGCGGTATGTGCACTAATACTATGCAAGGCTAGGTCCTAGACCCCATGCCTCCCCTCACACCCACCGCATATTGACCTCTCTACTAGTCCTGATCAGTTCAATACTTAAAAGCCCTGAGACATCCAACAAAGACTGTTACACTAATCTACTTGAGACTCTTGGCTGAGAGACTCTTGGATCTGTATGCAAAACTATTATCAATCCTACACTAAAACAACAAACACTATGGCGAGCAGACTCAAAAATGCAGAAAAGAAAAAGACCCACTTAGAAAATACACAGACTGCAATAAGTGCAGAAGATATGGGGAATACAAATCATATTGACACACACCCTATAGTGTCACAGATATCAGCCCTATTTTTGCCGAAGATAGACCAGCTCCAAACTGGAATGGATTCCCTCACTGCTGAAGTAAAATCTTTCAATGGCAGGCTAACACAAGTTGAAATGAAAGTAGCAGAAGGGGAGACCCGCCACAGAGAATCTGCATCTAACATTCAAACACTACAACAGCAGACTGACCGTTTGTGGGCAAAGATAGATGACCTGGAAAACAGGTTGAGACGAAATAACATCCGTATAGTGGGTATTCCAGAGTCTCTCCCAGGGACACAGCTCATAGAGTTTGCTGAAAACACCTTGCACAACTTACTACATGTCCCCAGATCATGCTTGCCATGCACAGTAGAAAGGGCACACAGAATAGGAGATCCAAGAAGACAAGGAGACAAGAATCAGCAGCCAAGACAAGTAATGGTGAAGTACCTCAACTTTAAGGCGAAGATCGCCATATTGCAGGCATACAGAAAAATCCCATCCTTAGAATACGAGGGCAAAAAAAATCTACTTGTTCCAAGATTACTCTGCGGCGGTAGCAGCTAGAAGGAAGGAATTCTCACCCTACTGCAGGCAACTAATGGAGCAGGGCAGAACAGCAGCTTTGCTCTACCCAGCGAGATTGCGCCTACACACAATGAAGGGACCACTGTTTTTTGAGTCCCCTCAACAACTCAAGCTGCATCTACAAAGGGAGGAGAGTCGTCAGTCAAGAACGGATCAGGAGGGCTCGCCCTCCACCTCAGAAACCTGAGAATGGACCTCAGAGCTTTAAACACAGAACTTTGAACATTTTACAGCATAGGCTATGTAGAGCCATATCCTTTACAAGTGGGGGGGGAGGGGGGTTCTCTTTTCTTGTCTTTAGAAGTATTTTATTGTTGATCTGCGGGGTGGGGTGGAAAGAAAGGGTAAGTTAATAGTTCTACTACTGTTCTCTAACTGTTTTGTCTATAACCAGAGTGAACCACCAACCTTCAGGCGCTCCCCAGGGGGAGGACAGGAAAATATATAGAGGATAAACTCTGACTACCTTGCAAGTAAGTAAAAGAAAGGAAGTTTGGTAGACTCACAGAGCCACACACACAACAACATTATTCACTGACACATAGACATACAGCTGGTGGTCTGATTTGTGCTCCAAGGAGACAGGTAGAATGAGGATAACTTCCTGGAATGTAGGAGGGTTAACATCCCCAATTAAGAGAAAAACCATACTACGACAGCTTAACTAAAAAAAAACTGACATAGCAATACTGGAGGAGACACACCTCTCACAAGCAGAACATAAAAAACTCAAGCAGAGTTGGGTAGGAGAAGTACTTTTTACTTCCTTTGAGGCAAAGAGAGCAAGAGGAGTAGCAATCCTGCTGCGTAAAAACTTACAATACAAAATTTTACAGACAGTTGAGGATCCTGAGGGACGATATTTAATTGTTTAGATACAACTAAATACACAATGTTTGATACTCTGCGGAGTGTACGGACCCCACACAAGAAAAAGAGTTTTTTAGACACCTACAAAGTCAGCTGTTACAGTTCTCAGATCTCCCTATAGTAGCAGGGGGTGATTATAACATAGCTCCGTACATGCCAGCAGACAGATTTCGTAATCCAGGCACAGTCACACACCAATCACAACCATGGGCAGATTCGAAAAGAGAAACTTTAATTCTGCAAAACTTTAGAAATACACTGGCTCTTGCAGATGTTTGGAGAGAAAAAAACCCAGACACAAGAGACTATACATGTCTACACCCCTCCAAAACTACCCTCTCCCACATTGATTATTTTTTGATATCCAGACACCTCTGCCCTAACGTCAAAACGATACGCATAGACCCCATAGCCATTTCAGACCACGCGCCAGTTACACTGGAGTTAGACACTGACTGAGCAAATGGACAGGCTCGCAGATGGAGGTTTCCCACACACCTTTATCATGACCTAAATCTCAGGAAATACCTGATAGGAGAGTGGTTAACATATAAAGAGCTGAACACAGAACACTTGAATGACATTTCACTGTTTTGGGAGTCAGCAAAAGCTGTCTTGAGAGGGGTGGTGACAGAATACGCTGCACGACTGACTAAATCACGAAAAGCAAGGGGTGACCTACTTTTACGGCAGCTCTTGAATGCCAGAAACCAATACCTGCGACATCCAACAGAACACAATAGGACTAAATACAAAGACGTTAAAGGCCTTAGAGACTCCTATTTAATACAAACCTCAGTTTCTGCTCAGAACCGCCTACAAGCCAAGTTTTATCGTTATGGTAATCGTACAGGGAAACTATTGGCAAAAATTACAAAGCTAGTAGGAAACCTAATATTATTACTGCCATAAGAGAAAAAGATAGGTTACTTACGCAGGAACCAGAAATACATAAAGCATTCACAGACTATTACTCCAACTTATATGGAGCTCAAAGTGTAGATGTAGAAAGAAAACAAAACTTCTGGGAAAACATCACCCTTCCACAGTTAGATGTAGAGCAACGAGACAGATTAAACGCCCCAATTCACCCCCAAGAAGCAATTAGATCTATTGAAGCTATGCCCCTAGAGAAAACCCCGGGACCGGATGGTCTACCTGGGGAATTCTATAAAATGGCAAAGGAAGAAATATCAGACACCCTTACACTACTTTACAACGCTATCCTAGAAGAGAAGGCAAAATTATCAAACAGATTCACGGAAGCTAACATAACTGTCATCCCCAAGCCAGGGAGAGACCCACTCATAACCTCATCGTACCGCCCAATCTCCTTACTTAATTCAGACTACAAGCTGCTCACTAAAATATTAGCTAATAGACTGGCAGAGGCACTCCCATCACTGGTCCATGAGGACCAGACTGGATTCGTGAAGGGCAGATCCTCAGTTAAAAACATGAGAAAGCTACAGTTGATACTTTCATACTATGGGGGGGGGAGATACTGATCAGACCCAGGGTACTGTTGACGCTTGCTTAGTACTAGTTGATGCAGAAAAAGCGTTCAACAAGATTCTATGGGACCACTTGTTCACCACATTAGACAGGTTTGGGATACATGGAGCTTTTGTGAGGGCTATAGAAACTATCTATGACAAACCTCAAGCAGCGATTCTGGTCAATGGCACCCCATCCAGACCTTTCTCGCTCATGAGGGGCACGAGACAGGGGTGCCCCCTGTCTCCGCTCCTTTTTGACCTTGCACTAGAGCCACTCACAGTAAGGATCAGGAAAGACTCGGAAGGTTTAACAATGGGTGGGGAGACTATTCACCTGTCGCTTTTTGCAGATGACATGCTCCTATACACGCAGAACCCCAGAAGAAACCTTCCCATAATAATGCAAATTATAGACGAATTTAGTGCGATTTCGGGATACTGCATTAACAAGGATAAGTCAGAATTATTATGGCTGCGTGACAAAGATCCCTCGATACCCCTTAGAGAAAACTTTAAAATAGTAACTAATACATTTAAATATTTGGGCATTACTCTATCAAAAGACCCTGCCCAATGGTACGAGATAAATTATCGACCATTATTCAGAGAACTGCGTAGACTGTTACAGAACTGGTCCACTTTGCCACTGACGTTGTCGGGGAGAGTGGGCTTAGTTAAAATGATACTGTTCCCAAAGCTGCTGTACCCTTTACAGATGCTTCCAGTACTTTTACGCAAACAGGACCTCACTAACTTGAATAGAGACATATTACACTTTCTGTGGAAGGGGAAAAAACACAGAATTAGCTACAGAAAAATGACATGTGCGCCCGCGATGGGAGGGTTCGGACTTCCAAACATTGAACACTACAACTGGGCAGCCTTAACTAAATACGTAATGGACTGGTTCTTAGATAGAGGACATTTCACTAATCAGACACTTGAAGCGGAGATTATCAGACCATGGTCCCTCAAAATGCTACCACATATGACAAAGGCACAACTTGACCCCATAGCGAAAAGGGTGACGCTTATACACCACCCAATAAGGGCATGGTGGAAGATTTGCAAGGCCCTAGAGACATCACATAGACACACTGTATATCTTCCAATACAGGGCAACCCGGACTTTCCAGCAGGATTCACCACAAAACCCTTTAAGCAATGGGCGGAGTGGGGGGTCACGACTTTGAAACATGTATTATCAGACAATAATGAGGTGGTAAAGTCCTTTAAGGACCTTCAGAAAGAATTTAAAATACCAAACAAACACCATTTTGCTTTCCTGCAGATGAGACATTATGTACAGGATCTGTTAAGATCAGGAGACATGCCTGAGAGCAAATGTGACATCTATAAACTACTATCACTCACAAAAGGGGGGGGGTGACCTCGATAACTCATGTTTACAATACCCTCCAAAGGGCACTAAATGACGACACTAAATCACATCTACAGAAAACATGGACTACCCTAACTGGACAGTTGACTACTGAAAACAGTATTGAACAGAGCTTTACAAAAGTGAAACAAGCGTCCTTTTCGAACGATATACGAGAATCACACACTAGGTTGATGCATAACACCTACATCACACCTAAAATGCTCCATAAATGGAACCCCGAGGCTTGTGGCAACTGCCCAAAGTGTTCATACCCCAACCCAAATATCCTACATATGCTATGGGAATGCCCAAGGTTAACAAAATTTTGGGGGATGACAGGAAAGTGGTTGGAAAATATCTTGGGGACCCGATTAGTGTTGACAGAAGAGGTGATACTATTTTTGCACACACAGATAGAAACAAGAGAGCACACAAGATTTATTCACAACACAATACTACAGGCTAGGAAACTCATCTTCAAACATTGGCTCACACCAATCGTTCCGAGCTTGGTTCATCTTAAGGAGTCATTACAAAAACAGATGACCTATGAGCAAATAGACACACAGGGAGACATAATGAAAAGGACGAAACATTTTATTACAAAGTGGGAACCCTTCATTAATAGTCTAAGTTTATCACACCAGAAACAGATCATATACCCATTCAAAGACTCTGAGTATATACTCAATGCTCAACTGCATGGAAGCTGGAACATCTTCCACTAAAGGATTGCATGTATTGCCAGAGTCTGAGACAGAGATTGAGAGGAGGAGGTGAGAGGAGCCTGGGGAGCGCCTGAGGTGAGATTAAGTAGGGCTAATTCTCAGAATGAGTATAACGGGCTGAGACTATAGGAAGGAATGTTGTTATAGCAAAACAGTTTATAGTAAAGAGACTTTCACCCTGATGCATCCAATATATCTCTGGATACAAGATCTATTAAGTATTCTCAGCAGACCCAGGAAGGGGTTTAATCTATTCCTTACTGAGGAGAGAGAAACAATGGAATCTAAAGAATTTAATATCCGGTTATTGTGTTCACTTGTGAGTTTCTTTAGGTTTAACTATGTCATTATGACAAGAAGGTCGATCATCGGGAGACTCACACCCCTGATAGAGTTGTCAACTGTTATAATACTGGGTATACGGACTGTCAAGAACTTTCAACACACCCAGGAAGAGACATAATCCAATCCTCCTAGAGGAATAAGCACCAATAGAGTTCATAAAACCTAATATTATGGTATTGTTTTTGTTAGTGAGTTTTCCTAAATGTAAAGCGAATTTATTATTGAATGTAAGATGGGAGTAATTAAAAAAAGAGGTGGAGTAGGGAAGGCGAGGGATTGTTTCATCTAATAGAAATGTACTATGAAAACCCAGTATTGTTGAGGTAGCACTATATACCATTACATGTTGTAACCTTGAAGTATAATATTTAATGTGTTGCTGTAACATGTGCTGGAAATAAATAAAATTATTAAAAAAAAAAAAAACAAAAAAAAAAAACCTCTTAACTACTGACTTTAAAATGCGGTACCAGTGTTGACAGAAGAGGGTTTACCGCTCACTTTTTGGCAGACTCGTAATACCGGTGCTATGCAAGTCCCATTGAAAAAAGAGGATACGCAATTTACGTAAGTGGATTTGCGGTATTTCCAAGTCTGGCCAAAAAAATGAGCGGTATACCTGTACCTGCAAGACTCGTAATACCAGCGGGCGTTAAAAAGCAGCTTTAGGACCTCTTAACGCTGCTTTTTAAACCTAACACATAACTCGTAATCAAGCCGAATATATTTAAAATGATATATTTACAGATCTTTCATGTATGAAATAAACAAACGGAAATTAAAATAAGCTAACAGCTGCATGAAATCACACACCACTTAAAAAATGTATATAGCTTAAAGAAATGTGCATTGCAGTATACTAGCATGCACTATGCTCTAGATAAAGGGCTAGATTACAAGTAGAGTTAATTTATCACACTCCCATAAATGGTAAATTCACCTGTTTACGGGCATGCATTAAAAATTCATCCATTACAAGTGGCTGGTTATTTTTCCCCAATTTCCCCCAAAATACAGCGTGTAGTGTTTTTTAAAATAAAAAATAGTAGCATCTTTAAAAAAAAAAATTAAAAAAATGCACAAAGCAGTTACCAGGGGTTAAAGTGAGCAGGTGTGGGGTGTAAAGTGCCTTTACATTGCGGTCTATGGGACCTGTGTATGTATATGCTTATATACAAATATATTTATGTGTTAATATGTTTATACATATATATTTAAATCTGCTGCCCATCGCTGTGCAACTTACTCCCTTCACTGTGTTAGGTTCTTATGCTGTGTCTGATGGCATAAGAACAAGGCTCCAATTAGAGCCTATGGAAGTTTGATCTCGAGAGCGCAAAGCTTCTGTGCAATGCGAATGTGATGGTGCGTTTACAACTTGTAATACCAGCGCACATTTGCACTTCACTTGCAATCTAGCCCAAGGTGTTTTAAGGCAGCAGGAGAGATTTAAACATACATTAAAGGCAAAAAAAATATTTCCCATGCGCAAGAATAAGCACTATTTAAATATTTCTTTTTGAATTGAATAAGTAAAGTTAAGCCTATTTATTTTAACTTGGAAGCTAAAAGGAAGTGCATTTAAGTGCAAAATTACTCCATGGTGTAGTTATGTAAAACTTCCTTATCTCTATAGGTGGACCATAATTTCCTCACGGGAATAAATGTACCCTAATAGATGTGAAATAATTGTCAATTTTTTTTCTAATGCCAAAAGAATGTTGTATTTAAATAACTTTAATTTAACCTCATTACAAGTCTGTTGGGGTCGAAACCACCAGCTAAGAGCTGGCGTATAGGTTAGGAAGTAGCAGTCTAATAAGCCTGCAGCCCAAGGATTT